>NC_071268.1:16243493-16550993 GCF_023375685.1 Ictalurus furcatus | reverse complement strand
ATAATAATAATAATAATAATAGTAGTAGTAGTTGTACAGTACTAATAAGAAGCCCTCTTACTTTGTGAATAAGTTAAACACTGATTGGGCCTACCTACATAACAATTCAAATAATAGCTATACCAAACTCGAAATAGTAATAATAATAAATAATATCCATAACAAAAACAAATTGAAGAAAGTTATTACCAATAAATCAGTCATAAAATGATTCAAATGTATAAAATCATACAGCTGATTGATGTGAAACAGTGTCTGAGTATCTAATAACAAAATACTGACAAATCAGTGTCCAAATAGAGGAAAAAGCAAAAATCATAACATAGAGTAAATACTTGAACATTCTGAAAATGCAGAATATGTATTTATAACTGAATATATATTGTAATCAGGTAACTCTCAGAAGAAAGATTCAAGAAATATTAATCAGTTTTACTCTCCTCAATAAATGGTGTAATGTGAAAACACGTCTCATTCTCACCAAGCATCTCAATCCAAGGAACATCTTTTTTCATTTCTATATTATGTGTTTTTTCTAGACTTGCTGTGAGTCCACCAATAGGTGAGTTTCCTCCACGTCCATCAGAAAGAGACACGTGCGGTATACTTCCATTCTGAATCACAGAGATCTCGTTGGTTTTCAACGCCAAGCCGGTAGTGAGAGGTGCTGTCACATATTGATTCCAGAAACCAACAGACTCCCTGTTACTGACAGTTTCTTTTGGGAGAGTGTCTGGAATTTTCACAGGATTGCATTTAAGGACAGTAAAAGGACCTTCTACAGAGAGCCTGCGACCTCGGCGAGCTGGAGAACCGTCCCACATATGGGTTCCCATATGAACCTAGAAGGATGTAAAAACAAAACAAAACACACACACACACACACACACACACACACACACACACAAAATCTAGGCATTAAGGGTGCATGAGATGCTGTTACTAGTGAAATAATACTAGTATTTCATTTTAATATTACCAATTTTGTGATAACAATAAATTTTTAAAAGTGACAACTACTCTTTTACACAACTTTTCTCTTTTAAACAAATTTTTTCTTTTAAACAACTTTTCACTTCACACAATATTAATCTTTTTCTACTTTTCCACAATATTCACTGACTTTTTTCTACCCCATAAACGTTTTTTGGAATGTTACTTTGTGTACATTCATGGGTGAGTCAAATGTAAAGCTTTTTTTTTTTTTTTTTAATTATTGCAAATAGGTGTCACAAAAGTGTAACATATTTCTACATAATCTCCATTTCATTTAATGCAGTTGTTCCAGTGCTTAATGAGTGTCCAGATTACTCTAGAAAATTTTTTGATTCAACTCTAATTTATGTTGCACTTTTAAGGTTTTCATTTGACTCACTCACATATTTTGTATGGATAAACTGAATAGATAGATAGACAACTAACTAACTAACTAACTAACCAACTAAGTAAATAAATAAATATTTACAGCAAAGTGACTGTTGAGTGGTTGTACCTTCAGATTTCCTTTAGTGGTGAATGCACGTCCACATACAGTGCAGGCAAAGGGCTTCTCTCCAGTGTGAGTCCTCTCATGAATTTGCAGAGCACTGGAGGAAGAGAACATCTTTCCACAAGTGTGGCAGAAATGCTGTTTGAAGGTTTTCCGGGATTGAGCTGAAAGAACTGCCAGCGAAGGAGCTGAGGAGGTCATCATGCCTAATACTGCATCTTTGCCATCTTTATTTAAGATGCTGTTGACTTCCATCTTGATTTTTGAGCAAACTAAGTGGCCCATAGAGGGATGAGGTGGAGAAACAAGATTCTCGCTGGCTTGTTTAGGTAACTGTAAAGGTAGATCTCGCAGCTGGTGGGTGAGCATGTGCTGTTTTAGGTTCCCTTTGGTGGTAAACCCCCTGTTACATGCAGTGCATATGAATGGTCGCTCTTTGGTATGACTGCGATAGTGAATGTCCAAGGCACTCTGACAGGCAAATGTCTTGTTGCAGACATCACATGCATTGTTCTTAGAGGTCCCCTGTTCACCTGAAGGAAACTTAATGGGCATTCCTCCTTTTAGGATATCAACAGGTGTTGAATTAAATGTCGAATTTGGCTGTAAGAGACCTGTGCTAGTCAGCTCTGCATTTGATGTTTTCTGGTGAGTATCAAATGTAAGAGATCTATGACTGTCCAGTAAACTCTTTTTAGAAAAAGAATCCCAAGAATATGCATTTTCAGGACAAGCAGGGCTCCTAGATCGTTCACTAGCATGGTCATTACCAAGATATGACGAGAGAGACAAATAATCTCCCTCTATTGACACATTCTCTAACTTGCCATTTAGTAAATCCTTCTCTTGAATTATTCTCTCTGCCCCAGATGTCTTTATAGCCTGTGATGATGTAGGTAATGAACATAGACTATCCTGGGAAGATACTGCATATTTAGAGTCTGAAAAACTTTCTGTTATTTCCATGTTCTCATCTGAAAGGTTCTCATCCAGGTTCTTCTCTTCTACTGAGCACGTATCAGGTTCTACTGATTCTTGGTAACTTTCTGGGAGGATAACACTGGTGATTTGTCGAACCATGTGCATGCGTATGTGCTGTTGTAAAACCATGGCATTTGTGTACTTTTCTTGGCAAATGGGGCACGAATGCTGCACTTTCAAAGGTGGCATGGCACAGTGGATGCTATAGTGCGTTTTGAGGTTGCCTTTGGTTGTGAAAGCCCGTCCACATATCTTGCACTTGAACGGTCTCTCGCCTGTATGTGTGCGGTAGTGCATTTTGAGGGCACTCTGGCAACTAAGTACACGATGACAGATCATACACTCATTAGGGTCTGTGCTTTTCTTGTCTATGTTCTCGACCAATCGCTGCAGCTTGGTGGTTTCTGAAGTGTCCATACAATCTGGTAGGTCCCCAGATTTTGGTTTGATATCCTCGTGCAGGAATGGGATCGATGAATTTGTATGGTTAGAAGAAATCTCATTACTGGTGTAGTCTTCTGAACCATTTCCAGAAGAGTTTACATATTTTTGAATGCTCAGGTATTTTAGTTCTTTACATTTTCCATTTAATGTTGGAAAATGATCATTGCCAGATTCCTCTTTATTGTTGTTTCTGCTTTCAAACATCTCAAACCCATTTAAACCACTAGCGCCAGGACTAGCTGGTCTGCCAACTGATACCACTTGTGCCTCTCTTTTAATTATGCTTGGAAGACTTGGCAAAGATGAAGTTAACAACAAACCAGGTAGGCTGGTCACAGATGGTTTGCTGTCTAACCACTTGGACGCAGGCTTATCTGGCAGCATGGACATACCATATGGGATGCCGGTACTTGTTGGAACATTGTCTAAGTGCTCTGGAACTGGATAAGGATTCATTTGTATGTTTGGATATTTTTCTTTATGACGTTGGAAGTGAACTTTTAGGTTTCCCCGCGTTGAAAACCGATTCCCACATATGTTGCATTTGTATGGTCTCTCTCCTGTGTGGGATCGTAAGTGTATCTGTAAAGCACTGTCACTTCCAAATACCTTGGCACAAAATCTGCATTTGTGTTTAAACAAACTTTCATCAAAAGGCCTTTTGTGTCCAAATGAAGTCATATTGGGCACTTTGCCCTTCCTCTGCTGAGCTAAAGCAGTCAAGGCATTCAAGTCCTCCACAATTGCCCCAATGCTTGGCAATGAGTTTTCAAAGATGTAATTTCCAGTAGGACTATGAGGTAGACTGAGATTATTTGTTAAATTTGGTGTGCTATCAGCTGAAACAGGTGAAGGTGAATTACTTGTGACACTCTGCTGTGTAGAAAATGTATTGTCATGGTCAAATTGTTTTTTAGATGGATACATGCCACGTTTGCTTCTATCTGTATCTGCCATTTGAGTGATATCTCTGACACTCAAGAGAGCTGTGGTATCATGGTTGCTGGATAATTCTGCATGTTTAAGTTGTCTGACTTTGCTAATGCCGGCAGACTGACTCACCAGGCTTTGTGCTAGCCCTGCAGCTTCCGCTAGCTGCTGGGAGAGGTGTGAGCTAAGTGTTATTAGAGGGCCATTCTGAGAAATCTCTGATGTACCTTGGCAGGTGCTGGAGGGTGCAGATGTGTCTGTATTATGGGCTGATAACAGTAATATGTGCTGTCGAATTTGCTCAATGAGCTTCAGCTGCTGCACCTGCTGCTGCTGCACGGCAACAAGTTGCTCAATCAGACTCAATATGGTCATGTTGCAGTTGTTAGGATTACTGCTGTTAACCACTGCATTCAAACAAACATCCTGAGAGAACTGGGCCACGGCCACTTTTGTACTTTCTAAATTCTCAATGACGACATTGCTGCTGGTGGAGGACAATTTACTCAGTTCAGAGAAAGTGTCTGGTTGAGGCAGAACTGTTGAGTACTCTGAAGTTAGGGTGGCAATGTACGCACTCTGATTTTCCATATTGTTCTCATTATCTGATTGGAAATGTCTGGCATTGTCACTGTTGGTGTCAGACACAGCTGATGATTTTCTGTTTTCCGCAAGTATTTTGTCATATAATCCTTCGTTATCTTCAGTATTGATGCTGTTGTTTGTTTGGTCCTCTGTACTGTGAGTGGGTGAATTAAATATGAAAGATGAAGATGGAGAGGTCGAATTTCCATTTTCACTCACTATTAGAACTAGCAGATTCTTTGAGCAACCCATCTGATGCTCATGGAGATCTGAGATGCTTAAAAACTCGGCGCAGCAATTCTCACACACATGGACATCACAAGCCTGAGAGCTGCTATTGTTTATGTGGACATCTGCATTATCTTTTGGACGACAAAAGAAAAAAAATGTTTTTGTTAGATGAGATATTAATCACAAATTTAACATGAAATTCAAGTACTACCAAACGGAATTACAGTCAAATTCAAATGTTGGCGTACCCATTGGAAAGAATAAAGAAGACAAAGCAATTTACTTTGCAGCAACAAAACGTTTTTTGTATTTGCTTCCACAGACGTTATTTCATTATCATAAAAATACTCAAATAGTGTAGGTTAAGGTAATGAAATGAAAATTCAAAATCTAAAAAAGTGATCAGTTCAAAAGATTCAGAGCAGTTCTTTTCTGAATGTGATGTAAATGTTCTCCTATAACTTGTATGGCCTTCTTTTGTATCCTCTGAATAGCTATTGGATTTGAATTTTCTTTCTTTGTAGATAAATTCTACAATAAAAGTTCAATTCCCATTTTGAAAATCGTTGTGGATGCAAACTTTTATGACCAATTTTGAATAATTATGCTCGTACTACTTATCATGGAAATAGTCATTCAAAATAAAATAATATTATGAATATTTATTCTTATTATTAATAAAACAAGAAGAGATTCTTGTCACTTAATTAAAATGAATACTAGTGTAATTAGATATTAATAAATATTAAAATAATACAACATGTTAAATTCTGAAAATCTAAGCTTTCTTTTTTTCTTCCAGAACACCCTAACGCAATGAGCGATGCCATATTTCATTCATTAGCAAATTAAAGACAAAATGTATGGCTTGCATGTAGAAGTAAAGTGACTCAGCATGAAAACAACATTTCAAGTTGCCTAGCTGTCTTAGAGGCCTGTCTCACTCACTATAGCTGCAGTAATGATTCATAAACAATTCCAAAACGTTTTGAGCTGAGTTTCCTGAAAATATGGCAGTTAAGAGCATTTTAACTGGTAGAGAGACACAGCAAGAGAGAGAGGAGAGAGATAGATAGATAGAGAGAGAGAGAGAGAGAGAGAGAGAGAGAGAGAGAGAGAGAGACCTGCTGAAAAAACAATAGAAACCATCACAGAAATACTAATGGTTTCCACTACAAATACCATTACAAATCATCAGCTAACCATTCAAACCATGACCATTATTGGTCCTTAATGTTATCCACTAGACATAACATGCCACCAATAGGATGCAACAAATGACCAGTAGAGACCTACAGGGACCATTACAGTTTACATTAAAACCAATACAATTCCCATTATAACCATTAAAAACTCTATAAGGTTTTTTTTTTGTTTTTTTTTTGTGATGCTCACTCTACATTTAGCACTCATCTGGGAAACTAAGCCCTGTGTTTTAATACTGTTTGAATATCATTTGTATGATATTGTCAGTAATCGTACCTTCTTGGTACATTCTCATCTGCTTGAGTCACGTGCTCGTTATCCTGAAACTTACCTAAGTGTGGAGGAGGATCCATGTGGACACACTGCGGCTTCGTCTGTTTTCTCCGCGACATGTCGTTCATACATCAGCAGAGTGAAGAGCGGACTGAACACTTTCAAATTTCCCCGCTCCCAGACTCACAATAAAACTAATAGTTCACTGATGAAAAGGAGACTGGAATCCTGTTTCTGCTCACTACATTTAACACATTTACAGTGTAAACATGCTTACAACTTACTGCATGCGAACTAAAAAGTCTCCTCACACATTCCCAGAGCTGAGTGTTAAACCCACAAGTACTGTAGATATCATCAATAATGTATGCATTCTTTGACAGCATGATGGGGGTAAAGCCCCGCCCACCGTCTTCCTATTGGACGGCGTGCAGAGAGGCGGGGTTTGGGTGGAGTAAAGCAGCATGAATCAGAGGTGGGTAATAACTCAAGATCAAAACAATGCCGTTATATCCTTTTAGGTGAAATCTTATACATGACTGGTTTGTAGTCGCTGTGATTAACGTGTATCCCATTTAGGCAGGCAGATTGCACGCAAAATGCGTAGTTTAAAAACTGATTATAGCCTATCACATTTTTTATGAAGGTTGAATTGAAGAATGAATTTTCTTTAACAGCAGTCTGATTGTGATTCAAATGACAGGTTTATATTAATGCACTCGTTCTAATATGTATGGCTGACTATATACACACAATCTAAACTTAATAATTAAAAAAAAACAAAAACAAAACCCAAACAAACAAAAAACAAAGAAACGTGTTATTTAACAAAGGAATCCAGTCATTGTTGTGGTGAAGCTTTCTGTAAGTGGATACTTATTTAATATTTATGGAAGGAGTCATCAGTGTCATCAGCGCTTTGTCAGTAAGCTTTCCACAACCAGAAAGACTTCAGGACAGAGGACTTTCTAGTGTATGGTAGCATGACAAGCTGAGGTTTTTTTTTTTTTTGTCTTTTTAACTTCAGGAGAGAGAAAAGTGAGGCGTGTTATATAACCATTGTTTATAGCTGTCATAATGTGAGTGAAAACATGAACTAAGCTGTGTTATGGATGTTCCACAACATTAAATGTAGCTATAAATGGTTAAATGTATGTTGAGCCGTTCACTAATAAATAAAAAATTGTAATCCTTGACATCTTTTTGTGGAATAAGAAGAATAAAAACTTGCTGTGATATGCTGTTATTGGACAATAATCAATTTCAGGGTGGTAACAATAGCTCCGCTATGACTTGGGCCTCAACACACCACTATAGCATTGATTATTTTCCTATAACTGGCCTGTGGTGTTTCTTTCCTTTCGCAATATTTATTATAGCTGGAATTGATTTCTCAAACCGGAATTCAGAATGCCTTAACATGCCCAATTTCTGGAGTTGTGATATTTTTTCATAGTCATACTTCCCAGTTAGATTATTTGTTTTTGTTTTAGTTCATTAGTCTATCAAAACTGATTTTCAAAAGGCAATGAAACTGACTCACCAAGGATGAGGTAACAATCCATCATAACCGATACCAGTATTTTACCAGTTTCAAAGTAGGTCTGGTACAAAATTATATGAGAGTGTAATATGATGAAAGAAGGATGTTTTATCAAACAATACTGTCATGCAAACATAAGCCTTCTTTTTGTACTATCAGTCATCATGTTTTACTTCTATAGACAGAAGTGTGTTGACCTAAACGAACTACGTAATAGGTCTGGAATTTTCTTTTATCCTTTGATGGAGTATAAACATGACTATTACTGTCGACTGGATCTTCTGATTTATCATTGTACAGCATGCTGGGCAAATACATAAATATATGTATGTGCATGCATGCGTGTGTATGTTTGTGTGTATGTGTCTGAGAGATATAGCCAGGTGTATTTCACTATATCCTATGAGTCATCTTTTACAGTCATTAGATATGAAGGTCTCCTCTGAAGCGCTGCTATGCCTTGCCTGGGGACCATAACAACAGACTGGATGTGGCAAAATGACACCTTTATTTCCTATAAACAAACCCTGGATTCCCGTTTCTATTCCTGTCTGATAATTATACCCTTGTACTAGTACACATGCAGTCGACTTACCTCATACTAAAATATTTTGCAGGCTGAAAGAACATTTCATTGATATAATATTGACATTTATTAATTTATACTGAACATTTTCTTTGATATTTTTCATTTGGTAGTGAAATCAGACAGAGTTGTGTGGTAAATAAATGATTTCACTGAGATTCATGGCTTCTCTAAAGCCTACTCCTTATCTCAGTTTTGATTGTGTAAAAATACAACATAGCTGTCTGAAAGACCCATCCTTTCATTTCTACACAAAAGCATCAGATAGAGGGAGCTGGAAAAAGTGAAATACACATTTATTCTAAAAGATTTGATACAGTCCATTCCTCACAGTCATCCATTTTCTTTCCTCTTCCGTTTTTCTAAAACTAGGCTTATCCAGAGTTTCAGGAAAAACAAGTGGGCACAGGTACGACTAATACTTATTCTCACACGCATCTTGTTTTTTCCCTTAAAATGACAATGATTTAAATGAAATGCCTCGGTGGTTATATAGAACAGTGGGTTACTAAAATTGCTCTGTCATGCAGAAACTTCACAACCTACCTAAGACACTTTATAGAGTTGAACAAAGGTTGTGGTTTAGTTATTAATTTATTTTTTAATCTGAATAAGGAATTCAGTTTAAGTTTAATATCCTCAGTTTTGTCCACATTTTCTGAGAGTGAATTTAGATGTCCCTCAGCCATGGAGGCATAAGTGACCTCATATTGTCTAGCATCTGTTTGCATTAATGTAGTTCATATTTATGGTTTGTTAGGTATGTTTGGCAGGACCCAAGCATATGATGCTGTAAATCTGCCTAGTAAAGCTGCCAGTGAGACGAGCAGCTCTGAAGATTGGCAGGTAAAGGCATGGCAGAATAAATATTTCTTTAGTAACTCCATCTATGTCATTCTTTGGCATCTTTCACATTCTCTCATCTTTTACTACACTACATATACCATGTTCTGATGCATTGGTTTTTTTTTGTTGCAAAGAACACCCATAAATCAGAAATATGTTTAATTTTCTTCAATACATCAAAGTGTTGGGAAGAAAATATTAAATCTATTTTTAAAAATTCAGATGTCCATCTGAGGAAACACTAAAACTCTATAATTGAGTGTTTCTTCATTAGAAAGGAATCATCTTTAAGGAAGCATTATATATAGTGTGAGGAATTAGCCCGGGGAAGGGCGGCGTACAGACCCACAGGAGGCAGAAGAACGTTCACAAACGGTGGTTTATTGGTGCAAGGGTGAAGTGAGTGGGTTGTGAGGGGATGAGTGCGGGGCTTGTGGAGGCGTGATTGCCGGTGTAGCCTACTCGTGGCGGACGCGGGATTCCCGAGACGGGGGCGAGTGTTTTCCCGGGCCGGCGTCCTCCGTAGGTGGGACTCTCACCACCCGGCGATCTCGTCCGCGCTTGCACCTTCTGTGGGGAGAGAGAGAGAGAGAGAGAGAGATTAGCGTGGGGCGTGAGGTTACCGTCGTGCTCGGTGATTGCGAGTCGCTATGTCGCTGGAAAACACGCACGGAGTCCGTCTTGTCGCTACGGTCTTCTCCTCACCCGTACGGCCGGAAGCGCGCCCTTTTATCCTCCTCCGCCGTCACCCGAGTGGTGGAATTTCAGCTCCGAGCCTACTGCCGCTCGGTGGTGGGCCCAGAGGGTGTCTCGTCGTGAGAGCCCATCCGCGTTACCATGCTGGGCCCCCGCCCGGTGCTTAACCTGAAAGGAGAAATCTTGTAAGGCGAGGAACCAGCAGGTTACCCGGGCGTTGGTGTCCTTCGCCTTGGCCATCCACTGCAGGGGGGCGTGGTCCGTTATGAGGACGAAGTGCCTGCCTGCCAGGTAGTATCTCAGCTCCTCGATGGCCCATTTTATCGCCAGTGCCTCCCGCTTGACCGCCGCATACTTCCTCTCGGCCGGGGACAGCTTCCGGCTGATGTAGAGGACCGGGTGTTCTTCCCCGTCGAAGGTCTGGGAGAGGACGGCGCCCAGCCCGGTCTCGGATGCATCAGTATGCACAGTGAACGGGAGGTCAAAGTCCGGGTTGCGGAGTACCGGCGCGCTGGTGAGGGCCCCTTTTAGGGCCTAGAAGGCCCTTTCTGTGTCGGCTGTCCACCTGACCTGGTCTGGCTGGCCCTTCTTTGTAAGGTCTGAGAGGGGAGAGGCTACAGCAGAAAAATTAGACACGAACCTGCGATAGTAGCCCGCCAATCCCAAGAAGGCACGTACCTGCTTTTTTGATGTCGGACGCGGGTAGCCCTTCACAGCCTCGATCTTCTTTAGTTGGGGCTTCAGCATTCCCCGTCCGATGCGGTATCCCAGATACTGGGCTTCCGTCAGCCCTAGGTGGCACTTCTTTGGGTTGGCGGTCAGGCCGGCCGCCCGGAGTGCCTTCAGGACCTCCCTGAGGTGGAACAGGTGGTCGGCCCAGGTGGAGGAGTGGATGACCACGTCGTCCAGGTAGGCCGCTGCAAACTGCCGGTGGGGCCGCAGGAGGATGTCCATTAGCCGCTGGAACGTGGCGGGCGCCCCGTGCAGCCCAAAGGGGAGAACCCGATACTGCCAGTGGCCGGTGGCCGTGCTAAAGGCTGTCTTGGGCCTTGCCTCCGGTGCGAGCGCCACTTGCCAGTAGCCTTTGGTGAGGTCCAGGGTCGATATGAATCGGGCTCTCCCCAGCCTCTCGACCAGGTCGTCCACTCTGGGGAGGGGGTAGCTGTCGAACTCTGACACCTGGTTCAGCCTCCGGAAGTCGTTGCATAGCCTCATGCTCCCATCCGGCTTCGGCACGACGACTGAAGAGGAGTACCAGCTCCCTGGCGATGTTTTGCGAGGTGGCCTTGCGGAGCGGCACCGCCTCGGGGTACCGCGTGGCGTAGTCGACGAGGACCAGGATGTATTCATGGCCCCGGGCAGACTTGGGTAGGGGCCCCACGAGATCCATGCCCACTCGCTCAAACGGGACGCCGATAATGGGCAGGGGGATCATGGGCGCCAGCGGGGGCCTCCGTGGGGCCGTGCGCTGGCACTGCGGGCACTGTTGGCAAAAGGCCCGGACATCCGCGTCCATCCCGGGCCACACGAAGCGGTCCCGCAGCTTCTCCAGGGTATTTCGGGCCCCCAGGTGGCCACCAAGTGGATGGGTGTGGGCTAGGTGCAATAAGACGGCCGTCTTGGGTCGGGGCACCACCAGTAGGTCCACCTGCTCCCTGTGGTGGCAGGCCCGTTGGTAGAGGAGCCCCCCTCGGACGAGGAAGTACGATGTGGGGAGCCTCAGGTCTGGACTCTGGTCGACCCCCTCTATCACCCGTACCTGAGCCCAGCAGTGCTTCAGCCGGTTGTCCTCCTTCTGCTCCCGGCCGAACTTCCCCTCTCGGTTCACCTGGGGAAAGACAGACGACAGAGGGTTAGTAGATTGGGGGGTCTTACCTTCTGTGGTGGCCTCTCCGTCGTCCTGGGCCAGGTAGGCCGGCCGGGCCGGGGTCCCCTTCGTACGGCGCCGCAATCTCCGGGGCTCGGCTCTCGGTACCACCAGGAATCCTGGCCAGTCTCGTCCCAGGAGGAGGGGCATGGGGAGTTCGGGGATGATTCCGACCTGGAGGGGCCAGGTGCCGGCTTCGCCCCGGATCTGGACCTCGGCTGAGGGGACTTCCCGGGTGTCCCCATGGACGCAGGTCACGGTGAGCGTCCCCCTTGGGCGGCGCTACTCAGGCAGGATGGAGGGCCGGGCGAGGGTCACCGTGCTCCCGGTGTCCAGCAGGGCGGTTACCGGTCTCCCTTCGACCCACACCGTCAAGGAGGGCGCCTCCGGCGGTTGCTGCTGATGGAGGGCGCAGCCTGCCAGCCATGGTTTTGTAAGCAGCCGGGCGGCTTCCCTCTCCGGCTCTGTAGGCATGGGCTCGTCTCGGGGGTGTTCACAAGTGGGCACCCTCTGGGGGTTCCTCCAGGTGCGGGGCCAGGTCTGGCGGTCGGACTGGGGGCCCGGGGGGCCAATCGAGGTGCTGCTGCTCCCCGGGGTCGAGCTCCAGGGTGGCCAAGGTTCGCTCCAGGACAGTTAGGAGTTCCTGGGGCGTAGTTGGGGCGTGTGCCCCCACGGCCTGTCTCTCTGCCCGGGGTAGCGCCCTCAGGAAACGGTCGACCGCCACTTTCTCCGCCACCTCCGAGGCGGTA
The DNA here is from genome assembly GCF_023375685.1 of Ictalurus furcatus. NCBI lineage: Eukaryota > Metazoa > Chordata > Actinopteri > Siluriformes > Ictaluridae > Ictalurus > Ictalurus furcatus. The sequence continues at coordinate 16,538,567 of NC_071268.1, read as the reverse complement.
TGCCGATCCGGCCGGAGCCATCGTTTGGTGGTCCGGGTGAGGGCGTTCATCTGGCAACGTGGTCGGGCCCCTGGTCGATAAACCCAGCGATGGAATTCAGTAGCAGCCTGGCCAGGGGTTCGGCCACACCATGCCAGGACTCCCTCCTTCATCGCCAGGTAGTCCGCGGCCTATTCCGGCTCGAGGGCATAGTAGGCTGTTCGGGCCTCTCCCGTGAGCAGTGGACCAAGGGCGCGTGGCCAGTCGTCACGGTCCCACCCCTCCCGGCGGGCGATACTCTCGAAGGCTTCGAAGTACGCCTCGAGGTCCTCTTCGGGGCCGAAGGGGGGTAGTAGGCGGCGGGTCTCGCTACTTGCATCGGGGAGAGGCACGGAGGCGGCGGGGGTCTCAGTCCTCATGGCAATCAGTGTCTGTGTGGCGACCTGAAGGCTCTCGGCGAGCTGCTGCGTCACAGCATGCTGCTGGAGGCTTGTCTCCAGCAGGTGTTGCAGGGGTGTGGTCCATTTGGGGGGGGGGGGTTATTTTTTTTTTATTAATTTTTTTTTTTTCCTCTCTCTCATTTTTTTTTTCTTTTTTTTGTTTGTTTGTGGTAGGCGAGTCTGTACTATGCCCACATCCTCACCAGTGTGAGGAATTAGCCCGGGGAAGGGCAGCATACAGACCCACAGGAGGCAGAAGAACGTTCACAAACGGTGGTTTATTGGTGCAAGGGTGAAGTGAGTGGGTTGTGAGGGGATGAGTGCAGGGCTTGTGGAGGCGTGACTGCCGGTGTAGCCTACTCGTGGCGGAGGCGGGATTCCCGAGACGGGGGTGAGGGTTTTCCCGGGCCGGCGTCCTCCGTAGGTGGGACTCTCACCACCCGGTGATCTCGTCCGCGCTTGCACCTTCTGTGGGGGGGGGGGGGGGGCAATTATGCCAACTATGCTTGATCGCTTAAAATTAGACCAACACATTTGGTCATAACAATAAAAAAAAAGCACCTTTATTATGTGTCACATTTTCGTCGGATTTCATACAGTATATGCACTATATATGGAATGTGGCCATGTTTGCATGTGAGCGCTTGCCTGCTCATTTTGAGTAAGAGGCTCTGTCATAATTATGGTTTTATCCCAGAATATGAACTATCCATTCTCAAAGATCTAAGTAAGGTTATTTTGCACTCCCACGGCACAGCCATGTCACAGAAGCAAAGTAGTGTGGTTACGTTAAATAACCTAGTATTATAGTAACAGGTTTAAAAAGGCCCATTTGTTGCAAGGCTGTATTTATATTACAAAGATAAGACAAATATAGAGATGAATACAGTTACAAGGAGCAATTTTTTGGAAGTTAGAATAAGCTATTGAATGCATTGTATTTTTTTTGTCAGGAGTGGGAGCAAAACTGATTAACAACAGTTCAGTGCACTTCAAATGAATGAGCTGAGTGAGGTATGAAATCACAGCATGTAGTCATATTTCAGACAGTGACCTCACACACTGACTAACACACTCAGATATGCGGGTCTTTCATAGAGGATATGTTGGACCAGCAGTATGGACACACACGCAGACACACACACACACACACACACACACACACACACACACACACAAATACACCCAACACCCAACACACACACACACACAAACACAAATACACCCAACACACACACACACGCACACACACACATATACACCCAACACACACACACACACACACACACACACACACACAAATACACAAATACACACACACAAATACACTCAACCCCCCCCCCCACACACATATACACAAATACACTCAACACACCCACCCACACACACCCACCCACCCACACACACACACTCACACACACACACACACACACACACACACACACACACACACACACAAAGGCTACACTTCCCAGCAGTACTGACTCACTGATAGTCAGACTTGTGATGACTACTCATATTAAATTGAGGATCAGTACCCATGTTACTCATCACCTTAACAGCTTTCTATGAGATCCTAAAAAGGACTTCCCAGGAATGTAGATTTTAACCAACTGTATACTTATTATTTTGTCACAACCTAGCTGTACATATAAGCATTACTGCTTTTTTTCCACATTTTATTTTACACATTTACACATTTATAATCTAACCTAGCAGACAAAGCCTTAACACTATAGAAGATAATAGTAAGAATTTAATTATACAGTGCAAGCTGCCTCTCAGTGCATATAGAAATCTGAACTTAAACCCTCTAATGCTCATGTTGTTATATGAAAATATACAATTACCTGGAATTTTTATTTTTTAATTTTTTTTTGGGTGTTTAAAGAAAACCTGTTCAATTTGGTCTCTTTTTAAAATTTATTTATTTATTTATTTATTTATTTATTTTTACAGCTGGTTGTCTTTAGTTCTGTCATTGTTTAAATATTGTTTTTGAAAAACGATTGTATTTTCATTTAGAAAAATGTGTTTTATAACCTTTATAGGATAAAGGATTCACATTACCCAAGTAAAGATCATGGTAATATCTTCATTCCATTTGCATGGTGATATCACTACTATTCCTTTTAAATGTTGGTAAAAATTAAATATACTATTCCTCTTCTTTTCTGTATTAGTCCATGTTCATGGTAATGATTTACATATCTTTTGTTCAGAATATGGACACAGAAATGTTGTATGACCTTAAAGGATGGCATTGGCTATTCCTATAGACCAGTGGTCACCAACTTTCTTCCTTGAGGTCCTCCTTCCTGCAGGTTTCATCTCTAACCAAAATCTAACCCACCTGTTTTAGTGGATCAAGAACTTCTTAAGGCAATAATTAGATGATCAGGAGGGCACGATTATGGTTGGAGCTAAAGTCTTCAGGAAGGTAGATCACCAGGAACAGGGTTGGAGACCACTGCTGTACATAACATTGAGGATGAATTAGATCATAGTGAGGTGTGGTCCAGTAATGTAGGAAATGAGGAAGATGGAGTTTTAGTAGAAACTCAGGAGGAAAACCCAGGTATGAGGAATAACCTCTAATTAAAATATAACTCATGTGCCAGTAAAGGGGAGGAATTGATTGTGAAAGAACCTGAGCCATTGAAAATTCAATTTCACAAAAGAAAAGTGCAAAAACCCTGGTTTCAAGGAGTTAAACACTCTAAATAAAATATGTACCTCTGCTTCAGCAGAAATTAATTAAATATTCAGTAGGCCATGTTTTTTTTCCATATGGCAACCCACAAAAAAATACTGTAAGCAGTACACACCTATTATAAGCAATGTATTCTGTAGCAATGTATACAAGCAATATTTGTCAAGAAATTTATTTATTGCTGTATTGATTTATTATAAACAGTTTAATACTCCTAATTGTACTTGTCAATGTTACTAATAATATAAACATTCATCTATACATTATACATTCATTTATACTTGAGTGAAATGATTGATGCATTTGTATAGATTTGCCTACATACTACACAGAGTAAATCATGCTCTAGTCTCTGATCGCTGCTGTAGGTTTGTTGTGTACTCTAACCCAGTCAGGGATTTCTTCCTGCAGCTTAATCTCCTGAAACCCCACGCACCAGTGCTTTGCAACACTCTGCCAAAATGAAATGATCTACTACATTTGCATGTAGATCTGCTGAAGCAGTCAACCAGAACTGTAGTAAAGAACAGGACCCCATCTAGTGGTGAAACACAATGGAGTTTGCACATTTAGAGCACCTTCATGAGTCACTGCAGTTTCTTTCATTTATTAAATGGCATGTGAGCAAACTAACATCAGCTCTATGTTAGCTGTACATACATGAAAGTCCATGAAAGTCAAAAATAGAAAAGGCACTTGCTAGAAATGGGACTGCTCTTTAACATAACACACGTGGATTGTAATGATGCCACATTGAGGAACAAGCAAACATCATACCTTTGAGTAATGAGGACAGAGTAAATGTAAGAAAAGAAATGATAAGAGGACAGAACATTTTGTTTTTACACAGTTATCATGTACATGCAGGACTGAAGAATAATAAATATTACTTTAAAATATGAATCCTATTAACATGTCAGTTGTCTCTAACTGATATCACTTTAACTAAAGTTAGAAAAATAGCATCAATATATTAGCTATATAAATCACAAATACACACAGAAAAACACAGTTCAGCATATAAAAGTGTTCACGATAATTTCTTAATTAATTAAGAAACCAGGAATTATTGTCACTATACATTATAAACTTTTCTTTTATGAAAATAGTTTTTTTTAAAAAGCCAGTACAATGTCAAAAGCAAAGCAATATTTGCTAACAAATCCATTAAGTATATAATCCTTTTTCTAACCTGTGTATGAAACTAATCTAAAGCATATAATATTGCTATTTACTTATATTCAAAAGGTATTGAATTATAAATGTCTACATGGCATTTGTGTACTTTTAAATGGCATATAAAAAAGAGCTGTTAAATGGTACATTAATATAGACAACATGATCGGGCTGTATTTTGAAGCAAAAAGGTCTTAGTGGAGAAGAAGCTATTGGTTAAATGTGAGGTTTTTGCCCTGTGAGTGTGTCTGTTCCATGTTTCTGCTCAGGTGTTGGTGTATGGGTCTGGCTGTTCTTTATGTGTTCAGGTCTAGTGCACTTGCTTGCCTCAGATATTTCCTGAAATTCATTTTCAAACATTATCTTTAGACATGGGCTTTGTGATGCTGTGTGCGTTAATGGGAGTTGTTGCGGTCATTGGCGACATCCTGCAGGCGGCGGAAGAGAGCGCTGTGGTTCTCCTGGCACAGCCTCTTAGCAGGAGACTGCTGCTCCTCCTCCAGAGCCATACTGCGCTTCTTAGTGGGCGTCTCTCCAGTACGCAGCATACTGTTAATCTCCTGCAGTCTCTGAGAGAAAATATGAGCAGGATTAACTTTCAGCAGGCAAAAGTGTGTGTAAGTGTTGGATTAAAAATATGTATGCATTATTATGTGCTTTTGTATGTAAGTGTGTTGTTTTACGTTTGAGGGACTCGAGCTGATGTAGTAGAAGATCTTGTCTCTAGGGGTGACTGGACTGTCAGTCTTATGGGGAGAGATGTAGATGGAGTGGTTGTGAGAAAGGAGAACTCTGCGTGGTGACCCAATCCGGAGCAAAGGATATGGACAGAGAGGTGGAGTCTCTGCCTACACACATCAGAAGTCACAGAGAGAATTAGACTACTTTTTGAAGGGATTTTAAAAAGAACAGTCTTGTTCTTAATGATTTTCAAGAGTGATGAAAAATGTCTCATAGAAATCACACAAAACAAAACAAAAGCATCTCCCACCCCTGCTTTAGGCGAGCTGGAGGAGTAGCGCATGGCAAACTGTTTGATCTGTTTGATGTAGACATGGTTGTAGAAACAAATGAGGTCCCCTCGCTCCTCCTCCTCCTGCTCTGGCACTGCACCGGGTGTGCGGGTGGGTGTAGAGGAAGCACTGCTGGGTTGGGGAACAGGCAGCGTGCTACTGGAGCGCATCGACACGGGACTACTGTTACCGCTCACTGCTGCTGCAGAAGAGAAGCAAAATGCACTTTTAATCTCAAATCTTCATTCAGCAAGGATGAGCAACTTTGTTTAGTAGAATGTGTGGATCAGAATGACAAATTGAAGTATTTTACTCAAATATAATATAATATCATATCATATGATATCATCATAATTCACATAACAATATCATCAGTGACCTTGTGATGATCACTATAGTATTAATAGTATATTTTTAAATGATATTTTGCACCATTGATTTTCATAATTGCTAAACTGTAAAGGATAAAACGTCTATAAATGGATTCTACTATCTAATAATACTTTTTTATGTCACACAATTTATATCTATTTATTCGCACTTACACTTGCCATAAGGAGGACCGACAAACATGCCTTTGTGTGTCTAATTATGTAACTATACACTACCGGTCAAAAGTTTGGAGACACTGGACTGAAATGTTTCTCATGATCTTAAAAACCTTTTGATCTGAAGGTGTACGATTAAATGTTTGAAATCAGTGTTATAGACAACAATATAATTGTGCCAATATATTAATTTTTTTCATTAGAAAACTAACATTTTATTTACAAAAAAATATTTTTTTAAAACTGATGATTTGTAGCAAAATATTCTGAAAAGCAGCCAATAAGAGTCTAGCATGGGTGGGAACTCCTTTAATACTGTTTAAAAAGCATCTCAGGGGGATTCCTCAAGAAACTGGTTGAGAAAATGTCAAGAATACATCTCTGAAAATTCTAGGCAAAAAGGGGGTCTATTTTGAAGATGCTAAAATACTAAATTATTTAGATCTATTTTGGATTTTTTATCACAACATAATTTCCATAGTTCCATTTGTGTTATTGATGACTTTTGATGACTTTATTATTATAATAAAATGTGGGGAAAAAAATATTAAAATAAAGAATGAGTGTGTCTAAACTTTTGACCGGTAGTGTATATATAATGATGATAACTGAAAAGATATATATATATATATATATATATATATATATATAGTTATAAAACCAAAAGACCTAGCTACATATTGCATAACATATAATGAAGTTGCATATATATGGATGGTTGTATGGATAAAATATGTGTGTGTGTGTGTGTGTGTGTGTGTACCTTGTTCGGGCGCTCCCTCAGATGGAAAGTTCTGTCGGTTGTTTTCACTGTTGCCCGAGTGGTGTCGCTTTCGTCCTGATATCAGAACACTCCTGTAAACCTGGAACATCATCATTCTCATCATCATCATCATTGTCACTGTCATCATTACCAACATTGGCTTTAGAGTATATGGTATGTTGTCCAGCGATGCTGTGCTTACACTGCTGCTGGCCTGAGGCTGAGATCTGTAACACTTCATGATGTTCTGGAAGGATTTATCTTCTTTAGTCACCTGTTCAACACACAAGTAACAGACTGTGTAGAGCAAAGTAGCAAGGAAACACATCTGCATTATTTTGTTTGATTCCAGGATGTTTACTCTCTCGCACCTTAGCCATAACATAGATGGCACACATGAGCAGTTGGTCGAGGTGGCGATTCATCATGAGCTCAGTGCAGTGCACCAGCGAGTACTCGAAGCAGGTCCAGATCTTCCTGCGCAGATCTGTGCTGACGTCCAGCTTCACACACAGGTCTCGGAGACGCACACTCGCCAAGTGATACACCTGACACACAGGACAGGAGGAACAGGTCATTACACACTGCACTTTGGCTTATGTACATAGGCACACTAAAGCACTATTCGAGCAAGACTAGTTAACTAATCAAACATAATCTACACAAATGACTACAGATAGACAGGATGTGTTAGTGTTACACAACAGGTACAGTGCTCAAACAATGACAACATAGCGCACTGCTGTGTGCATTACCACCTTCAGTCATTACATTACCATGAGGCACATTTGAACCTGGAATACATTGAACAAATACTCAGTACTGAAACTGCACTAAAGCGCTGGATCGTTATTGGATATGGAGGATATTTTCCAATCTGACCCTCTGACCCTGCAATATTTTTTGCCATTTTATGCCATGTTTGATTGTGATGCATGACTCAGATCATTCACATTAACATATTAACCTCACACACATTTCACACAATATAGCAAAAGCAGCTTGCAGAAAGACAGCTTGGTTATGAATACAATGTCAGTATCTCAGTACCTGGTATCAAACAACATTCAGAACATTGACATCTAAAATGGAAAAACTGAATTGCCACGGCTCTGTCTCCAGCAGTGTGACCTTCCCTCGTTACTAAAACCTGCAGTTTTATTTTCAGGACTGTATATTTACCCACCTCTCAGTTTCTCAGCACCATGTTTGTGCTTGCGTTTTGCCATTACCTTGTTATTATCTTGCACTTTATAGCATTTTCACTCGTTTGTTCCTTGTCTTCCTGTTACACCATTAGCCTTGCCTCTTGCTTATCCATTAAAATCTTTTGCAACCTAGCCTTTAGCCTATTGTTTTATACTTACCTTCATCAATGTCATGTCATTAGTCTAGCTGTTAGCTTATTGTTAGCCTACTTCCTATTTTGCCTTGTAATTAGCTTAGCATAGCTTACCATAGTCTAGCGTAGCCTTTGTTTGCTTGACTATTTCTGGTTATGCTTGTTACTTGGATGTTTACCATTTAGTATCAACACTGTGTTCATTAAACCTTGTACATACATTTATTTCTGGTCTAGGCTGAATCACTACTGGAACAATGCTGTTACTGAGGAAACTGAGTGTCGCAGGAATACAGAAGAAAATATACACTGGAATCCATTTTTTTTCTTCAGATTTGTAAAAAAAAACAAAAACAAAAAAAAAACATCTATCTTTGGTATTCACTTACATTTTAGTAGTATGTCCCTACATAAAACAAACCTCAAACAGAACTGAATAGTATTTACACCACAATCAAGCTGATATCAGAAATGTGATGTTTAAACAAGACTGATGTAAGTGTGTGTAACTTGCAGAGGTTTAAAACTCAGTTTGTGTTGTTTAGTGAGTAATTAGGTTATATATTACCAATGGATTCTTTATACAGCATTAACGGCCTTGCTCACCTTGCGGAAGAAAAGACAGAGGGAGCCTGTTCTCTGTGCTCTGTTTGGTGTTCCCTGCTGAGGGCTCATCTTGGCGTGCTTGCCGGCTGTAGGGCTGGTGTGAGCAGTGCCAGCAGGCATGGTGGTCGTCAGCTGTTGGGTGTTCAGCGAGCCAGTCAGAGCTTGGGCGGTGAGAGGCTGTAGTCCTGGTCCACTCTGGCCAGTCACACTCACCTGCACTGGGATAAATGTGATGCCTCCATTCTCATTGGCTATGCCTGCAGAGAGGAGGACATTTTGTATTATCAATCTATAGAATTATTATGCATGTAATTGGACACTTTATGATAATATCAATAGGTAAACATACATGAATGCATCATCATAAAAACCGTATCTCGCTGATTTTAGTTACTATGGTACTTATTAGTTAGTACTTAATATACTCTGCCCTACTAAGCTACTATCTACAGGTAGTAGCTAGATGATTAGACAAAGGGTTATTTATACTCCATTGTTTTTACTCTATTAAAACAAACATATGACAAAAACAACAAATACTCTCTTTTGTCAAAATCGGCATATATGTGAGTACCTTATTAGTACAGTTCTTAATTACTATATCTATGATTAACACTTGTGTCTCTAGAATCCACCCAAAGCAACACTTGAATAGCTCACTGCACCTTGCACAGGTATTGTGACAGTCTGTCCATTGTTAGCAGTAACAGTAGCTGTTGCCATAGTGACCACGGTTTGGCCTGCTGGTATAGTGCTGACCAATGAGGGCTGGCTGACCCGGGTTGATACAGGAGGGTCAGAGGTCAGCTCTGAGTCCACAAAGAGGCGCCTACGTGCTGTACCTGTGGGTGGGGAGCTGTAGCGCTCATGGAGAGTTGTGGAAGTAGAGGACACTCCTGGTGGGAGCAGCAAGATTAAAGCATACTGAACAGGAGTAACAAACTCAATGACTGACTTAAAATCTCAACGTTTAGTATGCTATTACACTGTGTGTCTTTAGTAAGTCATTTGTGCTACAAGCCTTTACCTTTTCCTGTTCCTCCAGAATTAGAGCTGAGCTCATTAGTTTTGGGGGCATGTAGGTTGCCAGATCCATCCTCCAGGTATTGAGGAGGCATTACCTAAGATGTATGTCCACAAATAAAAATTATTTTAATTTACATCATCAGAGGTAAAATGAAGATACAACGATACTAATTAGTATCACTTTTGCAGTAATTTTGGCCATGGAAATGTTTGGCTGAAAATGGTCCGAAATGGGCAAAAACTTTCACTGGGGTGGCAATGAAGTATAAAATCTAACACTAAACAAATAATTTTATTAGCAATTAAATTTTTAAAGTGATTTAAAATGCTATTTGTTTCCTTCCTTTTTTTTATTTTGTTGCATACAGTGTTAAAAAACAAGGTCACATTAGTAAATTACTAGAACCTAGTGCAATACATTTAGATTATTTATTTATCAACTATTTTTAATTATTGTCAACTCAGGATTTGGCTGACAAGTTTTGCTTTTTCAGCTCAGTGTGTCCTGAATTTCAGTTTTGGGCCAGGAATTTTAATTTCCATGAATCACTATCATTAATGCCTTAAACAAAGCATGGCTTGAAACAGGTGTTCAGTCTCACCTCCTGACAGGAAGGCACACGGTTTTTGGCCCCTTTAATACTCCCCCAGAGTGGGGAACTCTCTTTCCAAGCCAGGCTCTCCAGCACCTGCTCCTCCACATGGTTCAGATGCTTCACTACCTCCCTGACGAGACCTTCTTCCGCCCGAACCAGCACCTCGATCACCTGACGAGTGGAATAGAATGAGAAAGAGTGAGATAAATATATTCAGATATATAACTCTGATATATAAATCTGAACTTGTATTAAATATTACTATATACTTGTATTGACTCACCTTATAAAAGTGGTAAGGGGGAATGTCAAAGATCTGCAGAACCCACTGGAACTCACCAGGTGCGTGGTAGGAGAAGATGACAATCTCTAGACAGCAGGCTATCAGAGAACGGTGGAACATGTCCTGCTCTAGAATACACTGGAGGAGACATTGGCACTCAGTGTGAGCTTCATAGGTGGCTCAAGGAAAACCATACAACATTAACAAAATTGTAACTAACATTATGTAAAAACAAACAAACCATAACCTTCAGCATTAATAATTAAAAAAATAAATAAATAAACCAAATAGGCCAAAAATAAAACACCTGAATAACTAATGTTCCTCATTGAGTAAAACAAAGCCCACAATGACTGATATGAATCAACACCTTAAGGAACATGTTTGTGGTTGTTAACTGGCAAAATTCACAACTGAGGTTGAACAGCAAAATATTTCCACCTGCACACACTGTTCAGTAACACGTAGAACCATGTTGTCATTTAATTTTTGCTCATTTATGTGGATTTTTATGTGGATCAAATAAATATTCATCAATTCACTCGAATTTTGTTAACATATAAACAAAAATGTGTTAACTGACTGTGTTACTTTGTTAACATTACTTATGGTTTATTAATGCAGAAGTACATCATTTGTTTGTGTTAACTAATTCAGCAAATATTGTTACTAAAGGGAACCCTCATATAAAGCATTACCAACAAAATAAACATATATGAATGGGTGAACGCTCACAGAGAGGTCACCGTCACCAAGTCTCTTCTTCTCCTGGTCAATGATGCCCTCCAGTGTCTTATAATACAGTGCCTCAGCTAGGCAAAAGTATTTCGCAGCAATATCTGCAAACAAACAAACAAACAAACAAATGTTATATATATAAATATATAATGAGTCTTTATTAAATCACATATACATTACAGCACAGTGAAATTCTTTTCTTCGCATACCCCAGCATACCAGGAAGTTGGGGTCAGAGATGATACAGTGCTGCTAGAGCAGAGAGGGTTAAGGGCCTTGCTCAAGGGCCCAACAGTGACAGCTTGGCAGCTTGTTGAACCCCCAACCTTCTGATCAGTAACCCAGAGCCTTAACCACCAAGCCACCACATATATGTATGTGTATGTAGTGTATGTGAGTGTGTTTTTTTATGTTAAAATAAATGCACCAATCATAATGCTAAATGTTTCAAACCTCTTGCCAGGCCTTCGTTTTCCTCACCCTTGGCTTCATAGCTCTGGAGGAACACCTCGGACATCTCCTTCAGTCTGGATGCAATAGCTTCACTGGGGTTTCTTGCACAGGCCCTAGGTTTTAGAATTTAAAAATGTACTCTAAATCAAAGTGCTTTGACAAAACATGTGCCTCATTCAAAAAATTTTTTAATTAAATGCAAAGTTTGAAATTGTTAAAACAACCAATCCAGTTTCTTGTTATGGCAATAACAGGACTCGTTTAATGCTACCAATTCTGTACTGTATTTACTGTTTGTAAATAAGTATTTGGCAAACCAATATTGCAATTCCGGTTTGCTACTCTAACTCCTATTCACTAATTAGCAATAGATGTCCAGTGTCCGTCTCACAGGAGATAAACAGAATATAAGACTTAGTGATGTGCAGTGTAGTGTGTGTGTGTGTGTGTGTGTGTTGTGTTTATTACTTCAGCATGTCTCTCAGTCTCAGGCTCGGCCTGTGTTTGAGACCTGCCAGGAGACTGTGCAGACGTGCGATGCCTTCCATTGCTGTGGACACTGGAGTGCCAAAAGCAGTCTCCTGTAAGTACGCCCTCCCTGTCAGCGGAGTGGACACTTTCAGAGCTGATGCCTGTGAAAGAGTCATTTTAAAAGAACTAAAGTAGATGTATAATTTATCTTAAACAATGCGGTTCAAATGTATGAATCTGCCACCAGATTTGTGTTTATTTCATCAGTTCATGCCTGTTCAAGCTTTTTAATATTTCCTATATTATTTCAAACAGTTTAATTTAATTATTATTATTTTTTTTGTATCTCTCAGTGACTAACATGATATCTTTATGTATAGAAAGAAACTGATCATATTTTAGCTTGTCATCTTTTTTTAAATAAAATTATTAATGGGCTTTTTAAGGCTCCTGCAATCATAGTGTCAAAAGCAGCAGTTAAACTTCCCTCTTATATAAAACAGTGAAAGGTTAAAGTACAGTTATGGACAGTTTACTCCAAATGACCTTGAAACAGGTTTTCATGCTATTTTTAAAAGGAGTAGTGTTTGTGTACACAGGCATGTGTGTGTTTTTGTGTAATTTAATTGCAGTTGTCTTACAGAGAGAGATTTGTGCAGAATGCTGGCAGGCTGGTCCTGGTTCTCTGTCCCCTCACACAAGTATGGTCCTGGTGTCCCAATGTCCTCTCTCGCTCCGTTGCCCAGAAATATCCTCTCATCTAGAGCACCTGATGACAGAACATGCTCCTCATATGCCCGGTTCAGAGATGTCCTGAGATACATACACAAACACAAACAAACACAAGTAATACAAATGACTGTCATACTGTGGCAACAAATTTAAAGTGACTTATAAAGCGACACATTCTTAAGGATACAGTAGGGATGTAACCAAATATGAATACATAATTAGGAAAGAAAGAAAAAAAAGAAAGAAAAAAGAAAGAAAGGGTTTTGGCCACACCCACTTTGAAGTTAAGTGCAAATACAGATAAAGACATAAATATAAGGAGCTCCAAACAGATTTAGATACAGTAATAGTGTTACACTCCTAGTATACATCATATACTGCAGCAGTTAAGCCTGATTTTTAATGAGCTTCATTAGCTTTATTCCTGTGACTTCAAACACTTACAGACTGTCTCCAAAATTAACAGGATCCAGGAATCCAGTCAGTGTCTCTTCTTTTCCCTTTAAAATCTATAAGTATGTGAGAAACATTAATAAGGAATATAAGTATTAGCTGTGAACAGTTACAGAAAAATCACAGTATGACTGTACGAACCAGTATCACAGTTTTCAGTACAGTATCTCTCACAAAATCTGCTCCTTTTTTTTTTTATAGACGATGGCACTGAATGGTGTAATGAGATATAAAGGGTGCATCAGATATAGATCTAGAACAGTGTATCAGAGGTGTATATTAAAGCTACAGTATGGAACTTTTTTGGTTAAAAAATGAACAAAAATCAATTATTGAGCAAGCACATAAAAAAATCAGTGTTCAAAACAGTCTCCTTACCTTACCACGATTCTCAACGGTAAGCTTATACTAATGATTCTTAATTTGCGCTGTCGGGTCGGATTTTGCGGGAAATGTCATGCGTGGTTACGTCACGTCCGTAAACAGAAAGAAGAAGAGCCGGCTACTATATCATGTGTGTGTGCTGAGGATGGTGGAGTGGTTGTAGCTTGTTCTTACAACAGTTGCTTAGAATTTAAACTTGTCATCTAGATGGCTGCTTTAATGTGGATAGTTCTAAACTCAATCATCATTGACATCTGGGAAATCAGCTGTTGTCAAAACCGAGAAACCTGGAACTGTGGAGAGCCTGGTTTTGTTTTGTTTTGCTCTGGCCAACATGGTAAACTGCACTTATTTTCTACTAGCTATGAGAGAGAGCAACTCACCACTAATCCAAGAAAACCATATTCACCGCCACCTCTGTTGTCAAGTATTGGAGCTAATATACAACCCATACGTATAGCTCAAACCATCAGATTCATCCATGCAGAAGAGCAGTGCTGAAGAATAACCCACGTGAAAAAAAAAAAAAACAACTCCACAACTAACGTGCCATTTTATGCCTACACTGTGCTATATAACACATTTATAAACATTGCATACATTTTATAAAATGCAATACTGGTTGTATGTTCCTATATAAAGTGGACAAATACACTGCTCTAAAGGTAAGATGACAAGTGGATACTTGAAACTATAATTCTCAATGTTTAAAGAATGCATTATTAGTAAACACAAACAAGATTAGAATGAAAAATGACAGCAACAACAGCCTTCAACTGGAAATGACAAAGTTCTGCATACAGGAGATTTTTTTTAAGCATATATCAAGGTGATAATATTTTGTGTTGGTATTATCTATTAAGTATAGCATAGTGTTTAATACATGCAGTAACAATTTCAGATTTTTTTTTATAAATGTATATTATAACAGTTTATCATCACATTCTTGATGTACATCAGATCAGGATGTGGTAATTTGAGCTTTTTGCATGATCTTGATTTCTCACCTTGCGTTCGAATAGCTTCTTGATGAAGGGCTTCCAGAAGTGTTCCTTCACCCCTTTAGCATCGAGTACCACACCATGATGCAGTTCACAAAGCTGCTCTATGAAGCAGAGTGGACCGGCGCCTGGCTTATAGTCCTTACTGTTAAAATCTTCTGAAAGGCCTACACACACACACACACACACACACAGAGATAGAGTGAGACGCAGTTGTGAGGTACAAAGCTGATACGGCAGATGTAATTTCAGGCTGTGTCTCTCTCTGATAAAGTGTATGGTGTGTGTGGGAATGCGCCTATACCAGGGGTGTCCAATCTTATCCTGAAAGGGCCGGTGTGGGTACAAGTTTTCATTCCAACCAAGCAGAAGCCACACCTGAGTCTATTGAAAGCCAAGCTCAACTGATTAAACAGGTGGAACCAGGTGATGTTTCTGCTCGGTTGGTATGAAAACCTGCACCCACACTGGCCCTTTGAGGATACGATTGGACACCGCTTACCTATACCTTTGAAGGTGGGGTTGAGCAGATCTTTGCGGCTGGAGCACACCAGAGAGTTGGAGTAAACCAGGTCAAGTGCACACAGCAACAGGTGATAGGAGTTCACTAGGTCATCACTGATCATTGGGAAGTTTCCTATAGGTAGCAACAGGACAAAGACAGAATAGATGGTGGTTGGGGATGAGGCAAGTACCATGTGTGAAATCACTCAAGATTAATTAACGATTATGATATAGAAGGTTTAGAAGGTTATGTGAAGTCTGCAAGCATAATATTTGACCTGGGTGAGGTTATGAATAGCACAATGCAACCAACTACTATCCAGCTCTGATGTTCTTATCCACAAATCAAACACTGACAACCTGAGCTGAAACACACTTTAAAACAGCAATATCACACACAGACACACTGTATATCAGCCAGACAGGACCCCTGCATAACAGGAAAAGTCTGCAGGAGAGAGGCCGCTTTGCTCGGCGGTGTGGTGTAGATTTATTTCTTCCTGTTTAATTGATTTCCAGAGGAACCTGCACATACGAGGGCCCAGACAACAATCCCCATGGTCTTGGCAATAAATAATGATGAATATTTAGCCCATGACACCATCAACCCACCCTCCCTCAGCTGGACACACTCCACAGACTCTATCACTATTTATGAAGCAGAGAAATTAGAATATCCAGACAGAAACATGCTCTAAACTCTTCAGCATCAAACTGTCTAAGAAAATCTGCGCCACTTATCGGCTGCTAAATTCAAACAAGCCTTGTGTTATAATTATACAACATTACAGTTGTGAGGTAACATTGATATTACTAGTAATATAACTGATGTCAAAAGAAACCGCCAGAAAATGCTAAATTCTTGTTAACATGTCATTAACATTCAAGTTCAAATACATAGTCACACGTTCTGCAACATGTACTTACTTACAAGATCCTCTGTGCAATCCACAAATAAAGCAAAAAGCTACACTGTAAAGCTTCAACAAGAACGATTTCTACAAATGACAACAGCAGCATGAAGGAGATTTAAACTGAAAAATGGATCGAGAAAAACAGGAGGGAAATAGAGACCATCCCACTGGTCCTGCAGAGACCATTGGCTACTTAAATGCGGACAAGTCCTGACTTGTCATCTGCACCGGTTGCTATGATAAGCAGTGCATGCTGCACATGCCCGAAAATGATTGTCTCAGTCAGTATGCTTACCCTGCTGTTCTCTCTGCAGCTGTCAAAATCTATTGTTCTCTAATGTCATGCTCCATGCTATTCTTTATGCTTAACACGATGTATGGGTTTATATCTCAACACAGAAATGCATTTAAATCACTTAGAACAAATCATTTTAATTTCTTAAACCCTAAAGGACCAGACTGTATGTCCACACTTACATTCCTCATCTTATAACTACAGATATTTTTCACTGTAGTTACTATACAATTCCAATGTATAACTTAATGAGATGAACCCACTAATAAGACAAGAGTTTAAGGGTTTAAACTATGAATGCATTGACCACTGAGAGTATGCTAGCCTTATACAGCCACACTGTTTTGATTCAAAACAATCATTACAGACACCCTCCAAGACACATCTCTCAAGCTCTTACACAATTCTCCTGAGTTCATTTTACCCAGTAGTTGTGCAAAGTGGTCTGTTTCAGAGAAGGTCACACAAAACGAATGCAGTGGGTCAGCATGTGTGTGTTCGTGCATGTGTTAACGTGTGTGTGTGTGTGTGTGTGTGTGTGTGTGTGTGTGCATGTGCAAGTCCCCTGTGGCTTCTAGCTGATGCAGGCAAGCTGGCACAAGCCCTAATAATGATTGGTGAGCACATGACCAAGGTCTTTTGCATGTCATCCAATAGGAATATGCACTACCTACTCATGGCTAAAGACCCTTCACGCTTTGTGAGACGTTACCTAAGAACATATTCAATAAACACTGCTTTTTTTTCTCTTGCCCTGTGCCCTCAGCTCACACCATTTTCCTTTCTTCTCCTTCATCACAACTGTGACTTCCTCTCTTCCTACCTCAGATAAATGGGCTTCGTGTGCCATCCTACTTCCACAAACTTCCACATAGTAACCAAGTCAGAATGTTAAAAATGAATGCTCCTCTGAAATGAAGCTTGAAATGACTCTCACTGTAATATTACAGGAGAAACAGGCAGTATTTTCAATGCAATATTACCACAGTACTTTAGTGGGTTTTCACACTAGTTCAGATTACTTGAGTCTGCACCCAGAACAGTTCTGGGCTCACTTGGGGGAGGGGCTTATAATCACAGGTTTGCTTTCACATTGAAGAATTTGTTCTGAACCCGAGGACCGATTGCACATGTTCCATATTTTTCCATATGTCACTTTTGTGCATGTGAGTTTCCAAAATGGTACACACCAGGGTCATCCTTTATTTAATTTTTTTTTTTTTTTCATTTCCTTAGATACCAACACTCAAGCAGCAAAGAACAGCACTTTTGGATGCATGGAAGGTAATCGTGCAGGAACACAAATGCAAATGAGAAGCTGCATGATTTTTAGCCATGCAGGCTGATATTTTCTGCAATGCTCTTAGTGCAAGCACTCGCACCAAAAAGCTGAAAACAGCACACTACAGGACTCTCAGGACAAATGAGATCTTTGCATCAGAACCAAATTCCAAGGGATGGTGCTGGCCCTGGTATAACTCCTCCTATAATCCTAACCCTAACCTCTTACTACTAACACTAACCCATGAGATGCTATACACACTTATCCAGTCTGAAACACACTGAGTTGTTTCCACCCACTGCCAAGGTAGGAGGAGCTGGATCAGGTCTGGCCTTTAGGTTCCGCAGCAAGAAGTACTTTGGGAAAATGCAATAAAGCAAGTGTGAAAACGACCTAAAAATGCCTGTATGAGCAGAGTCGTAGTCCTTACCTTTTGCATGCACAAACAGGACCCAACAGAATTGGAAGAGCTCAGCCACGGTGCAGGGATGTCGTCTGAGGTCACAGGAAACAACAATTAGCTAAAGCTTCTTATCAGACAATAAGTGTAAGGTTGTAGAAGGTTTGCACACATAAACAGCTTGTACACATGTACAATACAGTAAAAAGCTTGGCACATAGACAAGACAGGACCAAAATGTTGTAATGTTGTAAACTTCATTTAAAAACATGGTGTCATATCACTAAGTAAGTTTACAGTTTATATCACAGATAGTTTATATTGGAGATAACAGAAGTAGACTTCTGTAAACCTGTGCATGAAAAAAATAACTGTTTTAGTAAAATTATTAGCTACTACACAAGTGACCTTTGGCATTTCCAGGGCAATGTCAATAAAATTTACACATTAGGTAATCATAAACAGTGTGTACAGTAGCTGGGTACCTACTTTTGTTTCCTGCTTCTGTGTGCTCTAGGCGGTTCTTCAGATGGAGGTTTAAATATGTCTTTGAATATGGGGACATATTTCTTAAAAATGACAGCTGTCACAGTGAAGTTCCTCTCCAGCTTTTCTGTGCTCTGCCGGAATTCCTTTGGCAGGTTGGCCATATCCTGCCAATTCTTCATTTTGCTGAAAAACTCGATCAAACTGGGAGGAGAACAAAAGATAACAATCAATGTCCATGTCAATGTAACAGTCAAATGTCCATTCCCTAATATACAAATTCAAATAATACTGAAAATACCATCTTGTCCAAAATTTCCCAGCATTTTATCATGCTTTTTTTATATTGTCAGTCTAAAGCTAGTAGCATTACCATGATGACTTTCTTTATTGTAGTCTTGAAGTGTCAAACACAGACTGGTTATCATACAGATGAGGAACGCTACAAATGATAGACAATTAAAAACTGAAAAAAGTGATGAAACATATTTGTTTACAGAGTGCATGCCTGGTAGGATGTTGACATTTATGCAACATATACATAACCTGTATAATAATAACGATTGGAATATTGATGATTTCAGTTGAATAAACATTATACTTCATCAATTTGCATTCAAAGTGTGTTGAGAGAATACAAAAAAAATACATTATCAACACAATTGTTATACTGTATATTATGTTATAATTGATAAAACATGACAGAATGTCCTGTTATAGGAACGTTGGTTATTTCCCAATAATAGAACATCCTGAAATGTTTTATATCTCTTACACCACAGCAATTTGCCAACAATTACAATTTGTATTAATTAAAGAATGACATGCCATACTTTCCATACCACGACCCTGACCAAGATAACGCAATTACTATAAGTGAATGAAAGTGAGTGAGAAGTGTGTGCATGTCCCACAATTGAAAACATTTAAAACCCTTCTCAGAATCCCTGATCTGATATCATGCTTAAATGCATAGCACTGCTGCTTGAAGTGCTAGAGAAAACTGGATGTAGTGATTTTCCCTTGACAATCCCTTGCCCACGTGACCAGTGAAACACAGGCTGCAGTGTCAACTATAAATGGCTTACACACCTCTGTTCTGAAGAGCGGAGAATTCGTGTGAGGGACACATAGTTGCCTTCAGCTGTGCCTTTCCCAACGGTGGGTACAGACGTCCTGCAAGCCACGTACAGGGCACATGCCAACCAGTGCAGTTCACTACCCTGAGAGAGACAGACAGAAAAAAAGATAGGAGAGACAAAGGAGATGGGAAAGTAATTATTAATTACTTAATAATAATAATAATAATAATAATAATAATAATAATAATAACATAGATAGATAGATAGATAGATAGATAGATAGACAGATACATGTAGATATGATTCAATCATAAGAACATAGAATATGAGACATAAAAATATAACACCATAAAAGAGCTTCAGTCTCCTGTTATAAAATGCTGTTATAACAGGCTGAATTTTTTTTCTACTAATAATATAAATATCCTATATTAATAATAATAATAATATAATTATAAATAATAATTCAGTAACTGCTATTCATTAATAAGTAACTACAGTGAAACTAACAATAAAAGTTAAAAACAGTGTGTAATTTAGAGAATTTAGAATCAATCCTTCATCATCAATCATCATCAATTAGAATTTAGAATCAATCCTTCATCATCAATCATCATCAAGTAGAATTTAGAATCAATCATTTAAACTTTAATTAATTATGTATCTTAATATCTTTTGCATAATGTATCTAAAATGTAGGTAAAAATACTGATGAAATGCATTTAAAATAATAATTTAATTAACTAATGAAATAATTTAGGGAAAAAAATAGATTAATAAGATATATAAGATGCTAAAAGTAAACTACTTGCTAAGATAAAGTTTGTAACGTTAATTATTCTTCAGTGGGTTTGTAGGATTTTGAGAGTATTCAGTTTTCAGTAGCACTTCATTTGAAAGGCAGATGAGCTCAGAGCTCAGTGTGTAGTGAGAGATAAGGCCTGGGGGAACTGGCAGATCTAAATCCAGACCCTTGCGCTAAATCAACAACTAATAAACACCACAACACACACACACACACACACACACACACACACACACAGAGCTTTTTTTTAAATTAACTCTATAGATGCATTTAACTGCACACAGAGACTTGAGCGCTCCAGGGTACATGCCCACACCGGCATGATGTCCGCAACGGGCCCGAGGAAGCAATAAATAGCTCTCCATCTTACCTCTAAAGTGTAATTTTTGCTGATATTTTCGTAACTCCTCCATGCCCTGTTACTCGCCTCCTCGTCCATATTCAGAGCTCGACACAGATCTTCAAACGACAGCCTTGTTTTCTGCACAGCCTCTTCCTCCTCGTTCATTTTTACGCATAAGATCAAACCAGGCAGTTATACACTGGTTTTAACGTCTTTGACTATCTAAAACGAGCAATCGACTATAAAATATTACACGCAGTTGTAAAACAGGTCATTTATAGAGCTGGAAGGTTAATTAAACCCTAATCGCGGTGTTTCAGTGCTGTACCGCAGACTAGAGCTACACTTCTGTACACTGTAGCCATTTAAATGCCCTTTGACTGACAGATACAGATACTGCGAAAAGGACGTACGCCACTAGCGTACTATATAGCCTGAGAGGCTCCGGATTTGACGTAAATCGTATCGCGATACAGACTACGTAAAAAAGCTCTTATAAGACGCGGAAATGCTGTCCCCGCCCACTTTTCACTCCCCAAATATCAGACTAGCCTTGACAGTCCGCCGTTTTCCAGTTTCAAATGTAAAAACAAAAAAGCGAAAAAACAACGTGTTTCACAGTTTCTGACTACTTTGTACATTCGACCAAATGTAAAGTAAAATTAAAACTAGATTAGTTATCGTGTTTCCTTTGCAAAATAACACTCACGCGATGTCAATATTTTGCAAGGTCTTGTGCTTCCTTCAAGAGCACTCTGAATGATAGTAAATACGGGTTCCTGGTATTAGAATCGAAAACACATGGACGTCTCAAGCGCGAGTTTTGGAAATAATTTCGATACCCGAGTTTCAGACTTGTTACTATGATACATAACCTAAAGGTTTGTAAAGTCAGTGTTGGGTAATTTTTTTTTTTTTTTCCTCTTACTAATTACACGGACTAAGCCACTGGCACTGGTTTACATCTCAATACATTTTTACAATAGGATACAGTCTTTTACAATGTTTGAGATATTCAAATAAAATCAGAGTTAACTAGGTGATATTAGTAGAGCACATGTAAAGACATATATAAAGACTCTTAATAACGAGTTCGCAAGTGGGAAACAATCCAAGGAGCACTTGACTATAGCATTAACGTTACTGAAAACAAACCGATATAGAGGATTTTGTTTTCCGTAATAGGACTTTTACTTGAGTTTAACATCATTATGATCATTAATCCTCATATATATATATATATATATATATATATATATATATATATATATATATATATATATTATATATACTTTTTATTGATTTATATTTATATTTATAATTGGGTTTACATTTAGAAAAACTCACTGTCTCAGTGCTCTGTGCAAGAGCACTGACGGACTTCTTTTTCCATCAGGCTTACCGGGAGGTGGGTTTGGAGGAAGGGAAAGGACAGTTGTTTGCTAGCAACGGTCGCTGTGGATTTCAGATGTCATGTCTGTGAATTACTAAAATTATTATACAGGTCTGGTATTTGCATTTTATTGAGTTTAACCGATGGGAAATAATGCGCGTATATTATTTATTTGTCTGAAGGCTGTATGTAATAAATAATGTCTCTATATTATTGTCAGGACTGCGGGGTTTATACTACTAGCATATAAATAATAAACAATGAGTTGTTCAGCCTACATAGTTAAAATGCATAAACATGAGATGTGGCTTCCTGCATTAAAGTTATTTTTAATAGTTATGCAGGAGAACAGGCTTTTAAAGTTCTTTCAATTTAAGTTCATTTCAGTTGAACCCAGCTAGTTAGTTTGTGCTAACAGTATACTCTACTGAAAGGCAATCAGAATATTGAGATTATTTAAATGACAGAAAACATTTGTACTTTCAGATTGGACAATGTCTGGCCTGACTCTAGCTGACGAGACTGCTGGTGATATTCCTGTCCGGGACATCACTTTAAACCTCAACGGGACAGGCATTCCTGCTGCAGAGAAAGGTGCAAATCTTTTAAAGGGTTTGCTTTGTTTCTGTCATTACACACAGTCTAGAATCACACAGTATAACACCAGATGGGTGTCAACATGTGAGTGTGAGATGAATCACACCTCTCAGTGGTTTGTTTTAACTTTGATGAGTATTAAGGACTCATCAAAATTAGGGATGCACCGAAATGAAAATTCTTGGCCGAAGCCAAAGACGAATATAATGAAAAACTTGGCCGAACACCGAACACGTTTTTTCGCATTTTTTCCATTTATTTTGCCATTTTTTTCACCATTGCATAAATTAAATAGACAAAATGTGCTTTTAACTATTTTGTCTTGCTTTTCAAAGAAAACAATTACAAAAACTACAATTTCAAAATATTTATTTAACACTGAACTTTTCATTCCAGCAGGCATAGGCTACCAACAAGGCACAATATAACTTTAAATAAATAAATTAGTAAAATAAAAATATTTTTATGTGGTCATCTTTGAGCCCCCCTTGAATAGCCTATGTTGGGCCTATAACTGACTGCTGACAGAATGTAACACTCTGTAACCTACAACAAAAAATTGCATTAAAAAGTGCATTGACAAGAGTGCAAAAAATGGTTCTATTCGGTTATATACGGCTGATTATATTCGGGATATATACCGCTCGCATCCCTGTACACCTCGCGGAGTATTATAGCAGATATAGTATAGTTAGATAAGTTGTTAATGTTATGGTCCTGGATAGATTTAGTTAGTTTAAACTATACTATAGATTAGTTCATTTAGTACCTGCTGGTTTTTCGGCTCGCAGTCCATAGTACTAGTTCATGTTTCTTGTTTTGTGTTTTGACCCTGTTTTCTGTGACCGTGACTCTGATTCCTGCTTTGCCCCGTTTATGCCTGTTTGCCAATTGCCCGACCCTTTGCCTGTCTTGACTACATTTTTGGATTATGATTTGAATTTGTCTGCCTGCCCTTAAATAAATAGGTCTTTACCTGCTTCCGCACTCTACTGCCTTACATCTCGTGATGTGACAGAATACTTCGGAACAGAAACAAAACAAACGCACGTGTCCACAGTAAACAATGTCACGGTTGTCAACATCCGAAGAGCATGCGCTCGCTGACCACTCCTGCACGTTAGCTCATCTCTCCGAGCGCGCTGCTGGAAGTGGAGGTCGTGACATTTGCACGTGTCATTCTGGTTGCTAGGCTATTTGGTCGCGTCATCAAACACGTAATTGTTCGGTCAAATTTATTCGGCCGAACATCGAAAGTGCTTTTTTTTTTTGCTATTTTCGGCTGAATAATTTCGGTTGCCGAACATTCGGTGCACCCCTAATCAAAATCCTTAATTGTGTGGCCGTTTGTTTTGCATCATTGAACAAGTTCTATTCTATTCTAAATTCTATTCTGTAAATGTAATGTTTCCCTGTACATAACCAGTGGTGTTTTCCCCATTACTCTCTTTCCAGCCTATATCTGAATCTCTGGACTCTCTACTGAATCTATTTATTGTTATTTGCAAGTACCACATACTTATGAAATTATGTCCACAGAGTTGCTGTTTTCCCAAAATGCCCGAGCCAGGCAAGCTGTGCCGAAGATCAGCCGACAGGAGCTGGAGGACCGATATCTGCGCTTGCAGGAGGAAAACCTCCTACTTAAACAACACTCACACAAACAGGAGGACAAGATCAAGAGGTACAGACTTGTTTATTGAGTCTGTTACTTAATCAATCAGGGACTTGCTGATTTGCTTAATTTATTTGATCTCCCTTTGACGCCATGTTTGTGTGTGTGGGTGTGTGTTGTGGGTCCAGGATGGCTACCAAGCTGCTCCGCTTGGTGAAAGACCGTAAGCGCATGGAGCAGGCCTCTTCATCAGGCCATGTAATAGCAGGTCGGAATGTTGAGATGGAGGAGATGATCGAGGAGCTGCAAGAGAAGATTCATGAACTGGAGAAGCAAAACAATGGACTCAAGCAGCGTCTGCTCACAACAAAACAGCAGATTCAGACCCAGAGTCGTAGACCAACCCGCTACAGTCACATTCAATCCCGCATTAACTCAGGACTGTGCAGACATCGGCAGGACACACCTGTACCACCTCAGCAGCCAATAACACCAAGAGGAGGTATTATACACATTCGCTGATTGTAATCTTCTTCATGGGACATTTATAGAAATGATTGAAATGAATGCTGTTTTATCAACAGGAACTAGACAAGTGGAGGGGGAAATGAGCAGCAGACCCCCACAGGGGCTTTTACCTCGCTATGGACACAGTCTTCTGGATGAGGCTCGCTCAGAGATGCGTAATCTGTAAGGTTTTTTTTAACATCATCTAATCATCAGAAGGTCACTTCCTTTTCTAAATAGAGGTTCTTATTCAAAGTTGAGTTATACATGCGTAGTGAGGAATTAATACTGAAAAAATTGTGCACATCGATATCCAGACCTCAGACTTAATTACAGACTTGTGTGCTATTCAGTCACTTACTTAGGAATATTCAGACAGATGCATGGAGAACCTTGAAGAAGGCAGCATGAAACATTGCTTATCTCAAAAAACTTTATGGATAAAATTATAAATGAACATGTGAAAGTGAGCTGTAAGCATAGCAGATGTTCTAATTGCCCTTTAAACTAGGGATGCACCTATAATTTCGGCAACCGAAATTATTCGACCGAAAATAGCAAAAAAAGCACTTTCGGTGTTGTGAAATAATTCACTTATACGAATAAGTGAAAAGGCCGAATAAATTTGACCGAACAGTGACGTGTTTGATGACGCGACCAAATAGCCTAGCAACCAGAGTGAGATGCGCAAATGTCACGACCTTGATTCGGGGGCGCGCACATGCATGAGCTATGTGCACGAGCTACGTGCTCTTCGGATGTTTACTGTGCATTTGTTTTGTTTCTGTCACGTCGCGAGACGTAAGAGAGTAGAGTACGGAAGCAGGTAAAGACGTATTTATTTAAGGGCAGGCAGACAAATCCTATATCTACTATAATACGAGGTGTACAGGGACGCGAGCGGTATATATCCCCAATATAATCAGCCGTATATAACTGAATAGAACCATTTTTTGCACTCTTGTCAAAGCACTTTTATTTATTTATTTAAAGTTATATTTTGCCTTGTTGGTAGCCTATGCCTGCTGGAATGAAAAAAAAATGTTCAGTGTTAAATAAATATTTTGAAATTGTAGTTTTTGTAATTGATTTTTTTCTTTGAAAAGCAAGACAAAATAGTAAAAAGCAAATTTTGACTATTTAATTTATGAAAAACATGGCAAAATAAATGGAAAAAATGCGAAAAAACGTGTTCAGTCTTCGGGCTTCGGCTTTCGGCCAAGTTTTCGTCATATTCGGTTTCGGCTTCGGCCAAGAATTTTCATTTCAGTGCATCCCTTCTTTAAACCATGGTCATGTTTTTGTTTTTACAAAGATCACATCAAATCAAAATAAAAAAGTTTTTTTTTCAGCTTGACAACTCAAAATAACATTAAAAGTATGATAAAATATCCTAAATGTTGTGTACAAAATAAAGTGCTGGATCAAGTGCTATTTTTTACTCACTAGAGTGGTAGTTTATTACTAGTTTCTTGTCTGTCAAGGGAGACTGTGATAGAACTGCAGAGGGCTCAGTTGGAAGAGATGGAGAGATCAGCAGAGATGTTGAGAGAGCAGCTGTGGATCAAGGAGAGAGAGTACGAGGAATCTCTCCTACAGCTAAGAGAGCAGCAGACCACTGGCCAGAAGTACTTCCATATATTTTAATACACATAGCATGGCATGGTAGAATGATTTTGTGTACACACTAAGAGAAGAATGGTTAAAAGGCATACTGAATATATTCCCAGGTCGAACATTAAGGACAATGTGGAGATGATAAAGCTGCAGAAACAACTGGCTGATAAAGGAAATGCTTTCACTGTGCTGGAGGGAAGATTCCTCCAATTACAAGAGGTAAAAGTGGAACATCAGAATTCAGTGCAGTTAGTCTTATTGTTAGTATTCAATAAGACAATAACAAACAAAGGTTTTACAATCGATGAAAAAAAAAATTAGTTTTAAAGGAATAGTTTGTCTAAAAATCAAATGTACACAATTTCCTGCTTATTCCAATGCAGTCGATCAGATGAGACTTAGTTGTTCACTAAAGCTACCTGTTTAATATAATTGACTGTCTAGTATTTCATATACTTTCATGTACAACCAAAACAACAGAATCCTTGGTTTCTTAAATAAACCAGAGATAAGATAAGTGGGGGCGCTTAGTGGTTAGCACGTTCACCTCACACCTCCAGGGTCCAGGGTTCGATTCCCGCCGGGGCCATGTGCGTGCGGAGTTTGCATGTTCTCCCCGTGCTGCGGGGGTTT
This sequence comes from Ictalurus furcatus, assembly GCF_023375685.1. Classification (NCBI taxonomy): domain Eukaryota; kingdom Metazoa; phylum Chordata; class Actinopteri; order Siluriformes; family Ictaluridae; genus Ictalurus; species Ictalurus furcatus. The sequence continues at coordinate 16,511,377 of NC_071268.1, read as the reverse complement.
CCTCTGACCCCAGTCCAAAGACATGCATGGTAGGCTGATTGGCGTGTCTAAAGTGTCCATAGTGTATGAATGGGTGTGTGAGTGTGTATGTGATTGTGCCCTGCGATGGACTGGCACCCTGTCCAGGGTGTACCCTGCCTTGTGCCCGATATTCCCTGGGATAGGCTCCAGGTTCCCTGTGACCCTGAAAAGGAGTAAGTGGTAGAAGATGGATGGATAGATAAGTGTATAAGATCACTATATTATCTTATAAGTTAATATAAGTTATCTTATAAGTGTATAAGACAACTATATTATTATAATCCACATGACTTCCAGATTTCAGATACAATACTATCTTTGATCTTTGAGAGGCAGGTCCAGGGGGTTGTTGTGTTCGACTTAACTCGTAAGTTGGAAGTTGTAACTCAGTACTATGTGCTTTTCAATCTACAAAGTGGGAAAAATCATATATACCTTCATGTTTGTCTTTTGTTATCAAAAATCTAGTAGGCTAACTGTGATCAGTGACATCTATTTACATGCTTAAAACAGTGAAGTGTATAGTCAGTGTTCCATCAAGCTAATATGTTTATATGTTGATTAATCTATAGCAAATGCCAGTATATACAGGATAACTAATTTAAAAATGAAGAAGTATGGGTTTTTTCCTATTCGGAGGTTGGAATTTTTGAGTTACTGAGCTTTGTCACCTTACAGCTTTAAGTACATGATAAAATTTATATTCATTTTTGTAGCTTAGAATTATTAAAGAATGAGCAAGTCTATGTGATGTTGGTTAAAACGTGCATGCTGTCTGAGGCCGATATCTGACACCAAACATGTTTTGGCTGATCAGGGGCCCAGTGGCTTATTGGAAAATTGTGTAAATGTTTCATTTTACTTAACTATCCCTTTAACCTATGTTCTGCTTCTAAGATATGACTCCGAATTAAAATCAGTATTTAAGAACTGTAGGAGAAGTATTCCTCGACTTGTGCCCTGAGTTCCCTGGGATGGACTCCAGGCTCCCCGCGACCCTTTGTAGGATAAGCGATACAGAGAATGGATGGATGGATGGATGGATGGATGGAGGCTAATTGTAGGGTGATCAAAATAGCAAACATGGTTGAATGGCTGTTACGTCCTTATTTGTGGCACTGGATAAAGTTTTATGGACACCATTGTCATAGAGACTTTCTTTCCACCATCTTTGCTAGCGGTAAATGAGTGAACTTAAACCTACAGTATTTCACTAAAATTATTTTGAAAACAGTGTTTTGTGCTGGCATGGTGGAAGTCTGGCATTCTGAGTTAACCATTTCAAATTTAAAGATGTTAAATGTCACTTGGTGGCACGGTGGTGTACAGTAGTGTTACTGCACCAGGGCCCCAGGTTTGAGCCTGAGCTCAATTTGTGAGTTTTGCATGTTCTCCTCGTGTCCATGTGAGTACGTCCCAAAATCATGCCAATAGGTGGATTGGCTATGCTAAATTGCCCCTAGGTGTAAATGAGTGTGTGCATGGTGTCCTGAGGTGGACTTGAGTCCCATCCATGGTGTATTCTCACCTCAAGATCTACTCCCAGAGATAGACTCCTGATACACTGTGACTCTGACCATGATAAAGTGTTTACTGATGATGAATGAATGGAATTTGTGGCCTTATCTCACCAGATGATATTAATGCATGGTGTACACAAGATCAAATGTTCTATTATAAATTTAACATACTTCATTTATCTTGCAAATAAATTAAATTAGTTATATGCCTATTAACTCATAAATGTACGCAGTGCCAGAAGACCCTAAAGGCTAGCCATGACAAAGCGATGGCGAAAGTGGATGAGCTGACAGGACAGCTGAAAGAAGAGAGGCTGAGGAGTCTGGGCCTGGAGAAACAGTTACAAACTAAAGCACTGCAGGAGAGGAGGACTTCCGAGGTACTGCTGAAAGCACAATCATGTGTTGGTGGACTGAGGTCATGGAAAGCTGCCAACAATTCAACATCATAACATATATTATAAGTCTGCCATTAATTGACTTTGTTTCGTTCTTTTTTTCTTCAGTTGTTTGAGCAAATTCGAGATTTGGAGAAGGAGAGAGACTTGCTCAAAGAGAACTGTGACAAGTTAATGAACAGGTAAGTAAATAATTTGTAACAGGATATCGGAACTGAACAAAAATGTGAAGGCCCTAGTGTGAAAGTTTGTTTTTATTGTTTCAGCGCCTTTGACGTTAGTCATGAGCAGAAGTGGAAGACAAGAGAGCAGCAGCTCAAACTGCAGATTGCTCAGTTGGAGATGGCACTGAAATCTGACCTCACTGATAAAAACCAAATCCTGGACAAGATTAAGGCAGAGAGAGGTATACCAAATTGCGGTGTTGTTTTTTCCTCCTTTTCTTGTGAGTTTCTGTCTGAGGGCATAAATAAAAAATACAAAAAGAAACACATTGGCAAAAAATACATGCCTATTTTTTTTTTTTTTTACAGATTTAAACGAGAAGCTGATAAAGGAGAGTAAAGAACTTCAACGGAGCTATCTGGAACAGAAACAACAGTTAGATGAAATAAAAGATCGCATGAAGTTCTTTACAAAGGTATGTCTGAAATATAGAATCAGCATGTATCTGAGCATGCACTGGTGACCTTTGTCTAATTCTATTTTGCATTTGGTTTTGTAGGAGAGTGAAATAGATGCTGCTGAACTCAGTGAAGCACTGATGCTCATAAAGGTAAGTAATGTATTACAGTCATACATGAAGGCCAAAAGTTTGTGGACACCCGACCTTCATCGTCATATGTGCTTCTTTGAGCATCCCAATCAAGCTTTAGCTCCCACTTTTCTGTTCTAATAACCTCCGCTCTTCTGGGAAGGCATTCCACTAGATTTTTGAGCGTGGCTGTTGGGATTTGTTTCCATTCAGCCACAACAGCATTAGTGAGGTCAGGATGTTGGGTGAGGATGTCTAGCACACAGTCAGCATTCCAGTTCATCACCTTTCCTTACTTTATACTGTATATAAACATTTTATGGGTTTTCCTGAAGAAGTATAAAGAGTTAAAGAGTACATATAAAGAGTTTGTTAACAAAGAGGCTTAAAAAGCGTTAATAAAATATTGCAACATTACAACATTTGAACTTAAATAAAAATGATCTTGCAGGTGCGTAAAACACATAAGAATGGAGATTTGGGTTTCCTGGAAAAAGTAGAAGAGGAGGTTCAAATAGATGCAGAACGCTCACTGAAAGAACTCCAGGCCACTTACGCTGAAACTGTCCAAGAGCTGGAGAAGACAAGAAACATGCTCATCATCCAGCACAAGATCAATAAAGACTACCAGGTATAGCAACAGGAAAGGCTTTTTTTTTTTCTTCAATTCAATTTTATTTGTATAGCGCTTTTTACAATAGACATTGTCTCAAAGCAGCTTTACAGAAATATCAACACGGTATACAAATATTAAAAGTGCGAATTTATCCCAACTGAGCAAGCCGGTGGCAACGGCGGCAAGGAAAAACTCCCTATAGCTATTTTATTGTTTAAAATAAACAAGGCAGTTTTTCCTGAGTTATTCATCCTCTACCCCTGTGGCCTAAGTCATTTCAGCTCTTATCGTTCTTGTCAAAAATCATGCTGTTCAGGCTGAAGTTGAAGCAGTTACACGAAGGATGAATGATCTGAAGCTGGACAATGAACTTAAACAGGAGAAACTGGCCCAGCTCCTGGACATGAGAGCTGCAAAGATAAAGAAACTTGAAGGTTTGACTAGACTCAAAATGCTTTATATTGCTTAAGCTCAAGCTTACCATCGAGCCTAACATATTTCTTTGTTTATGCAGCCCAATTGAAAGACATTGCCTATGGTACCAAGGCCCACGTCTTCCGACCTGACATCACAGACGATGATGTGGCTGATGAGTTTGATGAAACAGTACACCTGTCTCGAGGGGAGAACCTTCTGGAGATCCACCTTGGCACTGCACGCTTCAGTCCTGAGGTTCTAGACAATCTAGGTGACAAAGACCCCTCCACTTTTTGCACTTATGCCTTTTATGATTTCGAGCTGCAGTCCACGGCTGTGGTGCGAGGGCAGCAGCCAGATTACGATTTCACCTCCCAGTACCTTGTGAAGGTGGATGAGCTCTTCCTGCACTACATCCACAACAACTCTATCACTGTGGAAGCACAGCTGGCTGAGGGCCTAACTTTCCACACCATAGCTGCAGGACAGATACGGCTGAGTCAGGTGCTGGAGAGGGATGGGAAAGTGTTTGGTACCCTGCAGCTCATAGGTAAGTTCAGAGAAACCCTTTTGGTAGAGGTGACAGTGAGGCTGGTATTATACTTGAGTTTAATTATGCATACTTGTATGTAAGTTGACTAGTCTACATACTCTGAGGTCATTGGTTGTGTACATTGGCAAAAATGTTACACAAGCACAAACTGCATACCAATATAAACAGTGGGGGGCAGTATAGCACATTACAAGTTCAACAGCAATACAGCCACTACAATGGCAGAAAGCTGTGAAGAGAAACTACAAGAGCTTGTTGCATAACTCCTGTCAGCCAATCATGTGGCAGCAGCACTGTGTATAAAATCATGCAGATACAGCTCCAGAGCATCTGTTAATTTTCACAGCAAACATCAGAATGACTTGACAGTTGAAATTTGTTCAAAAACCAGGTATCATTCCCCCCCAGTTTTCAACTGTCTAGATTCAGTCTGTATCCACTGTAGCCTCAGATTCTTGTTCTTGGCTGACAGGAGTGGAACCTGATGTGATTTCTTGCTGTCGTATGCCATCCATCTCAAGGTTCAACATGTTGTGTGTTCTGAGATGCCTTTCTGCTCAATATGGTTGTAAAGTGTGGATATTTGGGTTAGTGTAGACTTCCTGGCAGCTCATACCAGTCTGGGCTTCTCCACTGAACTGCCTTATCAATGAAGTGTTTCTGAGAAATGCCACTCACTGGGTGATTTTTGTTTTTCACACCATTCTCTGCAAACTCCTAGAGACTGTTGTGTGTGAAATTCCCAGGAGATCAGCAGTTTCTGAAATACGCAAACCAATGCATCTGGCGAAATCACACATACGATCACATTTTCCCCCATTCTGATGATTTATGTGAGCATTAGCTGAAGCTCTTGACCTGTATCTGCATGATTTTATACATCGTGTCACTGCCACATGATTGGCTGATTGGTTAATTGAATGAATGTACAGGTTTACTTTATTACCAATAAATTGTATACACATTCCAGAATAGCTGGAGCAAAATCCAAAATTGTGTAACATTTTACAGTTTTCTGGCTCTGACTCGCCCTCTAGTGGTTACAGCTTAACAATACGGCAGTTTACACATGTATGCATAGTTTTCTCATGTAATATAATGCTAGGTTATTGAAAAAAAAATATTGTCATGTGCTGCTTAAAGGTACATGTTGAATAGCTTTATAAAGAAACTTAAAGGAAGCGTAAATGTTTAGTTATAATTTGGTTCAAGTCTGCAGCCTACATGAATAAACTGTTCAATCATAAGACCTGTATTTGGTTTAATGTAATTTGCCTTGAATTTGAATTTGTCATGAGCTTGTATTTTCATGTACACCATACCAGCATGGGTTTTAAACTTATACACTTTTCTTAATTGCACATTTGCCCACAGAATTTGTTTTTCCACGCACTGGTATAACTGTTGTTGTCTTGTAGGGGTTAGTGGTGAGATCCGAGTTTTTGGCACTCTGGACTACTGGCTCAGATTGAGGGTTCCTATGGAGCAAGCCATTCGCCTGTATAAGGAGAGAGACAAAGCTCTGGGTTATCTCAGCTCCAGTGGTAAAGACCAGAGCCAGGTACTGTTAGTGCTCCTTGCATTACTAAATAAATACTGTGTGTTTCCACGTCAGGCCCAGTGTTCTCAATATAGAATGGTATTCATCCCGCCAGTCCAGTTCCGGAGAATCTATGCCAGTGAACATTGAAGTTGTTCTGGTGGCTCATAGTGACGGAATACCTTACACACTTTTTTGGTCACCTGTCAAGTGTCAAGTAGTTAATAAGTTTTAGCAGTGCAATCAAAAATTGATTCGTCTACACAATTCCAACAGTTGTTGCTCACTGCCATGCATTTTTCCCAGGCTTCAACTTCCCATCTCTCCAGCTTTTCAAGTAAGGATGGAAACCTGAATGATCTCTACATCACTATACGCCGTTGCAGTAAGCTAAAATCGAGAGGACCGCATATACAGCCTAATCCATACGTCATTTACAAACTCTATGATTTCCCTGACCATGACACACCAATCATTCCCTCCACCAATGAGCCGCAGTTTGAGGATCACATGACTTTTCCCATGTCCATGAACTCTGACCTTGATGCATATTTGAAGGCAGAGACTTTAACTCTATATGTGTTTGATGACCTGGATTTTGGGGATCAGCTCTACCTGGGCAAAGCCCATGTGCCGCTTATATCCCTGGCTCATGATAAGGCAATCACTGGTGAGAATTTTCTGTATAGTTACTATATAGTTCATCATTTCTTGGTATCTTTATGTTGCTTGTAATTCTGATAAATGTATGTGTCATGATGGTTTACCAGGTACATTTGAACTAACAGACCCAGCTGGTCTGCCCAGTGGTTACATAGATGTGACTCTCAAATGGAAGTTTACGTATTTGCCTCCTCCTGGCTTGGTGACAACAGCAGAGCAGGCCAAGTTTATCACCAAAGAGGCTCCAATCAAGCTAGCAACTGATGAATCTGGAAATATGAATCGAGTTGAAGTGAAGGAAATTATTCCTGCTACGGTGAGGACTACAACCATGTCACGAGTGTGTAAAACATCTCTATTTTTGCTTAAAGGATAGGTGTGTAATTAAATAAATGCCTTTCAAAGCAGACAAGAAAGATTGCAGGTGCATTTTAATGGGCTTAAGTTAAAGCACAGTTTCTTGATTATGTGACACATCAATTACTGATTAAATAATTAGCTTATTTAATCATATTTAAGCATATGTAAAGGCAGTAACATTTGTTTGAAAGGTGTAAATAATTTATCAACTACATATCTGACTTGGTTATATTTCAGACCCCTTTGCCGAAGCCGAGATTGCGTACCCTTACAAAACCAGCTGCTAAAAAAGTTTCATTCTCCAATGTGACAGAGCCTGAAATCCAGGTAGGAGAAATCAAAACTAAGATGTTCATAACATACTTCCTTACCTTCTCTATAATAACTGTGGTCATGTGAATAATAATAATAATAATTATTATTTTTAAATATGTGAATATGCTTGTTTCTGTCTGTGTGTTGTCAGAAGGGAGGAACTACTCCCCCCAGTGGTGATCAGGAGAACAAGCCCTCTACTGTTACAACATCAAAGGTTTGTGCTTGAAGAAATAAAGTTTTAGAAGATGTTTGTATTCATCTGTGTGCATGCTGATAGAAAAAAGTGTGTTGTTATATTTTCAGGAGACTGTCAGAGTGGTTGAGGTGGGCCAGACCTCTGCACTTACAGAGGAAGAAGATGATAAAGAGTCACATTTTTCAGAGGGCCAGGTGATTGCAGTCGGCTCTCAGTCTGTATCTGACGACTCTGAGATCTCTGAGGAGCTGGAAGAGTCAAAAAATGGTTGGTCTTTCTCAGTGGTCTGATTTGTTTAAAAATAAAAGATGTAATTTTTAAAAACTCTCTTGACTGCACTCAAACTTCCTTTTGTCAGGATTTAGGTTTGTTTGAGAATTTGACATCTGAAAGACTGCTAGTGCTGGGGAATGAGTCTGAAATTGCAGCTAATGTGTTCGTTAAACACATAATTATGTAGAATTCCAGGAGTGAAGAGGGAGTGCATCTGGTCTTCTTGCATCAGTTATGTTGTTGGCAAGTGAGTGGTCCACTTGAAATGACATAATCATATGATTTTTATTGCATAATCACATGATTATGCACCCTGTACTTTCATAGAAATGTGTGATTTGTATGCTAGTGATATTCCTGGATAATCAGGAAAAAAAAGTCTGATTATCATTTATTCACTGTCTCATACCTCTATTGATTTGTGTTGTACTTACACCTACACCAACTGTGGCTCCTCCCATCCTCCATGTTTCATAGTTGTACATTTGGCCAGTGTTCATGAAGTGTGTTATGGCGTTAGCTACACTGGTGTGTGTGGAACTCATGGTATGGACGGTCACTATGCACAGTGGGGTTAGAGTGTTTGAAAATGAGGCAGAACAGAAAAGTGTTCATCATTGGGAGATTTGAATCCTGACGATGCAACAGCCATCTGTGAGCAAATTGGCCATGCTCGCTGTGTGGAAGTGATGGCATATGCTCTCTCCTCTGTCAATCACAGTGCCACTGGCCACTCATGAGGATCTATGAGCTCATGCATGTGGAAGAGGGCAGTTAGCTCCTTCCTCCAAGTGTGTTACGCTGCCCTGTGACACCAAATGTATGTAATTAACTAATCCACATGTACTTATTGGTTCTCATTCAACCAATCTGACTGCAAACACAGAATAAGGTAATTGTACATGCTACTGTTTTTTTTTTTTTGGTGTGTTTTGTTACTGGTTTTGTAAATGGACAGTGTTGTGCCTAGTAATGTATTGCTGCAAATAATCTGTTATAACTTAGAAACTATATGTTGGCTGGTGCAAATCTTTTACATTTTTAATGGTTCATAAACTCAGAAATAGTGGCAGTTTACATATGAAATATGCTACAACCGAACCTAGTTGAACTAGTGCAGATGTATGCAGGCTTGAAGGCCAAGAGAAAATGTACTGGATGTTATTTATTTCAAAAGTCGATTAATTATCTGAATTATTAGGATACACTATGGGATACCTTTTCTCTTTCTCAATGTTTGGTTGTTTTTCCTGTATTTCTCAATGTTTTTATTTTTTCACAATACCTTCAGTAGGTTTCTTCACTCACAGAATCCCTGCTTCAACTTCTGTGTATTAGTTCCCACATGCATTCCTGGAAAATCAATTGTGTTCTGGCTTTGTGTTCACTTCTTCTGTGTGGAAAAGCCCCTACCCTGTTGTTTGCCAGGCCTTGGTGAAGGCCTTTTTACAGCAATGTGTGATTAAGAATACATAAATATTGCACAAGCTGTTGCCAATACCGTGATATGTTGTCTCTTGGCAGCCAACAACATAACTGTTAATGCTGTTGACCTTGGCCAAGAAGCTCTCTTTAAAAGTCATGTCCAGCATGTCACTCTTATCTTCTGTTGGCCTATGGGGTAGTGTTGTTATTGGAGTGAGAGAGAGGGAGACTGCCCTCATGCTCTCAGTCTTCACCAAATCACTTGTTTTTCTCTTCATTCTTTTCAACCGACATAGCTGTTGTGCTTTTTAATGCAGTTGCTCTGTCTTTTTCTTTTTTCCTCCAGACATCCAGCAAGCAGAATGCTCGGATCTGAGTGAATCGATCTTTTCAGACAGCGATGACTGCATCGTGCCTGCTCAGTCTTCCCAGGCCAGGAAACAGGTGTGTACTACTGTGTGAGTCTGGTAAAGCTATGAGGAAGGACTCATCAAGGTTATTTCACTTACATCCAGGATGTTTTTTTTATCAGAAGCCAAAAGATTTTAACACAACATACAAGCCAGAATAACCTGAAAGATGCTGACCTTCAGACTGACAATGAGGTTCCAGCTGAGGGGAGAAACAACTTTCACTTATGTTGAAGTTAACTTCAGTTATAGGAAGTAAAGTGATTTTGTTTTTTGTACACTGCTTAAAGTTCCTCCTGTGTATGGATCATGTTTGAGTTTTTAAAAAAAATGGCGATGAAATTATTTGTACTTTTCCAAGTGGAGGTCACACTAGATTAATAATTATTCAATTTGAGAATAGTTTTATATAATAACAGCAGTTTTATTTAAGAATTATGTAAGGAATTTGTGTAATAGCTTGCAAAAAATTCAACCATATATAATAGTATACATATATAAATAGTGAACAGAGTAATCTGTACTAAATTACTGAAATCGCTTGACGACTTATACATTTAAGGACAAAATTAATGACTATGCTTATGTAATATATAAACAATTTTATATGTAATGAACAAACGAACCTTTGCATTAGTACACTAACAGTAACTTTAACTAAGAAGCTAACACTTGTAATATCGTATGTATTTAAAAATAATAATAATAAGCCAAATCAGCACTCAATCAACACTTGCATAACCAATTTTTGTGAGGTAAATTAATGGCATATGAACCAACACCTTAATTCATATGTTTTGAGTTAGTAACTGAAATATTCAAAGCTGAGACTGAAAAGCAAATTTCAGTATTTACACATGAACACATTATCAGGAGAAAATATAAAAATGCTGTAATTTAATTTTTGCTATATATGTGGACTTATTTTCAGTCAAGGATTGAGAAAACATTAGTCATAGCAGGTGTATTTTGTTTAAAATAATGTTTAATAAACATCATACATGTTTTAAAGTTCATTATTTGTTAATCTCAACTAATGCTGTAATGTTAGTAAAAAAGAATCTTAATTTAACATGTTACCATTATAATTTTTACTAGCTTTGACTGATATGATTGAAATCTGACCTTAAATTCTTTTGAATCAATTTCTAACATTTGATACTGCTTTCATGTGTTACTTATGTGTAAATCAGTCAGTGGCTGATGGTCTGCTTTTCAACAACAACAACAATAATAATAATAATAATAACAACAACATTGCATTCATTTTTCATTTTCCAGATATTGGTCGCGTGATATTTAGGAGTAATAATCAGGTTTTGGGGATGTTTATATGAGAGGTTTGTTTGTTTATTTATTTATTTATTTATTTATTTATTTTTATATTACTTGACTTTGCAGGTTGTAACCAGTTAGTTTTCACCTATAGTCCTGTACAAAAACACATGTGTTGTGGCTTACCATCCTGACTGAGATGTAAGCATTGCAACATCTTTATATGAGTGACACTGGCAGCTTTATTCTGATCTCATAAGAGGTGTTAGATCACACAACCAACTGCCATAAAGTCACTCAACACTGACTTCATCTTACAATTTGAACATTGGGCAAGAGACAGAATGATAGGTGATGGAGAGAGTGGTGAAGGAATCTATATGATGAGACAGATGAGAGACACAGAAAGACAGACAGCTTCTAAACCAGACTCTTTTAACTGACAGTCTTCTTAGTGAAAATTGTTAAAGCTGAAAACTGGACTGGATGCTTGATGGACTGACACAAGTCTGAGACAAATAGCTTCAGGTGCATCCATCATTACGACTCGGACTCACTCCCTGTGGACAATGTGTCATCTCTGTGAAAAAGGCAATGTCTATATTGTGGCCATCATTCTTAATGGTCCAACACTGTTGGAAGCTGATCTGCCATATATAAAATATTAAGAGTGTCTCTTGGTGTTCAGATGGAAATCTGTTATGTGATGCAGGCACAACTACCAACATAACTCTTACTGTTAATGCTGGTTCTAGTCAGGATGTCTGCAGCTTTATAAAGGATTTTATTTAAGGAGTTATGTAATATTTGCTGGTTAGCACACCATATCCACTTGTCAGAATGAGAGTGTTTTAAGTAAGAAATCTAAAGCCCTATGCTGTTGCTTTGTTCTGCTAGCCATCTGAGCGGATCCGCGTGGAGATTGTTTCTCTGAATCTGAAGCCAGACTCCAGGGTCTCTGCGGACTCTAGTGTGGTCAGGCTGTTTGTGGAGTATAATTTCCTGGACCTGCATTCAGAGGAGACACCACTGTCACTTCCCAAACCGCTGCCTGGACACAGCATCTACTACAACTACAGCCACGGTGTGCACAGACAGCTGAACACTTACATGTGTCTGTGAGGACATGTGTTAATATAATACACTCATTAGATAAATGATACACCTTACTTATGATACAGTCATAAAGTCTATACTTCAGACACCAACAGCAAGCTAGTGGGAGCTTTATGCCTGCAAAGGTTTTATTTGGATCAACTTTCCACCACTCAGTCTGTTCTAACCACCTTAAAGGAAAACTTCATTATGAAACATGTTAAATATGTTTATATTGACATTTTTGTGAGATACTTGGTGATTCTGCTGCTAATATGTTGGTTGGTGCTGTATTTACTTTATTTCTGTGACATGTTAGCAGGATTCTGCCATGCTGGTTAGACTAAAGAGCAAGAGCTTCTTTTCTCAGTCACCATTTTCCAGCGACATTCAGTGTCATATTAATGAGAAATTCAACACAGAAATAGAGGAGACGGCTAACGCTGGATGCAGAGTTCCAGACTGCTAGGAAGCTATACAGTGCAGTTATACTGAGTAATGGCACAGATGCAGCTTGGCTAGTTTGTGATCTATAAGGTGGCAATATTAGCATGAAAGCTATTCCCCACTATCAGCAGGTACTCAAACGGCATTGTGAGTAATGTAGGAAACCGTTAATAAAAGGCCAACATGTTGATTTAAAGAAGTTTCAAGCAAAACAAGTCATCAGCATTAAATCCTAAAATAAGTCTTATGCACAATTGAAGATGTAAATTATAATGTTGATTATAAATATTGCTATGCAAGTCATTCAGAATTGATTTTTCCCTTACATTATTGCTACTAGACTATGATGAATAATTATAATTCTTCCCTGTGACTGACTGTTTGTATTTTAGATGAACAACTGTCCTGTCCTTGTGACTTGGTTTACGAGGTTTCACCTTGTTGAGTGTTTTTATTTTTTATAATAAGACTCAGCTTTAGTAACAGATTTAGCCTGTTTGTGTGTGTGTGTGTGTGTGTGTGTGTGTGTGTTGACAGTGATCCATGTGGATGTGGAGAATAACCAGGCCAGGCGTCACATGCTTCGAGCAGTACTAGAAGGCAGGAACAGAAATCTGGAGAAGTATAGATCTTTGCTCTTTTTTCTTCCTTTGTGCTTAATCGGCCTAGTTTCACTATAAGTTGCACTATTTACACTATTTACCTGTGTTCATAACATTTTCTACTAATTGCCTAATTGTATACTACAAATTTTAGTTTCCATTGTTTTAGTGAATGGTTGTGTGACAGAGAATCTGACTGGCCATTTCAGCATCAGGTTCACGTTAGTGAGTGACCCGCCTGAGGAAGGGGAGCAAGAAAAAGAGTGTGAGGACGTGGGCGTGGCCTATTTTCGGATCTCTGACATTCTGAAGAAGCAGAGGGACATGATAGACGTCAGCCTCGACAGTGAGTGTTTATATGTTTGGCTTTGACAGTGGTGTGTATGTCAGATCAGCCCGTGAATATATAAAGTATAAATGCATTATATCCATTTCTACCATATATGGTTCTATTTGTTATCATTTCTATTGCAACAGCTTGTTCACAGGGACTTGCATGGCATTCATTTAGATTCTGTTCTAAATTCAGATTTAGAAAATTCAGATTTAGATTCTGATTCTAAATTCAGAGGCTGTTGTCAGTTTATAGTTGCTCTAATGCGAGTGATAACAGGAACTAGCTTGTCTTGCAGATGTTCCACATTAAATGTAACTATAAATGGTTAAAAAGTACAACGTGCCATTCATTACTCATTACAAATGAAAATTTGTATATCCTGTAACAGCACACCCCAAATTTTTTTTATTCCATATAAATCTCCCTAACATATTATCCACATAACTGTGTCTCCCCCACTTTGCTGTGTGTGTAGTTGTGGATGTGCAGGACAGCACTGAAGTAGTGGGGACTCTGAAAGTGACTGTAGAAGCTCTGGAGGCTCTCAGGTCCATCATGGAGGATCCAGACCATGATCACTCTAAGCTCCAGACGGAAAGATAATTGCAGAAAAACAGCATTAAACTTCCTGATGAAGCAGTCAGAAGGATTGATGTGAATAAATCAGGTGAAGTTAGTGGGTTTGTTTACATTGCAAGGCAAAATCAGAATTGTGGATCTCTCATGTGTCTTGAATAAAACCAATGGAAAACTGGTGATAAAATTGTCACACCGAGAATCACCAATTTATGACTTAATGTTCATGTTTAGGTATGTTAAAGTATATTTATATTTTCATCTAGTAAGGAAGTTAGTAAAAAAATAATAATTTCTGTCTACTCCTAGCTGAGGAAACAGCATTGATTTGTTTTACATAATCCTCTAAAACAACAAAAGGCGATAATAACAGGCATCTCAAATACCCTTCCAAATGAATAGTATCGAAGGGCTTTGCTTCATTCCCCCCACAGTGTGACATTCATTATGATATGAGTATTTCTCTGTGGGTCTAAAGCCTCTAGTGCTCAGTTTGATCTGCTGATGATGTTTAGCACATTAATAATCGCTTAATGAAAAGCCTGTTAAGTCTTATTAACCGCTGTGTGCCACACGGCTGTTTTTATATTGAAGATGTGGAATGGAATCTAACTGAATTTAATGGGATTTAACCCATCTCTTTAAAATGCTAATGCCCATTTTCACGCACGTTGCCTCATAGCGTACATGCTCTCTCTATGCTGAACGCTCGTTGGTTCTGCTACTGGATTCTTCTGGACTTCACTTGCTTTGGAACATAACATTTCTAGGCTTCACTTGTGACCTTTCCGTTAAGAGAATAGTATTATATTTTTGTACAGGACCATTATTTTCGTACAAGAGCACAAATAAAACTAGTCATATTTATTCGAACCTTTTTCACTACTATTTTTTAGATATTGTTTTACAGAATTAGAAATGTCAGTATTTCTAAATGTATTTGATATTTATTAGCTGTTATATGGTGCAGTTTCATTAAAAAAAATTCTGTGTTAAGTTTTGCTTCTTGCCTGTCACTGTTAGTACATATGCACATATATGTTTATTCACCTGACTCATTAGTATAGCTAGCAACTGTATGCTCAGAGTGTTTAACGGATTTGGCCTGCTGCACGGTAGGTCTGTCAGTCTAACTGATCCATGGTATTGACTGACATGGTGTGTGAGCTCTTTATGTGTTTAGTCTGACCTCATCATTAGCTCTGCTCAGGAGCTGATCAATAGCATCGATCACTGCTGGCCGGCACTGCCTCTGAGATATTCTCCTCCACCCCGAACACATGCAAATAACCCTGCCACCTGAAAAGAAATAGAGAAGAAAAAAAAAACACAAGCAGAGGTGTCCCAAGCGGTCTCATTAGGCATTCAGAGTTAAGACGTGGGGCGGGTCACATTGTCATGTGCAGATGATTGGAGCACAGCCCTTTGACAGCTGAGACAGGCGGGTGGGTGGCCTCGTGGCCCCTTCTCCTCTTTTGGCCCATCTGTCATTTTACACTGAGCTTTCTTGCCATTGAGAGGAAACTGTATAGTACTAGTCCTCAATTAGGCTTGTTAGCTACAAGAGGGAAATGTCACTTTCATGACAGGGATAACCCCTGAGTCCACCAAGGCCACTTACTACAGCCAGATCCCAAATGAGCCTGGACTGGGACTAGTCACTGAAATAACAAGTTTGAAGCAAGTGTCATCGTGCATTTAAATTGATTCTGTGTATATTCCTTGTCTAGATTCATTTCACCGCTATCCTCATGTCTTCCCTCGTACATGTTTTCATTCCATCTAAAAGGCAACAGAAGCTCAAGCTTCAAACTTCAAAATCTCACCTCATGTGAGAGAGTGCTTATAAACATGAGTAGACCCTGTGCTCGGGTGCACACTTTGAATGGCAGTGTCTTATGTCGGGACATTTTTGCTCTTCATGAATTGGTAATGGTCCCATTTCAAGATATGTCACGTGTACAGTATAGGAGTGCTTTCCGTGTTTCTGCAGCCGACAGGCCCACTGCGGGCAGTGGTGCATGATGTTAGCCTTTCACTCCTGTCTCCCTAATCTGCCACCTCTGACCTCTGGTCCTGTATTTAGTGCCCGCCATGGTTTTGAGTGACTGCTCCCTCACCAGCCGCAGCGATGTACTTGTCTGAGTGTGACTGGATGAAGCTCTCGCCTGTCTCAGGCTTTCATTACGCTGTGTGCGCTGCTGCCCACCAGCCAGTACTTCTTCACTGCAGGCCTGTCAACCACATGATCAGGGGTGCATGAAGACGTGACCTCGCTCTCACTTGCTTCCGTATTGGAATATAGGCAGATTTTCACTCGCGTCAGGAAAAAATGTATTCAGATAAGCTGCGCTGAGGGGAAATATGGAAAGATGTCTGTGCTCGGTTAAACCTTACAACCCATAGTTTAACTGATGTACAAGAACTAAAGGATTAAAATACTGAGTGCTGAGAATTAAAAAAGAATTAGTCAAAAAGATGTATTGAAAAGTGTGATCTAGAGAATAACAGAGATCCCTCTCATTTTATCAACCCACCACTGCAAAGTTCTAGCAGAAAGATGTCCATGCAGCCAGTAGGTGGCGTGTGAACATCGCTCTTGTCATATTCCAGCCCACACGTTCAGTCTCACTCTCTCCACGACTCACTGATCCTGAGGCGTTAGAGCGGGAGCTTTTTCCGTCATAGGGCACAGTGTAATCTCTTAACCTCTTGCCCAGTCAGCTTTCCTCCCCTGTGTGTCAGCCCTGTTACCTGCCCTGATATACCGTAATAATTAGCTAAATAGATCACTACCGTCGCCTTTAAGCTTAGCCTGCCCTTTATTTTTAAACTGTCTCTTTGCGTGACAGCTTTAACATTACTTGGGTTAAATAACTGGTTCTTGGGTCACAGGGCTTCTGACCTCGTTTTTTGGCTGGCTCTGCATTAACAACACTTTAATATATGCGCAGCATGTCACTTCCAAAATTACACGTTCAGTTCACCGTTGCCGTGCTCTGTTTCACTGTTAAAGTTTGACAGTTTTTAAGCTACTGTTCAGGCTGTGCTTCAAAGATTGACTGATCTAGATCCTTGTGGAATATTTATTTTCTTGCGAGTGTACGAGTGTGTGCTCGAGCACGCTTACATTTAGTTTGTCTCCTGTTGAGGATTTTGTTGTGACCTTCAGTCTGGCCAGGACAGCGCTTCTCAGAGCAGCGTTTAAGCGTATTGATTCCAGCTAACATAAAAATACACTTATTGAGAGGCTGTTAAAAGCATTAGCATCTTCCTGATAGCACTTACACTCCATAATGTCAGACTACTAAGAGTCATTGTGTGTTGAGCTTAAAAACTGTGAAGCACTGTCTCTTAATCAATGCTTTTCTCACTCTATATCCTTACTCACGTACTGTTCTTCTGAAGATAACCTCCTTAACACCCAATAACGTTTTCCACCTGAGAGAATCTTATTTGCAAAGAGGAATGGAATCAATAGTATTTTGCTACACAGAAAAAAAAGAACATTGAAGCACTTTTATTTTGGATTGAGTGTTACATTTATGGTTTTTAATTGCGAATTATTGAATGGAGCCAAATCTTTTTTCTCTTCGATGGACCATCATCCGTGTATCCCCCTTAGATTGTAGGTGAGTGTGTATGTGTGTACGGGAGAGTAACCACTTTTAAGTGATGTATTAGCTGGTAAGCAGGGCTCTGTGTTCTGTACAGTTCTCTCTCTCTCTCTCTCTCTCTCTCTCTCTCTCTCTCTCTCTCTCATTTCTCGATCTCGCTCTCTCCGTAGGGCTGCAGCAGGATGAATGTTCCCGTCCTCTGTATTCTTTAGATACAGGCTAGACAAAGAGATAGACAAATCAATCTTAATATTAATCATCTGTCCTCCTGACAGAGCTTTACAGAGAGATGACCTTTGCCCCATCCACACTTAAATTACCTGCCCATTGTTTCTCCACCCGCATAGCTACTGGCAATAATTTTCCAGCTCCACCTGGGTTGCTTAACCTGAGATGTACTCTTCAGTGATTGGTATGTGGGAGAGGTTTTTGTGTGTGATGAGAATGGGAATCCATTGCAGTTTTCTTTTGCCAGTAGATTTGCATTAGTAAATATTTAAAAATGGATCTAACCGAGTAAAGCTTGTGACCTGTCATGTGCTGTGGTGGCAGCAGGCTCACGTGTTTTGGCTTTAGTCAGTTTTAGTTGTTTTTTAAGGTTAATTTTTCTACATTTTTGCTGTGGTTTCAGAGTCTTCCATGCACGTTGTCCTGTAGGAAATGAGAGCTTAATGGCTTGTTAGTGTGATAAATAAAAATCAGTACATAGGCTGATAAATTAAGCTAAAGAGCTTGTATAATAGTTTATATTGTGTATATTAAATCCTGCCTAGAATGTGTCAAGTCTTGAATTGGATAATGAACACTACACCAAAGAAAATGTAATTATAAGTGTTGTTATTGTTATTATTTAAAAAAAAAAAAGTGTAATGTTGGGCCTGTTAATGTTATCCTTTACATGTCCATTGTGTTCCTTTATTGCAGTTTGAGAAATGGGTGGCTCCATCAGTATCTTTTCACTCCTATTCAAGTAAAGTACAACTTAATAATGAAATTGAATCAAATTTAATAATAGACATTTCTTAGTTATTTTATTTTCTTAAATCTTTTTCAGTTGCTGTGAATTCCCTTGTGAATCAATGACTAATAGTTAAGTTTTTTTGGAGTGTCTAGGATGTTTACATGGGTGAATAAGTATTCCTTTTCACACCTTGGGAGAATAAGCTGAATAAATTTAGGAGTCCGGTGCCCTTTGGATTAGACATTAGATGTCATTGGTAAGACAAACCGTTCTACATTGTTAGTGATTAATTGAAAGTAGCGGATGAACACCTTGAGTAGTGTTTAATGCTCCAATGACCTTGTGGAAAGTAAAAGGAGCACGTGGAAAATTACAGGACCTGTGTTTCGGTGAGTGCGGTGCTTTAGTTCCCCTGGAGCCACATACCTTAAAGCTATGCTCTTTTTGAAAAACCATTTTGCTTACAAGAAAGATCGTTCTTAATATTTTTCAGTGCTTAAGGCAATTCCTTTCAGAATGCCTGAAGAACTCAAAGCAGCACTTTTATACCAGCAAAGACCATCATATACAGTTTTATACCAGCTTTACTGCTGGTAATATACTTTTATACCAGCAAAGACCATCATATACATATACAGCTAATTCTTTTATTTTATATACTATAGAAAAACAAATGTAATGTAATGAAAGCAACTGTTTATGTCCTCTTGTTAACTTACTGTTGGTTCTTGAAGATTTTGTGTTTAGGGGAGCTTTTTAGCAAATGATGCACCTGTAATGTAGGGCTGAGCCAAATGATTAATGTAATTATCACGTCATCATTTATCACATGATAATATTGTGATTAAATTATGTCACGATATACTTTTATGAGATATCGCGTGTATTGTGATACCCATTTATACTGTCCAAAATGTTTTTTTTTAACAGATGTGAGTTATTTTCCCTTTATTTCCAGTGTTAGTATAATATCTAAAGAAATAAATGATCATTAAACTCAATTTTGAACATTTTTTCAGTGGTGCAATGTAGCAACACTACTACTAATACTTGCAGTTTGTTCGCAAGCCTATATATTGTGTAATATATGGTAACCTGCTAATATGACAGGTAGAGAAATTATACAGTTTTTTTGTTGTTGTTGTTATTTCTACAGTTACTGCTGTACACACACACACACACACACACACACCTGAGCTAGCTAATTGGGATGTCAGGAGCATTTTTAAATGCCCATGTATGTATATTCATAGATCTTGGCATTTCTAATGAAGCTGTGGAGATGTTCCTATGCCATTGTGAATGTATTATTCTACATAGGTTATTTTTAATGGTTTAAAATGACATTTTGGGGACACTTTAATTCTTTTCCTCCATCACTAAGGATTTAGGAACACTGTGTGTTTGCTTGCTTAGCTATTGGTATTTTCTTTTTCCTCTCATATGACCCGTACATCTCCATCTCTGTCCATCTGCACATTCCTGAATCTCAGTAGCACTTCCTTCACATTTCTAACAGAGCACAGTCAGGTTTGATGGTGGGGCTGGTATTGCCAAAGGTGCTGTAACGTTAGCCCAGTGCTTGTCGCTGTGTTTGTCTGCTCTGTCAGTTTTATGTGATCAGGTTGTTTCTGGGGCGGGTGTCAGGCAGGTAGTGTATATGAGGAGTTTACTAAGTAAATACTGTGATCTGTCTTCAAACTGCCAAAGACACTCTAAATCTACTGCCATCTGTGCTTCTGTGTGATGGAGGGCCTCTGGCTCAGAGCTTAAATGGAGAAATTTTTCTCTCGATTTCTCTTGAGCATGTCATATCTCTCTGTCTTTCGCTCACACACACACACACACACACACACACACACACACACACACACACACACACACACACACACTAACACACGGAGAGAATCGAGCACTGCATTGTGATTGTATTTATCCAGACAGTTAATTCTGTTACAAAGAATGCTGAGCATGCTAATTTAACATTTCTTTATGTATAACCTGATTTCTTGTCGACAAAGCGGAGACAACAAGAAATGAGATTTTACATGGTACCTTGCTTTAATAAACAAACAAGAGAAAGAACAAAAGACTTGCTTCACATCAGGTCTACTCTCAGTGTGTAAATATGAACTGAGCACCATGATGAAAGCTGTTTTACTGCAAACATGTTATCGCCCAATCTCAAACAGAGAAGATAATCCATAAAAAAAGGATTATAAAGCATGTCTGCTACAAATGCTTTTTAGAGTGTCTGCTGAAATATGTTAATGTATTCATTAATATTTATATTTAATCTTGTTAATTATTCAGCCGTGGAAACTCGCATATCGAATATAGTTTCCTTTTTTCTGCGGAAAGGTTGCTCATTGTTCTCGTGATCATGTTGATCCCATCTATGTGTGTGTGGAATGTGTTAATGATTCGATGGATTTGACATGTGTACCACAAGTTTTCTCTTTACTTTGGTATGCACACAGTGGATGTATGTGAAGTGGCATAGCAGAAGTGTGCAAGCTTACCCAGCTGTGTGTGTGTGTGTGTGGACAGCTTTTTATCCAAAGTCATGTGAAATGCAGTTGTAAGTCATGTTCATCTGCTTCCTAACACTTTTTTTCCTCTCAATATTTTTGATGCCATATTAAATAAAATATCAAAGAGATTGCATTCATTCTTGCATATTTTTTTGTTTGTTTTGTCCCATTTCTGCTTTTCTCATATGGAAGGAAATTCACTTTTATTATTATTATTTTATTATTATTATTATTATGATTTTTTTTTTTTTTAAATATCTGACTGGTACCTTTTCCCCTACTGCCCTTACTAGAATGTAGCTTTTATTGTGTTGCCGTTCCAAGCCTTATATTTCAATTCAGCAGGGCATACATTTAGCAGGTCCTTATTAAATTTCTTTCAGATTACTCAGTTTTAAAGATTTCATTCACACGGCCCACCTGTAAATATTACCATTAAGGTCTCTTAAATAAAAAAAAAATCATTACTCGCAAAAGGTTTTATGAAACAGATCATGACCACCTGCTTCTTCTCTCCACTATGTAGTGTGAACATTGAGTGCGTCATCCTCCGACTCCAATTTCCAATTTGACTCCAATTTAATGGCTCTTACCCACTTAGGAGTCTTTGCCTGTACTATCTACTTCCTTATGAGTCTGAATTGCTGCATGATTAGTAAACAGTGTAGTTAATTATAGACCTGAGGATCAGACTATCTGCACTATTTCATCTATCCGACAAAATACACTGATTAATTGCACATACCATATTATAGTGTTCATCAGTATTTTTGTTGTTTTGCTTGGTTATGGTAGCTTGGGTCATCATTTTGAATCTGTCCAAATGATTGATTAGACCGTTTGTTTCCAGTTGGCCCTGAGGGCGTTGAGTCAATATATCCATTATTTATGGCTGCTTTAGTGCTATGAGGTCCTATCCTACCCTGACTGCTACTTTCCTTCCTTTAGGACATTTACCTTTACTGAGAGAATGTTACAACTATGTAGTCTGTCAAGACTAACCTGGTAAGCAATTGTTTGTCATTCATTTGTAGACTGTAGCATGAACATTGTGTTCTCAACAACAATGTTTCTTTCGATCTCCATGTACTTTCATTCAGAATCCATTGATCTTCCTAAATCCGGGGTGTTAACCTAAAACTGATAAAGGTCCAGATAAGCAACATGAATGAATGATGACAACAGTTAATCGTAAGTGATTATTTCATGTGGAAGACATATCAGTCTGAAGCGGAGGGTGGTATGGTGGTGCAGTGGGTAGTGTTGCTGCCTCACAGCTCCATGGTCTTTGGTTTGATCCTTGATTCAGGTTACTGTCTGTGTGGCATTTCACATGTTATTCTAGAGTCTGCATGGGTTTCCTTCAGGTTTTCCAGTTTCCACCTCCCTCCCCAAAAACATGTCAGATGGTGGATTGGCTAAGATAAGTTACCCCAGGTGTGAATGTGCCTGCATGCTGCTTTGCAATGTATTGGCATTTAAGATGTATTCCTGAATCACACCCAGTTTTCTCCGGATAGGCTCCATATCCACACAACCCTGTCTAGGATAAAGCGCTTGCTAAAGACAAATGGATGAATTTTAAAGTGTTTGTTTGTTTCATAATCGTGCTTTATGTTCTGGACCTGAGCAGATTTGAACTGGTGAAGTGGTGAATGGGTGCATACTTCTCTGTCCAATCATCTTTGAACATTCTTTTTTTCGTCGTCAACTTTTTAACAAACCTTGCCATAACTTTACTAATCAGCCCAGGGAGTAAATGGAATTTTTTAAAAATGATAAGTCTTTGAATAATCCTTCATTCCTCAATGAGATGCATGTCTGCAATATTCCTCAACTGAATATCTGATACAGAATCTGTCATGGTTCATGTAGAGTTGCTGAAGTATGATCCATTATCCCCCCCACGTGTTGATCGCAGTGGTTTGTGAGTGCTCAGTTCCTATAAAATGCTTTTCTCGGTCCATGTCTGGACCATGATCCACCAGCTGATAACCCCTACCCTAAGGTTTTTTAAAATTGTATTTAAGATCTACTGATGCCTGTTTTAATCCATATTGATAAGTTTAATATATTTACTATTAATCTGTGTTCAGTTTGAAGTTTGTAATGTTGACAGATTAGGTTGACATTAACCACTGCACCAACTGGTCAAGCCTGGATGAAGTCTCAGCATTGCTCATTTCCTGTGTGATTAGGTATTCGTGCCAGCACTGTACTCTGACAGCTTTAAGTGCTAATTGAGAGTGAGAGTGAAAGCACTTCTCTACCTGATGTTCCATTAGCAAAGCAACATTCTCCAGGCTAAAGGTGTGCACAAAGTCAGCGTTTATCAGCAACCACTGCACATGTTTACTCCACAAGTTTCACCCATCAAACTGACACTTCTGACAGCTCTCCCATGGAGATGTTGACGTACAGTACATCAAACCATTACCATATGATTGGCATGTCATAAATACAAACAAGCTCATCTGGTGATATTCTCTGTAATTGCTGTGTGCAGAGAGACAAGGATAAACAATTTGTGTTGTCAGCCGTAATAAGGCTATTTATAATTGACTGAAGACTCTCCAGAGTAGGATGACTGATCTCTTGTTTCAGTCCTGATTGTGCTCTGCTGTCTTGTGTTGTGATATGACAGTTTAATTGCTGAGTGTTAGGGCTGCCTTTTGCTTTTAAGGATCTCTGTTTTTGTTGTTGCCTCTTCAAGTTGCTTTTTTTGTTTGTGTGTCTTGCCTAAGTTATCTGAGTGGTGCAGGTGTTAGTTATAGACTGTAAGAAAATGGCAAACATGATCTGATGATGTAATGCTAGGAAAGATTTAAAAGGTACTAAAGAGAGGAAAGTAATTCAGAAGTCGGGTTTTTTATGTATGGGAATAAATAATCGTCACACTGTAGCCCTGAATTGAGTTCCCATGATCCCAAGGCAAAATGTAACAATGATTATTAAAAGTGGAATAAAAGGGACTAAAATGTTTTAAAAATCAACAAAGTACTAATATTGGCACCTGATTTGTATGAAGCAGAACTCATCAGCAAAATACCTGGGAAAAATCACTAATCAGCAAGCTGAATTGAAGTTGGGTTTGAATCTGAAATGTTATAGTAATAGAGTTTACAAACTAAATGGCCATTTCTTCTCTGGTTTTGAGCGTGCGTTTAATGTTTCTTCATTGAAAATTTGATATTGTGATTTTTTTTTTGTGAAATGCAGAATGCACACTTACCTTTTAAATGTG
Organism: Ictalurus furcatus; assembly: GCF_023375685.1. Taxonomy (NCBI): domain Eukaryota; kingdom Metazoa; phylum Chordata; class Actinopteri; order Siluriformes; family Ictaluridae; genus Ictalurus; species Ictalurus furcatus. Next base: position 16,487,225 of record NC_071268.1, on the reverse strand, counting down.
TGTTCATCAGTGTTGTACAGTGCTGTGAAAAGTATTTTTCTGATTTCTTCTGTTTTTGTTTATATCGGATACTAAATTATTTAAGATCTTCAAATGAAATACAAGATAAAACAAAGGCAACCTGGATAAACACACAATACAATTTGTATTTATCTTTTTTTTTTTTTTATTGAAGCAAAAAAAGTTGTCCAACACCTATCACCAATGTGAAAAACTAATTGCCTAAACTTAAAATCTGGTTGTGCCACCTTTAGCAGGAATAACTGCAACCAAACACTTCAAAAAAAAAAAAAAATGGAGATCAGTCTTTCACTTAGTTCTAGGACAAGGATTTACTCCTATCCAGTTGTGCTTTAGTTTCAACTTACGGACTGAAGACCGGACATTCTCCTTTAGGATTTTCTGGTAGAGAGCAGAATTCATGTCTCCCTCAATTATTGCAAGTTGCCCAGTCCCTGAAGCAAAGCATCCCCACACCATCACACTACCTCCACCATGCTTGACCGTAGGTATGATGATCTTTTTGTGTAAATCTTTGTTTAGTTTATGCCATATCTAACTGGACCCCTCTCTTCCAAACAGTTCCACTTTTGACTCTTCAGTCCACAGAACATTCTCCCAAAAGGTTTGAGGATCATCAAGCCTTAATATTCTTCTGGGTTAGCAGTGGTTTTCACCTCACTACTCTTCCATGTATGCCATTTTTGCCAGTGTCTTTCTGATAGTGGAGTCGTGAACAGTGACCTTTATTGATGCAAGAGAGGCCTGTAGGTCCTTTGATGTTGTTCTTGACTCTTTTGTGACTTGCTGCATGAGTAGTTGCTGTGCTCTTGGAGGAATTTTGGAAGGTCGTCCACTTCTGGGAAGGTTCACTACTGTGCAGAGTTTTCCCATTTGGAGATAATTTCTCTCAATGTGGTTCTGATGAGTCCCAGAGCCTTTGAAATAGCTTTGTAACCCTTTCCAGATTTATGTATTTCAATCACCTTCTTCCTCATCATTTCCGGAATTCATTTAAATTTTGGCATAGTGTATTACAGGGTAAGACCTTTTAACCAATTTGTGCTGTTGAAAAAGTTCTATTTAAATGTTGGTTTGATTGAACAGGGTTTGCAGTAATCAGGCCTGGTTGTGTCTAGTCTATTATGAATGCCGTTTCACATATTCACACAGGTGGTATTGGATAACTTTTTTTACTTCAATAAAAAACATTAGCATTTTAATAATTGTATTTTGTGTTTACTCAGGTTTCCTTTGTTTTATCTTAGATTTTGTTTTAATCATCTGAAACAATTTAGTATGAGATGTACACAAAAACAGAAGAAATCAGCATGGGGGCAAATACATTTTCACAGAACTCTACCTTAATTTGATACATATTACATTTGAGCAATAATGAATGAATGAATGCCTTTTATTGTCACTGTACACATGTACAATGAAATTAAGAGCCACTCCTTTTTTTGTTCCGTGCCAACATGTACATTAAATAAACAAGAAGAATAAACAAGATAAATAAGATAAATTAACAGATAAATAAACAAGATAAGATAATAATGGTGGTATAGATACAGAAAGAGGATTGAGAATACAGGATGACGACTAGCAATGTGTTGAAAAGCGACTCAAAGTGATTCTTTATATAAAAAGATATTTTTTAAATTCCATTATTTATTGCAGCTTTAGTGCTGTGAGGGGAAAAACAAGTGGAAATATCAAATGGCATAGAAAGTTGTTTAGCTATATAAACACTATTTAAAAAAAAAAAAAAGATTGGACACAATAGTTCGAATATACATATATTTTTCATTGTCATAAAGAAATTTAGAGAAACCCTTAAAAACCACATTGAAATGATTGCAATTTAAAGAATATATATTTTTTAATTGAACAGGTAGTTTTTATTCAAAATTAAATTACTTCCATATACAAATCATTGTTTGTTTTTTTAATTTAACTTTAAAACTCCTGAGTGTTGCTCCTTCATGAAGTTGGCTGAGAAGATGCCAAGATACTCTGTTTGTTTAACATTTTTCTTGGTCATTGCATAATTCCATGTTATTTTGGTTCAGTGTTAATGTCTTCATTATTTTTCTAAAATAGTAGAAAATAGTTTAAATGAATTGGAACAAAATCAGAACGTAACTTTTGCACAATACTCTCTCTCTCTCTCTCTCTCTCTCTCTCTCTCCCTCTCTCTCTCTCAAATTGACAAATCCAATCAAGCAGAACGCAGTCACAAAAGACTGTTTGTGTTCATTTTGTCTGGATATGAATATTTATTTCTTTCCTCACTGATAATGAAATCGGGCATATATGCACCCTGAACTCATGTAGTCCTAACAGGCTTCAGTAGGGACTGGACTTTTGTACTTGGCCCATGCAGGGTCAGGTGTGTGTCATCCTCTAGTGACGATTGATGACCTGCGGCTTTTGTGAAGCGAAGTGGTCAACATGTTTTTCACCAGCTCTTTGTAAACCATGAGCTGTGTGCTACTTCACAGAATAGTTAGTTTAACATTACCTCAGTCTATTGGCCAGCAGACTGGGTTAGTGTTAGCCGAAGGGGTTTTTAACTTTTAACTTTAGGTGAGAACTTTGCAAAATGCAAGTAACACCGTGATAATCAAGATGCAAATAAATGCTGTTTTGTTTTCACAAAGTTGAGGAAATGTGCTTTGAGGTGCATCACAGAGTGGCAAGCAAGCACTGAATAGCATTCATTGATGGTGGCGCTCTGGTGGGCTAACACTAGCTCAATAAGAAAGCTTCTATAGGCCTCAGCACAAACTCTGCTTCATTCCCATGACAGTTGAATGCAACAGCAGGAGGAGAGAATGATATTCAGCTCTCCTGACCTATGTGTCTGCTAGTCAACCTCTCTGGTGACACATCTATACACAATACCGCCGCCCAGCCTGATGATGACAAGCCTCCCTCACACATTAAGAAGTGCACACGCAGCTGGAAATTGGCTTTTGTGGTTGTTTTTCCATGTGATCCTGTTTGTTTTATGAATAGCATGTTTTATGTCCATTATTTAGCCAATGAGATGACAGAAATATTAGTTGATAATATTGTTAAGAGATTCCAACAAAAATATGTATAATCACAAACCAGTGGACTAACTCTTCTTCCCCAGTTTTAAGATAGCTCTCTACTTTGTTTTTGGCAAGTGGTGTCGTAATTCTTGAGACAGGTGGTTTTTGAAATATTTTTCACAAGCCCTCCCCAGGGTCTGTTTGAACTAAACCGAAACAGATTTCCTCTTTTTATAACCAGTGTGGAACAAAAAGACGCAGCTCATTCTGCCTCACTTCTTCTATACAGAGCATATGGCGGAGCGGGAGTGCAACAGTTGGTTAAATGGAGGGCTGCAGACCTGTACAAAGAAAAGCCCAGACATCACTAGCATTCCAAATAGGAGGCAGGCACAGTCTCTTTTATTGGACCAATATGTTGGTACTTTTCCTTAGAGAGCCACTTTTGTTCCCATATCCTCTAGCATTCAGAGGCATGTTCTCAAATGTTTTACACCTCATATAGCACTTTGTATTTGTCAGGCACACTTTGACACAGATGTAAGTGATGTTGCTCTTTTGAAAGAGTTCAGTGCAACAGAGAAGGTTATTTTGATCTAGCCCAAGACTCTGAGTGACTCTTAGTGGGAAATGGGTGAGGGGTGACCTGGAAGAGGGTGGGTTCTGGTGTGTGTCAAATCATGCTATGGTTTTATATGTTCAAGGTTATTATTATCTTTTTGCTAAGTATAACTTCATGGATTGTGAAATATACTCCATCATAGGAATTGCAAACAGTGAGTTTGATATCAAAGGCACAGTGTGCAAAAAGCTCCATCTAACACCCAGATTGGTTCTTTGGTTTGTCCCTTCAGGGCAGCCTTTAAGGATTCATTGTATAAGTTTTAAAATAAAGGTCCCAGTAACTTTCTTTTTGATTTCTTAAAAAAACTTTTTGATTGGTGGTACCAGAACTAAAGACATATCCTAGCAAAATTGTTAACATTATGTGGAGGGATCTTTGTGGTGGGAAATTATCAATTTATTGTGACAACAACAAACATGTTTAAAGAATCATGTAATGGAAAAGTTCTGTAATGAACCAAATATGGTTCTCAAACTTTTTGCAAACAGAGACCTAGAATTTTTTTTTACTTATTAGATATTTGAATATTGAGCCTATTTATTAGTCATAGAGCTTTTTATTCCTCAACTTTTCAGTGACCGAACACATTGTGTCCAACTTGACAATATTTACAGTGCTGTGAAAAAGTATTTGCCTGATTTCTGATTTCTTATTTTTTGTCTATATCTCATACTAAATTGTTTCAGAAATTAAAATAAAATCTAAGAAAAAACAAAGGCAACCTGAGTAAACCCAAAATACAGTTTTTAAAATGATGATGTTATTTATTGATGCAAGAAAGTTATCCAATACCAACTGGGCCTGTGTGAAAATGTATTTGCCCCTGTAGTTACTAGCATGGTGGTGGAAGTGTGATGGTGTGGGTATGCTTTGCTGCCTCAGGGCTTGAGCAACTTGCAATAATTGAGGGAAACATGAATTATGCGCTCTACCTAAAAATCCTAAAGGAGAATGTCCGGTCTTTAAGTTGAAACAAACGCAACTGGATTTTGCAGCAAGACAATGATCCAAAGCACAGGAGTAAATCCTAGTCCTAGAAGTAAGTGAAAGACTGATCTCCAGTTATTAGAAGTGTTTTGTTGCAGTTATTGCTGCTAAAGGTGGCACAACCAGATTTTAAGTTTAAAAGGGCAATGGGTGATATTTTCACATGGGTGATAGGAGTTGGATAGCATTTTTTTTTTTGCTTCAATAAAAGAAATAATTATAAAAATTGTATTGTGTGTTTACTCAGGTTGCTTTTGTTTTATGTTGTATTTCATTTGAAGATCTAAAACTATTTAGTATGAGATATACACAAAAACAGAAGAAAGCAAATACTTTTTCACAGCACCATATAGGCTGTTTTGTTTTTTAGTTATTGACGTTTGTAATAAACCAATAAAAATCAAGAGACCAATCAAGCGGGCTAACAACTATAACAATTCAACAATAAACATAACTTTAACTATAATTAAATTTTTTACAAAATTAAAAAAAAAAAATCACATACCCCTTGTGGGTCCTCGGACCTCACTTTGAGAAACAGCATTGTATAGCATCGCGCTAAAGAATCTTTTCTGATGCTTTTATACCTTCAACAGAATTTGGCCATCCACCTAGGGACTTTTTAGACAGCTGTTTACCATTGACGAACTGTTGAGAAAACTTTGTATAGTTCAATATACTGACAAAATCATTACATATAGACCAGATGATTGGAAGCTGAATTCACTTTCTAAAAATAAGCATGAAAATGGGATTTTCAAGAAAACTTTTAATACATTTAACTAATCTGATTCGGATAAAACAGTTTTCATTTACATCTGACATTGTATGAGTCAAATGTTCATTATATATTTGTTCACATGGAATAGGGTTCAGCTAAATGTCTGCTGCAGTTAATTATTAGACAACTCCTGTCCTCTGATACATGCAAGAGACACCTACATTATTTAGTTTTATTGCAACTTGAATCATACAATGTCAGCTGTAACTGAAAACTGTTTTAACTGAATCAGATTAGTTAAATGTATTAAATTTGTAAGTGTGAATACAGTATATTTTATTACTGCAAACCAGTGGAATATTTAGGAAACAAAATGTCTTTTCACTTATATTAACTTGTGGTGTTATGGTTGTTGACCTACTTGTTTTTATTTTTTAAACATTTAAAGCCACTTGCCTGCTTCCAAACTTTTGGTCTGTAGATTATTTTTAGTGTGTCTGTCCACATTGCTTAGTGAAGGAACAAAATCATACATGCTGACTTTGAAAGCATGCTTACATGCTGTTTTGCCATTAAACATCTGCAACCTGACTCATCACACACCCTTTTTATTAATGGACAGGTAATTCTAACTTTATGAAAATTGTCATAGTCATTGAAAATTGAAAAAAAGTCATGACTCCCTCTAGTCTTATAAATTCATTTATTTAAATGTCCGTTTATTCACCCCAAACTTGGAGTCATTTGGAAGTCTCTTACCTGTATCAGAGGACAGGAGTTGTCATCTGTCCATAAACACAGTGCCAAAAGAAGCCTAAGGCAACACAAAGAGCTTCAGATAAGGCAAATATAGCCTCTATGAAATGGGCTGTGACTAGAGCCATTCTTAGGCTGGAGCTGAATGGAATGTATTTGAGTGGTGGGTAATGCTGAAAAGCATCTCTCAGCAGCTGATTACTATAACCAAAGGTCTACGCCTCGTTTGGAGGTTAGGTTAGCTGTACAAAGGGATCACTGACAATACTTTTAAGGCAACAATGTGTGTGTTTGTATTCAAAACTCTTGTAACCTTTTTGCCTCAAGATAATTTGGGGCTCGAGGTGAATCAGGTTACTAACTAAGCTCTCACTTCTCTCTCTCTGTTGTGACCTACAGAGTATGACTAAAATGTTGTTAGTAATTGTGAGACACCCCAAAGCTTTGAGAGTCAGTTGACCTTTAGACCTTGGAGTAGGTTTTTAGATAGCACCATTGGCCTGGTAGGCTTCTCAGAGGAAACCTGCATAATATCAGTGTCATATTATTCTATTTATTCTATTGTTGTTGTTGTTGTTATATTTGTGGCCTGTCCTATCACACTGCAGGTTGTGTATATGCAGAGTAGTTTTGTGTTTCAGCTCAGATAAGAGTGTCTGAACGTGTCTACATGGTTAGACCCCTGTCACTGCTCCTATTGTTTAGTCTGATGACAGCACCTTTCACTACACTCACTTGGACCAGGAGGACCACTGCATGTAACCTTTGACCTCCGACCCTATCTGACATCTTTACACCCACCCAGGAAGTGCCCCTACGCTGACCTCCCTGACAGTGGTGGGGTGTGAATAGGCCGGTTGAAGATGGGAGTGGTGAGTGTGAGTGAGCGAACTACAGGAGCAGGCCGTAGGGGTTTTTGTTCTAATCGTTTCACACCGATGTCGACTTATTGAGGAGAGGCTATTACATGATAATGGCCATTTGAACTAAACGATGAGGGGGGTTTAGGCCATGTAGGGGGGCAGGAAAATAGAGCAAAGGCAGGGTATGTCTTGCTGGAGCAAGGTTTGATAAATGAACTGGGAGGAGAGGCCCATCTGCTCTGGATTTTGCTTTCTTTCATTTTGGTTACATGCTTATTTTTGGGAAGGACATGGCTTAGCTCCTTCACAGGCTGTTTTTTAGCAGTATGTTTCCTTTGTCTGGTAGATTTTGAAGTATGGAATTAGTTTCACTTTAAGGTCTCTCTCTCACTCTCTCAATCTTTTTAGCAAATTTCTCACTTGACATGTGAGATCAGAGGACAGCACCACCGGCCTCTTTGTCATAACTAGATATGGAGCACCCTGGGACCACAGACTGATTGTTATCATTTACATCGAGCAGACTTGACTTTAACCAGAGTGGACATGTGTGTGGAAACAATAACATTAGGAGCTCTTAATTTCCCCTGGAAACACCATCAATTATTCATGCAGATCCAGTTGGTGTTATGGTTGCCTCCTTCACTCTGTGAACCACTGTTAATTACAACCTACAAGACTGTTACAGTTAATTTCAAGGCAAGCATATTGTCTCTTCAAGGCTGTCGAGTGGGTCATAAATTATCCTGAAGGTGAAGGAGAACTCGGGGGAAGCAGTTATGAAAATTTCATCAATCTCAGCCGCGCGCCACAGCTGCTCCTGTCAGCGGCCGCATTGTGGAAGAGTATCGCTGGGCGCGGGGTCAAAGCTGGGGGGCTGCCAGGGCCGGGGGGCCTGTCACATCCCAGGACTGCTCTCTGTCACAGCAACGCACTTAAACTAACTCTCTCTCTCTCTCTCTCTCTCACTCACACTCACACACACACACGCACACACACACACACACATCAGTCGTTACTAGGGTACTGGGCAGAAAGCCACAGAGGCAATCTTCAGGCTGTCCTCTTCTATTAATTTACTTACAGCATGCACTGTATTATATGGTGTGTGGGTGTGTTTGTGTGTGTGTGTGTAGTGTGCAATCATCATAACTGTAGTAGTCAGTTTGGATCAACTTTTCTGAGGCTAAACCAGTCCATAGATAACTAGGTCTTTATGCCCATCTGTAGCTAAATACATCTCCACTCAGTAATGTAGTGGAGCTGAGAGCTGCTCTCCAAATCTTAATCCATTTCTCATTGGTGTCAGCTACATCACATTACGTTACATTACACACACACCAGCACACCCCCACACCCCTCATTTCCTCTGATCAGCAGTGTGAGGCCAGCAGGCGAGAGTTCTTCCCTCTGGTGCCCCGCTCTGCCAACAGCTGTGCCACCCATCCGTAGTCATACATCAGCGCCCATGCCCATCCTCTCCCCCTCGGCCCAAGATGGGCACTCAGGTGTTTGCGCCAGCCTTGCTCGTCAGGTGTGTACATCCTATTCCATCCCTCAATCTGTCAATTAGCAAAGTATGTGTGTGTGCTACATTCCACAAGCTCTGATGTTGGCCGGCTGGCCTGTCACTAGGCGGAGTAGGGTGGAACAAAGCTGACACGGCTGTTTTGTCTTTTCTTTTATTACGGGCTAAAACGTGGGGTGGAATTTTAGAGACTGTCATGCTGACAAAGGCTTTTTTATTCAAAGTTGTACAAAGCAAATAGGCTTATACATTACCTTCTTGACTTCCTGACGAACGACCACATAATCCTATATGGGTTTATTCAGTGATGATACGACTTGAAAGAAAAAGCAAGCTTGTCTACACTGCCACAAATTAGTCTTTTATGTCTCAAGCAAGAACGAGGTCTGAAATGTGTATTCTCTCAGCGAAAGCCGTCTGCATTATTCCCACTGAGAGATGTGTGATGCCTGATTTAGCGAATGACCTTGTGTGTTCAGGGCTCTGTCTGGGTCTTAGCGAAAGCCGTCTTCTCCTTAAGATGGGCACGTTTTGGCACCTCGGACAGACGCGTAAACAGATGCAGTCTCTGTTAGTAATGACAGGTGATTATATGTGGCAGTGGTGCCAAGGCAATTAAACGGTGGGCTGACGGCACCATTTGGCGCACTGTTATCCCAGCGTTAGGGCTAATTGTAGCGGCACTTTCACTCCTGCCAGGACGTGGCTTCGAACATCGTTAATTTTACACCAGAGCATGTCGTCTGCAGATGAATGTTGGCTTTGTTGGAGCTTTCTTCTATTCCAGGCAGGAACAGACACTCAGAAGTAATTAGCCTTGCTTTTTTGTTTTGCATCTAGGGTGTGTTTTCATATTATTATGTGGCCTTTCCTTGGTGATACCATGTCTGATTTGGTGTGCTTAGGTGGTGTGTGGTGACCAGTAGGCTTCAGTGGCTCGACAGCTGTGACAGTGTTCTTGTTTGATGTTTCTTTAGCAGTTCTGCTTGATGCCTTTCAACTATTATAACTCTGGCACGTATGAGAAAGGTGTCATTTCGTAGCATTTGTAGTTTTGACTCATTTGTGGTAAGATGATAATTATTTGATCATTATGAGCACTCTTAGGATTTGACATAGAAAATATTTTTAAGTGGGTAAAAAAAAAACCCAGGAATAAATTTGCTTCTTAAAACACATTGCATAATTAAGGCAGTGTTCTGAAGATAGAATCATTTGTACAGAATGTCCAAACGTACAACCAGTAGAGTGCTATGTCTCTTAATCCCGATCGGCATCATTATGCATTTGTAAGTACAGAATCGTCACCCAAAACAAATGAATATCCAGCAGTAGCTCGAGATCACTGATTGTAGTGGGGCTGGACGACATTAATAATGACATAGCCTTAAACAAAATTAAGTCTAGAGGTTATCACACTTGACTTGCTATATGTTACTATCACGTGAGCCCAATAATAAGCAATTGAGAGCTCAATGGCATACAGTCATCTGCCATACTGTATAGCAGCTTGGTTTGTGTTATACAGCAGGTGTGTTTGCCTTGTTTCAGCAAAATATCCAGGAACAGTACAGTTCATAAACCACACAAAAGTCCTGAAATTAGTCCACACGTTTTCTTCTTTTCTCAGCCTTGCATGGAAAACAAGGTCATTAACAACAAGGTGCACTAATTTACAGACATTATCCATGCCATAATCCCCATTTTCTGTCTCTTCATTTTCAATAGAGTATGGATGTTTGCAATAGAAATGGTTCTCGACAAATACAGATCTCCTTTGTTTGCAGAGATATAATTCTGATTATTTGCTATACAACAAGATCTTGGCAGCCAATGAGTATTTTTAAACTAGCCTAGTCTGGCAACCATGTCATTAACTGCACCTCCTCCTCCATGAAAAATGTTCATAGAATGAGTTTGGGGCAGCTGGATTTTTGCCCCAGTGTGCGCCTCTGTTAGCACTTGTTGCAGGTTCCATCTTTGAACATTAGGTACAATAATAACTCTGTGGAAATAAGTGAGCGCTTTGCACTACGATTGTGCAACATCTATTAAGAGGAGCAAATCAATGGAAAATCATTGGTCACTCCAAAGAGATAATTAGCATTTTAATTGAATACAAGATGTGTGTAAATCCAATTCCATATATACTGCAAACAGTTCCAAAGCACAGCACAGTATGGAGTATATGCTAAAGTGGTACATTGAGATTTCCTATAATTCAGAAAATATCTCCTATTTTTCACATGATATTCATTATATCTGTGAAATTCCACTTGCCTGATACAGTAATAGTCAAGTGGCTGTAGCTGAATATACAGTAAGGACAGCTACCCTGGCTTAATTTGCACTTAGCCTGGTCTATGCCAAATGACACTCACTCTGTCTGCTGGACTGGTTAACATATGATGCCATTTGCTGTCGCCCAATGTGGCATGCTGTTATTCTTTAATTACTCTGGCTTTAACAGCGCAGGGCTTGGGCAGCCTTTGCTAACTAGCTTTAATCAGATGAGATCTCTAGGAACATGCTCTACCAGCGTGCAATGGTATGTATGACTTAACAGTCATGTACACACATACCCCTTCACCAGCAGATGCACATTATTTCTGTCTTATTCTTGGATCTCAGGTAATGAGCATGTTATCCCTGGATTTATAGTACAAATGTTGGCAGAATACATCTGATGCAATAGACTAAGCTAAAAAGTCAGCGTGGTTATTTTATGCAATTTCTCAAAGATTTCCCTTTACATATTTCACAGTGTGAAATATTAATAGAAAGGTAGATAACATTAAAAGTGTAATCACTTTGTGTGCTTGGTTATTATATTTACTTTCCAGTTTGTACCTGGGGTAAATTTAATTTTTTTGAATTTCTATTCCTACCCTCACAAAAAATAATATATAAAAGAATAATACATTCATTACTGACATTTTAAGCTCTCAAAATTACAAGGATTTTGAATAGTTTTTTTTATGCTGTTGTGATTTTTTTTTTCAAACTCAAAAAGTAATGCAATTTCTGCTGTAAACCTTTAGACATTAATATTGTAAGAAGCCTGCCCTGAAGAGAATAATAGCATTGAGTACTTACTGTAATGTTGGAGACACTTATAGAGGGATCTTGATCCACTCCTTCATGCAGATCATTTTAAACTCCTTTATATTCTTAGGTTTGTGCCTATGGATCTCCCTTTCCAATTTAGACCAAAGGTTTAGCTCATCATCTTGCTGAACACATCTTTTGCTACGTCTGAACCTCCTGGCAGAGGCAACCAAGGTTTGGGCTGAAATGGTACTTGGAATTAATGATGTCTTCAGTCTTCAAAAAATCCTCTGAAACCCCAGCCACAAAACAGCCAAAAAGCGTCACTGATCCATCTCCATATTTTACAGCGTGTATCAGGTCCTTTTCCTTTATTCAGTGCCCTTTTGTCACCACAATGCTGATGGTGTACATGACCAAAAAGTTTGATCTCATCTGACCACAGCACATGATGCCAATTATAGTTCTAACAACACTTGGTGAAGTTCAGGTGCTGCATTTCATGAGATGCTTCCAGGAAGCAGATTGTTGTGAAAGGGAAAAGCTGACAAACACAAGAATAATTTAAATCTTGCAGCTCTATTGCTGTGATCTAATTTAAATCTTGAAGCTCTATTTCTGTGATCTTTGGGGTCTTTTCTAATTCCTGACAAATTTCCCACTTTTTGGTAACCTTTTTTTTTGTTATCGTCCTAATTGTGCCTTTTAACTGTGTATGTATTTCATATACATTAACTAAATTGTGCAGGTAGTTTTGTTGATCATTCTTTACTGTTTCTTATGCTAGTGGATAACAAAAGGATTTTATGTGTTATATATATATATATAATAAATTTTCCAGGGAAACAGGACATGGTTAAAGACACCAACAGAGTTCCTGAGGCCTGAGAGGTCTGAGAGCAAATGACAAATAGTCAAATATTTTTGCTTTTCACAAATGACAAATTGTTTGCATTTATTTAAAATATTCCTTAGGAGTTTCAATTATTTTGGCACATATATTTTTGATTGAAACTACTATTTATTTATTTATTTATTTATTTATTTTAAAGTAGACTGTTTGTTAGTTGCTCATATAATAGTTTTTTGGGTTTTTTTTGCAATAAAAATGAAAAATTTGTAATAATTATTGTGTATAATGGGTATTTCTTAGCATAATTTCTGCTCATTTTTCTAAAGGGTGCCAATAATTCTGAACTGTATATTTAAGAAATGGCATATTAGTAGCAATATGTAGCATCTTATTTTGTGCCTGTGCTTATATGGGGTATTCTGATGTTCCAAATGCAAACACTTTGAACATTAATGTAGGAGCTACTGTAAGTGTGTGTGTATGTGTGTGTTGGCAGAGGACAGTGGTGTCAGATGGAGTATAATTAGGAATCGGTGAACAGACTGTCCTCCCGGTGGGGTTAGTATGCTAGATGCTGTTGGGATTCAGTGTTGTCAGTTTGGCCAAGGCCAGCGACTTCTAAATATTGGGTCAAAGACACTTCCTGTGTATTTCCATCTAATCCCCTCACACAGCTGTGCCAAACTCATCAGCGGTAATGAGACACACTCACACACACTCTCACACACACACACTCACACACGCACTTGCACACAAACCTACTGTAATGATGGAAAGTTTTTTTTTTTTTTATGTGTAAACCAATACAGAAATGTGCAGTTGTGTTTTAAATTGTGTAAAATATACTGCATTGTTTTTGTTGAGGCTTTAAATATTTTTAAATATCAAACTGCTGAACAAACTGAACTCACATTTCAAGCTTGAGTCCTCTATAAGCTTTCAAGTTACTCCCAGATGACAGTCCTAAATAACTTTTGTCACAGACAATTATATTTGTGTTTAATTCCAGGCACAAAAATACCCATGCCAGTGTAGCTGATATAACCATGACTGTTCAATTTGCCATGGACGTAACCACCTCATAACATACCATTAGAGCACACCATAATACAAAGCAGGGAGCTTAGAATTTGAAGCAGGGAACAGTCTGAGTATTCCTGATAATCCTTTTCTGATTGAAATGTCACTGATAGTGCGACGAGGCTTGTCACCCTGAATAACAAATTCTATATTTACTCAGGGCCAGACTAGAGCTCCACTGCCCAGGGTGCGCATGTCTCCCTCCATCAGCTGAAAAATGAATCAGCCCCATTTAGGCAGCACAATGCAGGTGAGCCCCGGGGCAGTAAGACTTTCTTAACTGCCTTTTTTTTTTTTTTGCAACAATATTTGTTACAGGTTCAGATTGTTTTTGTATTATCGCTTCTTTGTTTCTCCAATTTTGAAAACCTAGATGACATTTGTTTTCTCTATAAACAGGATCTGTCATATTTATTTTTGCTGCAGTATTGTGCAATCAGCTCTGATTTTTTAAAATGTGAAATAAATGCATTGATGCAGCAATTTTATAAATAATGTTTGGCACAAATAACAATAATATACGTCAGATACCTTTGCCATATAGGAAAATACAGAGGAGATAAAAGAAGCCAACTCTCTTGCCATAGTTGAAACACTTCATTCATCATTCTCATGCAGTTGTCATTAATACTGATAATCATGACATTAATACAGTGGGGAAAAAAGTTCTTTCTCTCAAACATCAACTGAGTGCCTATTTTTGCTGTCCTATATTTTACAGTTATTTATTTTATATTTATATTAACAGCTCTTGTGCCTTTTTCTTCCTCCTGTGTAAAGACACATTGACAGTTGTTTTAAGTGGTTAAAACTGAGAGAGCAATTAAATGATTTTAGACAGTTAGAAAATGTAATTCTGAGATTTAAACTTCCTTTTTGCCCTATCTGTGACGATATGACTAAAAGGGTGAAAAGGCATTAGAGACCAACTTTGTGTGGCCACTGGTGCTGAGCAATATAATGATGATCTTGGTTTCAGGTCTGGGATTTTACATTTTCACAGAGTGAAACTTTAAAAGACATGTAAGAGAAAGCAAAAATAATATACCTCAAATTGGAGGTATCAGATGTATTCAGGTAAAAAAAAAAAAATATATATATATTAAAGGGCAGACAAGAGGAAGACTTTCAGTAGCACCCTTTAATATATTTCCATACCGGAGAGACAAGCCCTGTAAATACAGGAATTATCACAGAGTTAGTGAGTTAATTAACGAATGTTAAGGAGCCCCATAGGAGAGGGGTTTGACAGACTGCTAAAATGGTTTCTCATTACCTTTCCTGATGACCTTTGAGGTAATAACTACAGTGGACTCACAATGGAGTACAGCAGTATCATGCAGTATCATATTTGAAAATAATATATTATAAGAGCAGTGCAGCATATGATATAAATATATTTAAGTTCAGCATGGAATGACACTTCTACTGTTTAGGCATGTTGCATTAAGTGTAATGTTTATTGAAATATAAGCCTTTTTTGTATGCTTGTCTTTGGAAAGAGATGGGTTTTAGCTGGTTATTTGATTCCCATGGCAAAAATTCAGCTACTTCAGATACACAAACTGCCTTCCATGTGTAACCTCCTTAAAAATACACATCAGGAGTTTGCAAAACACTTTTTGACTCTTTCATTGCGCTGATAGCTACTGCATCGTCTCTTACTGAGGTCAGACACTCAGTGTTATTGAATCAGGCCTGATCCACTGCCAATGAGAATCCAATGCCATTGATCTCTGTGTAATATGAGCTCATTAGTGTACTGACTCAGGGTCAGGTTGTTTGGGAAATGAAGAGGGTGGCCATTTTGACCTTAGCAAGCGCCTCCAATCGATTAGCTCTGACTGGGAAAATAAGCCACTGAGAGGTTAACTCTGCTTTGCCTGAAACACGATTACAGTACTTCAGCCTCTTGGTTAAAGCATTAGACCAGAGTAACTTAATTAGCACTTTCTTATAGTATTAATAATGACTTGGGCAGACTGATTTACATCGATTCTTGTTTCGTGTGTTTCATGAGACGAATGGCACCACATATTTGATGTGTTTAAGTTGTGTGAGAGTGCTTGCTAAACTGCTGTACTCAAAGGTAATGTTCTTCACGTATTAGATTAGAAGCAATAAGTATTTCAATTGAGTGTTACAGACAGAGTCAGGTAGGACTACAGATACTTTATGGCACAAAATATGACCGGTGTTTTGAGGTGAGGAATTTAGCACTTTTGGAAGTAATACATCTTAACTATATATAGCACCTCTCTGTTATTGTCATTAATAAGTTTATGATTGCTATGAATTCTGTTGAATAATTAACAAATTGCTGCTCTTACAATTACAAAAACTGCCTTTTTGTCTATTGAACCTCATCTGTCCTCTAAACGATTGTTGACACTGTGGAGCAGCATCTAATATAAATGGTTAATGGGTTGTGATGACCAACTACATGGTTGAAAGACCGTGTAATCTCCCCTCAATTACCAAAAGGCGCATGCAGCCCTCTCTGAAGCCTTCCCTTCCTCCCTTTCTCTCTCCCTCAACCAGCTGCTACTGATGAGCTCTGATCGTTGTGCTGTCAGGTGTAAAAAATGAAAAGCGCTGCACTAAAGAAGGCACTTAGATGCACTAGGCAGATGACTAGTTATTTATGTGCTTGCACCATGTGTCACAGTAGAAACACGCCGGCATCTGCACATCTATTGCTTTAATTAACCATACAGTCTGTCAACGCGGAAGTGGGCAGGTACTCTGTATATACAGAGGTGTGCAGCTGCATTAATACAATTCAGGCTCACTCTATGACAAGACACTCTTATGCAATAATCACAAGCAGGCTTTCATAGAGGCAACATTGCTTCTAGATTTGATTTAATATTCTTTTGCACTTTTTTTTTCTTTTCTCTGAAACGTTTCAGTGAGCATATTGATATACAGAGGGAGCAGTTCTTTGTCTGGAACCTTATCCAGTACCTTATTTCTAATTATACGAGAAAAGAAACATTGTGAGTTCAGGGATGTTTCGATAATGGCTATCACTTTTTTGCTTCTTTTTGCAATGGCTTTGATTAAGAGGATTATACATAGCTTAATGAGGTTTCCAGTTGAGTGCACAGAGTAATGGGGATAATTTCCAGCCTGGGATTCCTCTTTCACTGCAATCTTCACTCAGGTGATGGAGCTGAATGATCTGAACTCCCGTCTCAGAAATGCATAACGTAATCAATACCACCTCAGTATGAAATCATTTCAACTGAAACTTCAACCTGTTTTCCAGTTCACAAGAAACAATTAAACTGAGTGCTTGAAAACCATATGAATTCATTCTTTATAGATTTTGGACTGTTCCCTACTTAAGACTGAACCCAGCTGAAATGGCTTCAATTGGGATTTGAAATGGACAGGCATGAAGTTGGTGGTCTGTATATTCATCAGAGCACGGGTGTTCTCGCTCTGACCCGTGCTTTCCCTGATGATTCTGTTTTACTGTTGCTCCTGTGGGGCCACGGCTAAAGGCAGCAGACTGACTAATGTTTTTATAACCTCCTAGACAGGCAATACAAATGATTCCCAATCTAATCTAATCACACTCTTCAAGAAAAAATGAAAAATGGAGCATTTGCAGATATATACTCAGCACTAATGTCACAGCTTTGGGTTCTAGGTTGCCTCTGGGCTTATACCATACACAGGTCCTTTCTCCCAGCGAGTGAGGGAAAGAATGATGTGAATATTATTCCTTTCTCAGTGGCATTAGAAGCCCTCATGGTTTTGGCGACAACTTTATCGTGGCACCAATATGAAAACGGAAGGGGTTGGAGCTCATATTCAGCGATGATTGACAATTATGGCCACAAAATTCTCCCCCTGTCATTTCTGCTCGCAGACTCCTTCCCTCTCCATCGAGGTGACATCCCTCAGATAGAGGGGGATAAATATGCCATAAATCAAGCCAAAGGCTTATAGGTCCCCACTGGGATAATCTGCCATGCTGCACCGGCCTAGTATTCATCATTAGATTGTGAACTAGAGCGAGGTCATGACACCAGGTAATTTCCTCTCCCCCACCCGCCCCCACTTTCAGTCTCTTTCTCCCTATGCCCCTCTCTCTCTCAACCCTTGGACATCCACCTTGTGAAAAGCCTCCTCATATCAACCAATAAGAGAGCATTAATATGAGAGTTTCCCATCCTCCCTCCCTGCCCCCTACTGCATTCAACGATAACCACATTTCACATCAACATTTCTTCTCTCTTTTTTTCATCTGCCTCCCATTATGTAGCGTGTCTGTCATCCACTGATTTATTAGCATGTCCTAGCACCGGCGAGCTAGCTTCAGTTTGGTTAGCGCTGGCGGTCCTGTCAGATATCGAGTTAATTACCAGCAGTAATGAGGGGCTGCTGCTTGGGTGGACATGACATTTGAGGCGTGTCGTTGGCAAAAAAACAAACAAATGAAAAAATTTCATTAGTACAAAGTGACAGCTTGCTTTTATCTGACTGAGCCGCTCAGATTGAACTTCACTCTCCGTTGTTTGTTTGGAGCATAATGAACTGTGCACACATTTTCCTCTTCTTCTGACACAGACAGTACCAGATTCTTCCTAACAGTCAACAATAACGATGAAAAAGCTCGCCCTGCATGTGTAGCCGCAAACACATCAATTATTCATCTTTGTTAGCCTTATTATTTCCCCTCCGCCGACATTAAATGCTACCTGGTATTTGAAGGGAGCTAATGATCAATGGGCCTTGAAGCCTGGGAAGGTGTGTGACAGTACTGATTATATTTACACTTCATTCCCCTAAATATAGATCTGCTGTCCCACTGGTCGCGATGAATGCAGTGTTAGTGTAGAGATGTTGCCTCATGAGGTGACAGCGGTGGAGAATACAGCTTGGTTGTAATGAGAGGGCTTGGGAGCAGGGGGCTCAGGGGAACACAAGAGGCCTGGATGCATCATTTCTACCTGCTAAGCAGATGTCTATACTGCACATATTCTCTCACATACTATAGGTGGATGTCACTGTAGATATAAATGATACACAAACACTTTTGTTGATACTCAATAAAATGCATCTGAGGACTAAAATGACAAATTGACATAAACCTGGTGCTCTTTGCATTATATAGAATAGTAATTTCATAGCCTTCCATATATATATATTTTTGTAGCCCGAGGAAGATTTTTTTTGCCACCAAAGCTTGTAAGGTAAGCGAAAGACTACAATAAAATCGAACTCCGTTTTCAGTTTCTGTAATACTTTCAGACAAAACAGCATGATCAGCATCACGCTCTTGATTGAGATCTTACATTTTGCCAGTTTTAATTTGCCCTTCTTCTTTGCCAAGTCTACAGTCTCCTTATAGATGTTCATTTGTTTTCCCATCTTCCCTTCCCTTTCATTTCCCCATTTCTGTAATTCTTTTATTTTTCGATTTCCTTTATTTCTTGTCTGGCTAAATCACATCACCCCTCCCCTCCTTCCACCTTGATAAATAATTTGCGATGATGCGCGCAGCCGTCAGTCATCGAGGCCTGCGCGACGTGAGCTCTGCCGAGATGCGATAACTGCTCCCATCTCTTCAGTGAGGCATGGAGATTTATTGAGCTGCGATAAGTGACGCGCTAGCCATCACACTCAGCCAAATAGACTCCCCTATGCGTTTATTCTTATTGCGGCAAGAGATGCAAAATGTCTCCCCAGAGGGCCCAATTGCTGCCAAAGAGGCCTGGCAGCCTGTATATGTCATTACTTTCTATTAGATAAAGAAGGAAATGCGGCTCTCTGGGACTTCGCCGATGATGGCAGTCGTTTGTGTGAGTGACAGAGCATCACTCACTGGCAGCCCTGAAGACGACTCCCAGGCACAGAGTCCCGTCTTACACTGTCATATTTTTCTTCCCTATTTAGATGTTTGCGTTGTCTTCACTGCACTTCTAAGTCATTATGGATCAGAGGGCTCTCGGGCTGCTGCTGGAAACAGCCGTGCTGTGTGGAAGCAGTCCTATCACAGGCTGTCACAACTTTGACACACTTTGAGAAAAAGCTCTGCGTTTGGGCCTCAAGATGATGCACATGTTCTCTCTGTGATAATAACTATGTAATAGATATGTAATAGACATCGTTTGCTGTAAAATGCATTTCATTCTGAATGATGGCGTTACGTTTTATCCTCAAGCTATAAACACAAAACACATCATGTAAGACTGACAGCTAGAACAAAATTGTGTTTGATCGGGAAGTTCGTATTAGAGACCGTGCTCATATTTTATCCATTCTTAATGTATGCCGTTGCTCCTGTCCACCTGCAGTAGACCAAATGTCCTTTCATTAAATATTCATACAGATGATGTCTGTAATGATTTCCTGTCACCTTGCGTCTGTGCAGCTCATAGTTTCACTCCATTTTCCTGTTTGTCACATGCTATTGAAGTCAGCTAGCATGAAATGGAAATGGCTTTTAACTCTGTACTTGCAGAAGTTTAAAATCAATGCTGTCACATACAGGGTGTAAGATGCAGTCAGTACGCAGATGGAGCCCTTCTTTGACTGTCATGCCCAGGGGCGTTAGCTGGACTGTTAATCATCCGGGGTTGAGCCCAGATTCTTCTCCATCAAAAAAAAAACTTTTTAAAAACGTACTTCTAAATACACTGTTTCCATACAATTTGTTTTTCTTGCATGTGAGGGTTAATTGCTTAAAAAATGTGAAAATTGGACAAAAAGTTGGATTTATCATAAAACTTGCCTTGGGTGTTAAAACTTTCTGGCTATCTATGTATTGAGACTAGGGAATTTTGGTGTCCTTAGCCAAGAAGAGGCACAGCTAAGCTATCATTATATGGGTTTAGCTGCTACAGTGCCATGCAAAGTACATTATCTGTCCTTATGCTCTGCTCATATCATGTTCACGTGTTCAACTGGAACTCATATAGACATTTGCACACCTCTTTTTCCTGCTCAGCATCAGAGGATGTTAGTGTTTCACTTTCAACCACTTTACTGGTTAAAAAATTAAAAATTAAATACAAAAAAATCTGCATATTTCCATTTTTCCTCACACTGACTCTGTGAGCTAGCGTTTGGCAGAATTGAGATATGTCAACCAATAAGACACAAGTATTTCTCTGTATTTTCCTGTATCTGATTGGTCTCGCCTCCATTCACTGAAGATATAAAATTACAGTTGGTCTTCTTTTACTGACGTTCAGTTACGTAGTAACAAACCGCTCCAAGTGGGAATTATTCAGGTCTAAAGAAAAAATCTTTGGGGCTACATCCCCTAATGCCCAGGTCAGGTTATGCCCCCTGGTCATGCCTCTATATACTGCCCCCGTTTTTGTGACTCTACAACACCACACTTAATAACTACAACTCAGAGAAATGCTAATCTACTTATTTATGGTCTTGTATTATGTTTGACTCTTTCCTGCTGTTCGCCCAATTGCTCAATGCGGTCATAGCATGTGAATATGCTTGTACCACAAAAAATACCACAATATTTTTAACAGTGAACCTCATATGTTCAAAATCCTCATGTTCTTCTAAATCTATCAAGGACTTGTGTTGTATGAGATATCTATGTATCCTTGATTATTCTGTTATCTCCAAAGTCCTGTATAATTCTAAATCATCAATAGACCGCTTAGATCTAGAAGACATTGGTAAACGACTTGTGTGCCCTCTGTATGATCCAAATACAGCTTTTTTTTTTTAGCTTCACCATCCTCTGTTGCCTAGGGGAGGATGGACTCTTCTTCTCAGTCTTGGGTTCTTTGTTTCTTCATCATAATCTCTCAAGACATTTTTCTCTGTCACCGTTGCTCATTACAGAGCGATCCTTTCAAAGATGGCCCTTAGTCATCAGAGTTTCATAGAAAAGGGCTCAGATGTTGAGTGCATGGAATGGCAATATGAATGAATGTGCCTGTGATTCATGAAACTATTCATACATACTATACATCTGATGAATCGGCTTCAGCGGCGTGGAAAAATGTCTCACCCTCAAGTCACACATTTCCATGTCATATGCATATGATGCATCCCAATGTACTCCTCATATACATCTAAATTACATTAAACTCATTCTAATTTATGCAGGTGTTGCAGCAGTGGGCCAATAACAGGAAAGCATTCAGTAGATCACAATATGATATATGATGGGTTATCCCTTTCTGCCTGCATGTGCATTAACCACTGAATCAAACCACCGTAACAAGTTTTGAAAATCGCTTAATAAGCAACATGCTGAGTTTCATTCTGCTTCATCACACAGCATGTTACATATGTTTTTGTAAATTTAGTCTCAATAATATCAATAATATTATATGTGAATATAAAGTCTTTTTGTCCAGCTCCAACGCAGCATCACAGTGCCTCTTGTACACAAACACACTATATCTATGAGCTGATTAACATTTACAAATTACTCGTTACACTAAATCCCATTACCTAGATTTTAGTATGAGGTTCCTGTATGCACAAACATGATTTGATATTATGATTATTGTATATATTACTCTCTTTACGACAGTTCAGTTGTCTGTTGTGTAGTTGCAGCCAGGCTTGGAAGGGGCTAAACTTTGATTAATGTTTCTTTATTATTATTATTACTATTATTATTATTATTATTGTTGTTGTTGTTGTTGTTGATTGATTTTCTCACTATTTCTACTTGATGTTTTTATTGTTGGATGGGGTAATGTGTGTATGCTAGGGAATGAAACTCACTATTACCTGTAAAATAATACACTAACTTTATATCCAGTATGAAATGAAATTGTAAATGCTTGTGTGATGGCTTGCAGAATGGGCTGGAGGGGAGATGATGTGTCTGTTATAAGTGCTACACAAATAACAGTAAATCGATTTGAAATTTTCCTACTGAAGAGATTTGATTAAACTTCAGCCATTACTTCAGCCCCTCCAGTTTTATTCCGCTAAGTGCAACTTATCAGTTCCACTTCTGACACATTAGTGGGTGTTGACCTCATGACTGGGCTCATTAACCACTGTTTATGTAGCCAACAGCCTCTGGGCACACTTATTCTTATGCATTTGACAAATGGACAAATGTTATTGTCCATCAGCTTTGACACCTTGTGTGTGTGTGTGTGTGTGTGTGTGTGTGTGTTTTATTGGTTATGCAAGGCTCTAGACTTCTTTATAGGTTTGTAATAACATGCCACTTTAATCTTATGGTTTGAGAGATATCCAGAGTTCTCTAGCCATAAATATGTTTTGGAGAGTAATATCTCAAATATTATATATTTTTATTATCCAAAAGTTTACTTATGAGTTTTATGCTTTATGCAGATATGTTTGAAATATTTTTGTGCTTTCTTCCCTTTTAGCTACAAAATAATGTTTTTTCTTATGGGTGTATGGCTTTTAGGTGCAAAATAATTTTTGTTTTGTTTTGTACAGAATCTTTATATGGTAAAGCATCAATCCCCAGAGGGAATTTCATTCTATGTGGATTATGAACACTCATCATAATAATACATTTTTAAGCTAGTGATATGATGAAGTTTTCTGTTAGGAGAATAGAAACTGTTACAGCGCTTCGTAACAGTCACTAAGTTTTCTGCTATGGGAAAGCCTTCAGGACAGAGGGGATTGTGCTTTCTCTGTAACATGACAAGCCGCATTTTTTTGGTTTGTTTTTATTAACTTTAAGAAGGAGGGAAAAAATTCGTTTAATTTCGATATTTCTATTTCATTTCTCTTTCTTTCTGTCGTCCTCTTTCTTCTTCCCCTGTCCCTTTATGTAATACATGGCTGAAGGAGCAAAAAGTACTTAAATTTTCATTTCGTCTTTCTTCTTCAAATGCAGTGCAACCAAATGCATTTGCACTTTTTAGTAATAATAGTCATAAATATGAATGTGACCAGAGATGCCCATGCCTCTGTGACGTTCTTTTGATTCTCCCTCAGAGATGCCTTTTACACAATAGAATTTTAGCACATTTATTACCGTCTGTCAAGTGTGTTGAAATGGTCTGATTCATAACCACTGCTGTACTCTGATGCCACTGGAGGACACGAAAGAGGCATCTGAAAGGAATCTATTTGGCATCTCTGCTCTTTTGTCTGCCATTCTCTTGGAAAAGGGCCAGGAGCTTTTTTATCCACCTCTCTTATTCTCCACCTCCAGTTTTCTCTTCTCAATGCCCCTTTGCTTTGTCAGAGGAATCATTACTGCTTTTGTGAATATTTCATACACTTCAATACCTCTCCTCTTATTCACCTGACAAATATGGCCTCTCATCCACCCATGAGCTCAACAAATAAATAAAACACATCCTGCTGAGAAACCTGGACAGCCCATTGTGTTTGTCTGTATCTTCTGCATTCTCTAGTACTAGACCTGAACAGCTGCAGTGGATTGGTAGATTCTTTATGTTACCATGGGCCATAACAGTGTGGCCTTTCATATAATAAGACCTTTAATGAAATATTCTCTTTCTCAAGCTCAGCAAGATGTCCATTTGATAAGATATTTTAAAAGTTGTGTATTTTCTTTTGAAACTGACCATCACTCATGTTCACGCTCCTGCATCCCTGCCAGGCTTCAGGGGAGGAAGGAGCCAGAGAACACTTCTGAAGAAAGTTCCACCTTTAAGAAAAAATTGATATGGAAACATCATAGCACCATTGCTCTACCTAGACTCAACAGCAAAGCGCTCCAAACTGAAATCCTGACTCCAAACAGAAATTTTGACCTCTTGCTCTGTCTGTGATTATAATTACATTACACCCTCATATCAAACTAGCTCCCAGGTGAGGGAATAATATTAAGACATAATTATGTGAATATAAATAATGTTTAGATTCACTAAGGTTGGCAGCATGCAAGAACTAGTTTATTCACTTGGTGAAACAAGCTCATATTTAATTTAAGCTGAATTCCACAACGTCCTCTGGCTACGATGTTTTTTTTTTTTCTTCAGGTATATGGCAGGAGAAAGGATAGCCTAAGGGTTGTATACTACTTTCAAAGCCTTTTGAGATTTCTCCTGTCCCCTTGTTGCTATCTCTTTTTTTTTTTTTTTTTTTTGGCTTCCATTCGTGACCAAACCTTTTGTTAGACTGCCCTTGGTCTTACATGTGTAGCTGTAATTATGAATGAGGCCAATGAGTTCTACAAACCGTCTACTCTGTTTCTGTCCCTTCTGCTGTTAAATAAAAGATAGATATATATTAAAGTATTGATCTGGAAACAGAAAGATGATTTTCCCATCGCAGAAGATGTGCAAAGCTATAGTCATGATAAGCTGTTCTGGAGATCTCTTTATAAAAAAAAAAAAACAAGCACTACATCTATCCTGTCATGTTTAAATATCTTATTGATCACATGTTTCAAGCCACATTATGTGACTATAAACCTTGTACCACCCAAATATGCTCAAAACAAAGTAATGCATGTCTGTGTTACAGCTGTCCTCATGAGTACCTTGTGTTTCTGTGTTGGTTTTCATTAGAGTGTGTGTGTCAAAGCCAACACAAGGGCCAGACATGTTCCACGAGCAAGCAGGCCACACCTCAACCTCTACCCAGAAGAGGAGTCACATACTGGGACACAGATGATCTAGTGGCCTGGTTAGTCCGGTGCTATTTTAGTGGGACTATGTGAAGGGTGTTGGACAGCTGCAGTGGTCATGCACACATGTGTTTGAGAACTTGCTGTGACAGGGTGTCAGGAAGAGAAAAAGAGTGAGAGAGAAATGGTACACACTTAAAAGGAAAACAGCTCCAGGTAGAGCTTGTCCCATCGGATTGCAGTCCTGCCAAAGAATGACTATAAAGTACCAGCAAGGCATTAAGGCTGAAATAACACCTTCAGACAGTAGAAAGATTCAAGGACTTTATTATGGAATGCACAAGTTCCTTGGACAATAAAATTCTTAGTTTGCTTGTTTTCATGGATGTTTAAGTAGAAAATATAAGATAATTAAAAAATAGAAAAATAATGAAGAATGTTAAATAATAAATTAAATAAATTTACAATATATTTTACAGAAATCGTACAGAAACCCAGCTTTCTTTAAAATGTTCATCTAGCGTTCTTTGGATAATAGCTTTTTAAATGGGTTATAGTTTCTGAAAGAGAACCCTTCTGGGACAAACTGAAAAAAAAAAAAAAAACCTTTAGGTTGCAATCATTAGTCAGTCTCTTCTAAACTTGCTATATGACTACAACAATGTTGCTTTTAATATACATGAATGACAGAAAACAATTTCAAGCCACTTAATTACACTGGATGTGGATTTTACCTCAGCATCCCATTCCCTGTTTATTTATCTCTGAAAATCGCCTCTACTCACCGTGTAAAATCCACCAACTGTGTATTTTTCCCTACACATGATACTTACTGCGTCCATCCTGAACATGGAGTGAGGAGGACTCTTGGGAATTCTTCGAGGTTGACATTTTAATACAGGTAATTACATCCCAATCTTCCTGTTTATCCACCTGTAAAATTATATTAGCCATGCGATTTCCCATGGTCGTATGGGGTGCAGCCCTTTGAGAGAGTCCTATTTTTAATGTTTGATTGTTTAATTGTACGGTGATCTAAGGTCTCACACATTTCTCAAGGTCATGGGAGTTTCCACAGAGAGTGTTGTGAATATTGCAGGGAAACACCAAGGGAAGTCTGGGATATTTGTTCACAGTCTTGCTCCAAATAGATTTTTATGCTTTCATCGGAGATGAATCAAAATGTATTTTTTATAGTCTATAGTTAAAAACTCTCTGACAGTAAAGCTCATACACACATTATTGGGACAGATATCACTTATCGGTGTCTGTCCACATATTTTAAGTCAAAGACAAGCTGATTTTTCATACATAAAAGTCCCAAATACAAATAATGCGGCGCATGAAATATAGGCCAGAACAAAGAAGAACAGGAACAGCTGTGAAGCTGAAATGAAGATTCATACTGTGTTACTCATTGACTTCAGCTCACAGCTTGGCCAGCAGCCACCATGCTGAAACTGGCACCACTATGTTAGATGACTGCCAGCACATTTTCTCAAGTGACGAAGAAACTGTGTCTTATTAGTTCACACACTGTGTCTAAATTCGGGGCCTTTATAATGAATAATGTGCAGCCTTGCAAGCAATAAGAGAAGTTGTTTTCCCATCTCCTCCTAGTTAACTGACTAATTGTCAGGTTAGAATTTACTTACTGTAAACGGTTGACACTAGCCTAGTTCAATATCAGCTGCTATTTCAGTGTGCTACCAGGAAATGTCCTTAAGCCCTCCTCCAATCCCATCTGTAATAGCTGTGTTCCTCATGAGCCGGCACCTTGTATCAGCCAAATTGTGAGTATACGTAGAGCGGGCCAGTGTAAATGTCAAGTGGAATTAGAACTCTCTGGCCTCGAAGGCCTTCGCCTTTACCCTTGACAAAGCGGAACTATTACCATAATTGTCCTGTAACTTTTCCTGAAAGGGGTTGTGGGAGTAGAGCGAGGAATTTTCAGCCTGGTGATGGGTGAATGGTGCAGGCCCCCCGTCTGCACTCCTGTTCCTGCATCCAGACGATTCCCCATTGTGTTACCCTGAATGCAGTCCCCTCAGAATGCTCACTCATAAACGGCCATGAAATCTGGGCCTCCTCCCTCTCTATAGAGCCTGTCCACCCGAGTGACACGTCCACTGCCTTTTTGTCCTCTGCTTTTCTCACCCAACCAAAAGCTCTGAAAGCACAATGGCTTCAATGTTTGACATCTTTTATGTCATTTAGCATGTTTCTAATAAGAAAACTTTATTTATTCAACAAGAAGACAATTTGTTTAGTAATATTTGAGGGTAATATGTTGTCAGATATGCTAATATCTGGTGTTAGATGTGACAGTATGATTATCTTAGATAAAATAAGGCAAATTAGGTTTAATGGTGGGGAGCAGAACGTTTTTTTTCTTCTTTCTTTTAACCAGAAAATTTGCTTAAATTGAATGTACTCACTCCATCATATATGGAAATCAAACGACCTCTGAGGACTTCCTGTAGAGGGAGCTCTAATGTAAAATACCCCACCTGTTCCCACAGCAAACATCTTCCTCTTTATCCTAGCAGAAGTGCTTTTATAAACGCTTTATTAACTTTAGCGTTTTATAAAGGCTTCATTAACTTAACGTTATTGAATTTTATTTATGAAACAATTCAAATTTAAGGTCAGCGCAGTTTAAGTGTGTAAAGAAGTTCAAAATTGCTTTTTAATAAATAGCATTGCTCTACAGTACAGGCCACCAAAAGCGCATATTACCATAGATAATGTATCGAAGTATTAAAGCCGATATGCGGCCCATTATTTTGAAATACTGTTTAGTATTTAGTACTATTTAGTAGGTTGTATGGTTTTGAACATCTGTATGGTTTTTAATGCTATTTTAAGTGAAAAGTGTTCAATTGTTTATCCAGTCTTGGTTTTCAACTTTTATGTAAATTGCATAGCCCATCTTCCAGGCCCTTACTTAGAAACTTATAAAAAAAGAGTTTTATTTAATTTATTTTTTTAGCCATATCTAAAAAATATCCAGAAAACGGTGAAGTATGTGAGTTCTACACCTAAACAGCTACTTTATTTGTAACTGCTGCATGTTATATTCTACTAATATATGTTTTTATTTATTTATTTTTTAATTATATAGCTCTATTATTTTTTAATTAACTGCCATTTAATCACAAACATAACTTGTACCGGTGTATTTGTTTAGTTAAAAGTGTGTTTGCGTTTTAATATCTTTTTAAAAAAATAGTTTAGTACAATATTTTAAGTAGGTAAAATTCATTTTGCGTTTAAAAACAATTAACATGAGCAAAATTTGTAGTGTACACCAGTTATAAAAGAAACGAGTTTAATGTTTGGTTCACAGAATATGATTTTCATATCGTGTTAAATAATATACGCGTAAAATATATTCGATAATGGTCGAGGTGTTGTACCTTGTAAAACTAATTCAAAACAAATATTTTTACATTATGGAGAAATTAATGCATTCAGAAATAACCACAGTATATTTGTCAAATTAATTTTAAAAATAAAACTGCAATTGCCGTGGAAAATATGTGGCTCAGCAATTTAAAAAAGGTTTTGTTAAACTATTTCGTTTGCGAATAGTTTGTTTGTGATCAGTCTTAAAGCAGGATATGGATCTCATTAGTGTGTAAAAAGGCACCATGCTCTTTTCATATCGGTAACTGAACGAAACATTATTTTCCCCCTCCAGAATATGTACCTAAATTGTTGCAGTGTGGTTTGTTCATTCAACATTTTCATTCAGTGGACTGATGACAGAAAAGGGTGTTCACATGGCTCTGATAAATAAACACAGCGAAAAGGTGGATAAGTTAGCAATATAAACATTTACTCTATTATAATCTCATATTAAGGGAAGTGCTAGGCAACATCCATAGCTATGTTACAAATTCAAAGCCTTGTTTATGTAAAAAACTCAATAGACACTTTCTCTTATTTTCTCCAACAAAATCACTGTTTTATGACGTGGAAATGAAGTATTGCATTTATCCATGCGGAGAATGTAAAATAGAAAAACACGACGAAAAATATTTATTTCACTGTCCATTATAGTCTATAACGAAGGGGCTCATAAGGCGTGAGTCCTGGCGTCTGCGTGCTTGTTAATCATAACGTTGTTGCTCGGCTGTTTAAGTCCAAAGTAATGGTGTGTTAATGCGAGCTGCTGAGCAGAAATGGCCATTTTTGTCCAGTTGTGCATGTTCCCCACAGAGCTCTGCACAGCAGTCCTGCTCATTACTGCAGACTTTTTCGGATGATCTGGTGTCGTTGCTGTTTCGGCCAAAGACCAAATTTTGGGCTTTTGTGCTGGGTTTAGATTCCTCAAGGGCTCTGCTGTGGGGCTTTTCCTGTCCACGTCCCTCTGTCCGTCCGCGCGGCTATCTCTGTCTTTCATCCCGCTGCTTTTTACAAAACTTTTCTCCTGTCCCTGCGTGTCCTCAAACCCCTCGGACGCGTCTGAGTCACTCCTGTCCGTTTCCGTGATTTTTGAATCCGATCTGAGCTCGTCCCGACAGTCCGAGTCCTCCTTGTTTTCGATGTTCTCCGTGTCGATGTTCTCCAGGTCGATCTCCTCGTCGTCGTCCTCGTCCCGCTTGTCCTCCTCCTCACCCTCGTTGTCGCTGGGGTAAACGTTTCCCTCCTCGTCCGGTTGTGTCTTTGGTACCCAGGTCATTTTGTTCTCCTTCTTCAGTCTCCTGCGCGCGTTGGCGAACCAGGTGGACACCTGGGTGAGGGTCATTTTGGTGATAATGGCCAGCATGATCTTCTCGCCCTTGGTGGGATATGGGTTCTTCCTGTGCTCGCTCAGCCAGGCCTTCAGTGTACTTGTGCTCTCGCGGGTGGCGTTTTTGGGTCGGGATGCGTCTCCATACTGATACTGGCTGTAAGGGAAGAAAGCTGGGTGCGCAGCGGGAAACCCAGGGTGTTGCATGCCGGGACTCTCTTTCAGCTCGTATGGACTGGCCTAGACAAACACACAGGTACACAAGCACGTGAGTGGCGCTTGAAAAAGACCATATCCACATATTTCTTACACAGCAGAATCCTCACATAACTCAAAAAAAAATCACTGTAGGATCTTTTAGGGGTGCTCAGGGGATCTCGGTGCTTCGGGTACCGTTTTGTAAATGTTCTTAAAAGTGGAATCTTGATTTTTAAAGTGCACAGTTATGAATTAATTTACATTAACACATAGGCTGTCATTATTGTTGTTATTATTATTATGCTATACTTATTATTTTATTATTATTATTATTATTATTATTATTATGCTATACTTATTATTGTATTACTATTATTATGCTATACTTATGATTCTTATGGCTTATATAGACACTGTAGATGATAACTTATTGTTAACTTATTGTTGAATGTAATTGAAGACTCGGGGGTTTTGTGTATATAGTAGACTACACGTGTTAAGTATGTTTACTCTGTATATTCCGATAATAACAAACAAACAAACAAACAAACATATTTCTTTATCTTTTTCCAATGCTTTTTCTGAATGATCAATCGTATTTCAATCATAAAGCACTGATATATTTCTCCGAGAGCTGAAGCAGCTTTTATTATTATTATTATTATTATTATTATTATTATTATTATTATTATTATAACGCATTAAAGGTTATCCAGTACTCAGCACTAATCGGAAAATGCATCAAGAAGCGTGTAAGGAACTCACCAGGTGGTTGAGCACGGAGATGTCGCTGGAGTAGGGCAGGAAGGCGCTGTATGCCTGGCTAGCGCTGAACGGAGATCCGTACATAGAGAGGGAGTTAGAGATGCTGCTGGTCGGACTGAGCTCGGCACCCACACGGCCCGCCAGCATTCCGGCCCGATCAGTGGGATACAGTGCTCTCACATACTTATAGCCGAGCTGCGGGAGAGCCATGGTGCTACACTCGAGGTCCCAGCACCTGAACACAAGCGCACCGTCCCCTCTGACACCGCTGATCCACGTGAAAGCACGCAATGAAAAGTGTTCAGCCGATGAGCGCCCCTCTCTCACTCGCTTATTGATCCGGGTGGACTGAGGTCAGGTCCTCCCAGATTGCCTCTGATTGCTCTGAGCCCTTGGTGTGATTGACATTTCTAGTCTCTCAGTAGCCCCTCCCATTTCTTAAACACACCACTCGTTTCTCTCTCTCTCTCCGTCTCTCTCTCTCGCTCGCTCCCTCTCCCTCTCTCTCTCTCTCTCACTCTCTCTCTCGCGCTCTCTCTCACACGCACAGTCTGTCGAGACTATTAAGCAATATCCTATTATCTCATAATCATATCAAAATATATTTAGCACACAAACGAATCGGATAAACACAATTTTGCCACAACGCGGCTTTTTGATGAAAAAGCGCTGCTTTGTAATAAAAACAAAAAAACAAAAACGTGATTATAAATATAAACAGCATTTTTTGCTCATAGAGAGGAAAATATTTAACAGCTAATTTGGTATGATCATAATAAATCATGTATATTACAAATGTAGATTTTTCTGTAAATGCTAGGCTAATATTTACATCATCAACATCATCAACAACAACAATAAGAATAATAAGCGTAGTAATAATAATAATAAGGTATTAACAAGAAGAGGACGAATAATAAGAAGATTAATAAGATTAATCTAAACCACGATTTGGCAACACATCTTTATCTACATTTATCTTAAGAGTCGGCATTGATGGAGTTCGTCCTTGTTCTATATTACATGAAGGAACAAAAAAAACCCTTAAATATTATTTATTAACGGGTGGATGTTAATCACAGTGATTATATATTGGCCACAGCTAGTTGAAATTTAGAATAAAATATCTGCTCCTCGTCTCTAGTAAACGGATATACCGTTTGCATAAAAATATCCGCTTTAAAATAGAACGCAATTATCCGAATAGGTCAAATATTTATTTTATGTATATACCTTTTGTAACATCAGTATAATCTCACAAAAAAAGTTAACCTTCATTTCATGAAACTGTAACGTTGTACATGCAGAAAACTGAAGTGAGAATTTCTAAGAGATGCGCCGGAAGAGCGGCTCTAACTTGATTAACTGAATTTGATTTCAACGCAGTCATCAAATACTCAAAGCAGTCCAATCTCTCCCAACCCCCTTAAAAATCCATTAGTAGTCGCTACCTAACTGGACAGACTGTGAGAAATAGATATTCTCACGAAGTAAATAAACTAATGAATTAATGAAATAACAGCAGAACCGAGCAAACCTTCATATAACAGGTACTAATAGCTAAATATTTTTTATAGGCTAATATTCTTAAATACTTCTGAAATTAAAAACATTGAAAAACAAAACGAAAATTATTCAACTGTTTAATAATATCTGTGTTACTGCTTGTGATTTAAAGAGGAAAAACAGGTTCTCTCTATATTTCGGTATGTGACTCATTTAAAACAAAGATTTGTTGGATAAGAGCTTTACTGAACTGGACAAACTTGGAAAAGCTACAAGATACACATTGATGTAACCGTATAGGTGATCAATAATGAAAGCAAGTAAGCCAGTACAACAGAATCATTTGAGAAAACTACAAATGTTTAGTTTACGGATCATCTTGATTGTTTTTCTAATTCATAAAAATACAAACAAGCCTCTCAGCCTGACCCAGTGGTGTAAATTAATTTAATCTTTAGAGGGGAGAGAAAAATATTTTTAAAAATCAGCCTTGTTTGCAGTATTTACATGATAAATATCTGGGTTATAGGTCTGGTTTTTATTATCACAGTAACATATAATTTTCCTGTGAGACCACAAAACGAGGGACTAATCCCATATAAGAGACTGACCTTTTCCACAGTGGTTTTGGGTTTTCAGCCACCATAGGTGTTGTAAGGCATAGTAAAATTGGTGAAAGCAGGACAAGGCTCTGGGCCTTTCTTTATTAACCTGACTCAAATACACTATACAATCCTCCATGGCTTTAGAGATTCAGCTTTCTACCAAGACCTCATCAATCCTATCTCTCGCCAGCATTGATCGAGCCTCTCTGGACCTGCACAGGCCGATGAGCCTAAATAAGCACTCCATTACCGGAGGGCTTCTGACTGCAGAGTTGTTATGCCAAGATTAGTGGCAGCCAATCTGACCTGTCAACATTGATTTGCACGCTGGAATCACTTGAAGGCGGGAAAAAGAGAGAAATGGTGTTTGCAAATTAATTGAACATCCACCATATCCCCCCCCCCCCAACACACATTTCTTTCACTCTCCTTCTCCGTTTCCATCTGTCCCTCAAGCTCTCTCCCTCTCCACTCTCGTTCTCTTAGCAGGCAAATGGCTGATTGAGGAATCAATACCTTCTTTTCCCTTTTAGCCAGCAGAAACAGCCCCCTTATGGCACACAGAATGGACAGCTTCACAGCCAGTTAGTCTTAAGTAATAGATACATTGTACTCAGCCAGGCTGAAGAGACAGCTCATTTTGTCCCTCTCCCTTCATCCCTGGCCTGATTATACCTCTGACATACACCAAACACATTCCCTTCTTTCTCACGCTCTCTTTCCTCACTGGACACCAGTGAAATGGACAAACCTATTTCCGCCCTTAATACTTAACACAAGCGATTTCCCTCTGCTTAAGGGTTACAGGTTAATAAAACCCACACTCCACTCTGTTTGTTTCCCTGTGAAGTTTAGTAGCCGACCAACCAAGCTTGTAATTACAATATTACAGAGACTGGCCTCAGATCGGTATATAAATCTCCCCATCCAATTACAAGATGTAATAATTCTGCACTCAAGCTGGTAATGAGCTCTAATGCCAGTGCTGGAGCTAATCCCCATCGGATGCAGCACAGATCAGATGCTGGCTTTGTCATTAGACTGGCAGAAAATCATTATTTCATGTTCAAATAGAAAATGAGGTTGGTGGGGAAGTTAATTTCTCGCCGCTCTGTCAAGCATGGACAAGAATTTAATGATTTAATTACAGTTGTAAGCTCTTTGGATCAGACTTAAATTGAACTTGTTTTTTTTCCCCTCATCCTTTCATTTTTCCCTTATACAGCCATGGAAAAGTCCAGGCGAATCAAAGGTTTTGACATGAGTTCAAACTGAACAGGATGGCCTCGTCTTTTGGGAAAGAACATGAACACTATTGTACCTTGCTCAGAAGATTTATTAAATACCACCTCATTGCTATTTGTGTTGTATACAGAACTATGGTTCAAATTTATATTCATTTTTATATTTGCACTATTTATAGGACCACACATGTGGTCCATTTCATGACATTGATAAATGAATGTAGTGGAAAAAGCCAAATGGTCCAAATTTGATTAGTTTTATTTGATCATGTGGTTTGACAGACCAACACACAAAACTAGCCACTCATATTTGAAGACTTTTAACCTCTCAATGGTTTTATCCGTGGACAAAGTTGACTGTCAGCTGTCTCCCTTTCAGTGCGGGAATTAGGAAATCTTTTGTCTCCTCTGGTCTCATATAACCTGCCAGTATTTCTGCTATGTTGACATCTGTCCACAGCAGTCAGATAAGAATATGTAAGGGTGCATTTAAATATTCACAGCTTTCATATGTGTCACTCAAAATGACAGACCTCCCTTTCCCTGTTACATATTCACAAATGACCCCTTACGTCCCCTCCCCTATGAAAAGCTTGCGTAGAAAAAAGAGAGAAAGAATGCTATCTCTTTAGGGATATGGCAGATATGCTGCTTTAATGGCCAGTAAAAAGACCATATTTCCAGATTGTGGAAATTCCACCATTCCCTGTGCCACCATTATTCTGTCTATCTTCTAATGATTATTTACAAAATGCTGATACATATTGTTTACTCATAAGTGTGGATATGTGAAATATAAAGAAAGCCTGATGGTGAGTCAGTGTAAACTCGAAGAATCGAAAAAACAGCAGATTTAAAAAGTCATATTCCGCCAAAGTTGGTCAAAGTTTTTATTTGAATGAGCTTAATGAATTTGAATGAGTTCCCTCGCCATGTGTGTGTGTGCGTGCGTGTGTGTGTGTGTGTGTGTGTGTGTGTGTGTGTTTTAGAGAAAGTAAATGAACAAATTTGAGCGTGTTTTTTTTTAAAGGTTGTGTGTGAGTAAGTAAAGCTGTGTGAGTGTGTGTGTGTGTGTGTGCGCGCGCGCGCATTATGAGGATGTAGCAGGCTAGTGAGATGTGGTATGGTGTGCAGGTGGAGCGCCACATGATCCACTCCCACTCTTTTATGGCTCCTGTCTCTAAACGGTCAGGATAACCAGTTATACATTACATATAGTTTCTATCTGCAACGCATACTGACCAGGTTCCCTTTGTCAAGTGCATTCTTTTCCAGCCATTTTAATGTATTGTGTGAATATATTTTTAAACTGCAATTCACGATATATGAATCTTTGAATAGACCAGGAACATGCATTGTAATGTAAAACATGCTCAGGAGGAGAAAGGCAATTATAATCTTAAGAGAATGATTACAATCTGAAATGAATGTGCCCCCTTTTCGCACTCAGCCCTCTACCATGGTCACTTTTTTTTACGAGAGGAAAAATTAATCTCTTCCAATCTTTAGACAGGATAATCAGGTCTGTCCCTCACATCTGGTCTTCCTGTGGCTGTAGCTCTGAGTGAGTGAGAGAGAGAACGGCGTAATTAATGACTCTCACCCTTGGGCTGACACACCGCAGACAGTAATGGATTGGCTGCTATCAGGGCTGACCATCCGTTAGTTCGTGGGAAAATATCAGCATGCCGTACCTTGACGGGACTGAGTGAATCTTCATGAAATGAGCTTTGGAAGAGCAGCGCTGAGTGGACAGTGATTCGAGCTGTGTTGTGGTTAGTTAGTGAATGTCCTTTGATGGATTGACAAGAGAGCTACTTTGCCTAGAAGACAACTTACTTATGTTAACGTGAAGGTTTAATTTATCTCTAAAGCCTTAAAAAGTTATTACGTCCATTAAATCGAATGCAAACAATATACATTCTCTGTTCCTGCAAATTCTCATGAACAATCATGCAGTAGAGGGAGAGGGTAAACCATTAGCATAAATGCATTAGAATATGAATAAAACAGAGTTCAGTGTTCTCTTTTGCTGAGGATTAATATATATTCATACTGCATTTCTCAGATCAGGTTCACTACCCAACAATCCACAGCTATTAATATTTAAATGCTGTTTTTATTTAAAGTCAATACTGTGCACAGAGTGTTTATGCCAAAGTGATATTAAAGATCTCGATAAGTTTCTCCTGAGAGCTGCACTTGAGTGGCTGCATCCTGCCGGCTGTTGTGATCTGTGAAATCCAATTTAACACAAAGCAGCCTTATTTACAGAGAAACCCGAGATAAACATACCTGAATGACTTCTGTCCAGAAGCATTTAGCTCGAGAGCTTTGTTCTCCGGCTTTTTTTTCCCCCTCTAACTTTGTGATAAATTTATCTTTGGCTGAAACTTGACTTGTCATATAGACCGCAACCAGAACAATTTCTTCTTTTATTTCACAGAACTGTTATCACTGACTGTATTACATACCGGCTGATATCTGAATAGAGGCTAACGACTATTTCAATTTGTCTTTAAGATCTTCATCATAAAAAAGTATATCAAACACTGGGATCTTCAGTTGTAAAATGCATGACCTGGGAAGAAAAGGGGGGGAAATTACCTGTATTTCTTAACAGATGAATATATTAGCCATCTTCACTTTTCTCGCTGAGTGGACTGTGGACTGATTAGCACTAGCTGCTCTTTATGCTAAAGCAACAGAGGTGCTATAGACACTAACAGCCTCTATAAGAATCCCATTACTCCATATGGGCCGAACAGCCGAATCACCATAAACTGCCATAATTACCACATTACACTTCACTTTATTACCATCTCCCTCCAGACGCAGGTAGCACCAGCCATTGATATCCCCCCACCCCCCACCCCCAAACCATGCATTTACATACAAATTGAGGATTTTTATATTTATTTATTCGTATTAATCAGTCCCGTGGCGGGAATCAAGCACAGGCACTCCATCAGCGTTTAAATACATTTTGGTGACATTTCTCCCCTGCTTTAGTATGATAGCAGTGAGCAGGAGGATAATGTAGCCATGATTACTTTTTCCATTGAAAGGACAAACGCTTTCATTTTTCCTGTCATCTTGAATAAGTGTTAAAGAGGTTTTAGGGCCCTGGTTGTGTGCTCGGTATGCAGAGTGCGTGCAGCATGGTGATGGGCGTATTAAATAACTATTAGTGGCCAGACTCAGAGCCATTACCACATCGCTTCTCCTCTGAATATATCCCAACATTTAGAGCTTACTTTTCCCCCACTGTCCCACTCATATCTCTCTTTTTCCAGAATCGGACTAATGTATCTTTCCTTAAGCATCATGCATGGTCCATTTGCATAGTAAGGAAAGTGGATACCTGGTGATAGCAGACAAAAAGTTATTAGCGCTGACCTAAATTTCTCTTCTTTTAGCATTCATTTCTATTGGCACAGAACATCTTAGGCTGAATTATGTGCAGTCCATAAGTAACTGGACATTTTGTTCTCTTGGCTGTAGTTCAGCTCATAAAGAGTATGTGTAAAGACTATTAAATGCAGAATGTTAGCTTTAATTTGAGAGTATTTATGTCATCAGCCAAAGTGAGTCAGTTCCACTGGCAGACATGTTCATGCCACCATGTGTCACAGATTATGTGCAGTTCCATTTCTTCTACACACTTATTCTGTCTGTTGCTATAGTTTAAACTAATCTTCATTTCATCTCAAGCTCTACATGTTTTTTTAAAAAGCTGCAATATGCCTTAGATTTTGCTAAAGTGTATCAGTGTTTGGCATCTTTGATCTTTGTGTTGAGAGACAACAGACTGCAGATGCAAATGCTACTTCTAGAAATAGCCCTAGCCTTATTCATAGCTCTTTTTACTCTCATGAACTAATTATGCAATGACACACAGATTATAAACAAATAATTGAGGACTATTTTTTTCCAATTATTTTTGCTTGCTTGAAATTCAAAGCCACATTACTCTCCATTGAAACAGATGGACTAAGTATGAAACATGAAATAGTAGACTTATACTTAAGAACTGCTGCTCTGGTCATAAAGACCGATTATTCCTAGACTCTTATGTACAATATTTATACAGGTGCATCTAAAAAAAATATGTGAATATCGTGGAAAAGGTGATTTTTTTCCCCAGTAATTTAATTCAGAAAGTGGAACTTTCATATATTCTAGATTCATTACACATAAAGTGAAATGTTTTAAGCCTTTTTTTGTTTTAATATTGATGATTAAAGCTTACAGCTCATGGAAATGAGATACTGGAATAATCTAGTATTTTAAAAATATTCGAATAAAGAATTTATAATCCAGCAGTGTTGACTTGAGAAGAATTTTAATCAGCTAATTAATGCAAAACACCTTTTTACTTAAAACACTGTTTCTTGGTGGTCCAAAGTCCTCTTTTGAGATGAAAGTAAATTTTGCATTTCATTTGGAAATCAAGGTCCCGGAGTCTGGAGGAAGAGTGGAGAGGAACAGAATCCAAGTTGCTTGAAGTCGAGAGTCAATGCAACGTCTACCAGGAGATTTTAGAGCACTTCATGCTTTCATCTGCTGACAAGCTTTATGGAAATGCTGATTTCCTTTTCCAGCAGGACTTTGCACCTGCCCACAGTGACAAAACTATTTGTAACTGATTTTCTGACCATGGTATTACTGTGCTTGAGTGACCAGCCAACTTGCCTGACCCGAACCCCATAGAGAATCTATGAGAGACACCAGACCCAACAATACAGACGAGCTGAAGGCCGCTATCAAAGCAACCTGGGCTTCCAGAACACCTCAGCAGTGCCACAGGCTGATTGCCTCCATGCCATGCTGCATGTATTTCATTATGCAGTAATTCATGCAAAAGGATTAAAGCCCCGACCAAGTATTGAGTGCATAAATTAACATACTTTTCAGAAGGTCGACATTTCTGTATTATAAATTCTTTATTCTAATATTTTGAGATACTGGATTTTTGATTCCCATGAGCTGTAAGACATAATCATCAAGATTAAAACAAAAAAAAGCTTGCAATATTACACTCTATGTGTAATGAATATACAACTCCAATTCCAAAAAAGTTGGGATGCTGTATAAAATGTAAACAAAAACAGAATGCAAAGATTTGCAAATCTCATAAACCCATATGTTATTCACAATAGAACATAGAAAACATATCAAGTGTTTAAACTGAGTAAATGTACCAGAAAAAAATAAGGTAATTTTGAATTTGATGGCCTCAAAAAAGTTAGGATGCAGGCAACAAAAGGCTGGAAAAGTAAATGTTACTAAAAGGAAACAGCTGGAGGTTAATTAGAAACAGGTCAGTAACATGATTGGGTATAAAAAGAGTATCTTAGAGAGGCAGAGTCTCTCAGAAGTAAAGATGGGCAGAAATTCACCAATCTGCGAAAAACTGCACCTACAATTTCAGAATAATGTTCCTCAATGTTAAATTGTGAAGACTATGAATATCTCGTCATCTACAGTACATAATATCATCAAAAGTTTCAGAGAATCTGGAGAAATCTCTCAGGGACAAGGGTGAAAATCAGTTTTGCATGCCCGTGATCTTTGGGCCCTCAGGTGGCACTGCATTAAAAACAGTCATGATACTGCAATAGAAATCACTGCATGGGCTCAGAAACACCTCCAGAACTCATTGTCTGTGAACACAGTTCGCCGTGCCATCCACAAATGCTGGTTAAATCTCTATCATGCAAAGAAGAAGCCATATGTGAAAATGTTTCAGAAACGCTGCTGTTTTCTCTGGGCTAAAGCTCATTGTAAATGGACTGAGGCAAAGTGGAAAACTCTTCTGTGGTCAGACCCATTAAAATTTTTAATTCTTTTTGGAAACCATGGACGCCGCGTCCTCTAATCTAAGTCAGCGCTCAGTTAAAAAGCCTACATCTCTGATGGTATAAAGGTGCATTAGTGTCTATGGAATTGGCAGCTTGCACATCTGGAAAGGCAACATCAATGCTGAAAGGTATATATAGGTTTTAGAGCAACATATACTTCCATCCAGATTCCATCCCATCTTTACTTCTGAGAGACTCTGCCTCTCTATGTTTTACATTTATTAATTTAGCAGACGCTTTTATCCAAAGCGACTTACAAATGAGAAAATACAAGCCAAGCGATATATCAAGCAGAGAACATTAATTGAGTTCCAGAAGAAGCAAAGTGTGCAGAGTAGAGGCGTAAGTGTCAAAGTTTTTTTGGGGGGTTGGTTAGGTGGCAACTGACCTGTTATCAATTAACTTAATTAGTTGCAAAAAGTTCTTCCAGCTGTTTCTTTTTAGTAACACTTACTTTTCCAGCCTTTTGTTGCCCCGTCCCAACTTTTTTGAGACATTTTGCGGCCATCAAATTCAAAATTACCTTATTTTTTTCTTTAAATTGTACATTTACTCAGTTTAAACATTTGATATGTTTTCTACCGTGAATAACATATGGGTTTAAGAAATTTGCAAATCATTGCATTCTGTTTTTATTTACATTTATTTACATTTCACACAGCGTCCCAATTTTTTTTTTTTGGAATTGGGGTTATAGAATATATGAAAGTTCCACTTTTTTAATTAAATTATGGGAAAAAAATGAACTTTTCCACGATATGCTAATTTTTTGAGATGCACCTGTATTTACATTTATGGTATTTGCAAATAACGTGATCATACGGAACATCCTTTCAAAACATTTAGTACTGTTTGACTGGTATACAGTTGTGGCAGATTAATGATTTCTAATGCCACTGTCTGGTGTCTGGTTCCTCTCAAGGTGTATTTGCTCATGTTGTGCCAGAAATCATAGCCCATTTTTTGTATGTTTTTTAGGACTAAGGTGAGAAGAGGTGATGCATGACATGATATTAATATGGTTAATGTTATTTTTCCCTGACCACATATGCATGGTGATATAGTCAATAAAAAAACTAAGGCAAAAGTACTTTGTTTTTATAATGGATGATTCTGATGAATCATGCACAATGTGACCAGCATTTTGATTTCAGTAATCTCTACACAGTTCATGCAAAACACCTTCAAGTTGACGTTGGCCATTCTCTCATTCGAAATCAAACGTGCTTGATCACCGATCCAAAAGCAACACAACAAGTTATTTGATTACCCTAAGACTGCACTGTTTTGTGCTAATACAGTGTGCAAATTTATAGCATTTAAATAGATGAAGGATAATTATAATTGTGCCAGGCCTGATCCATGACCATCATTTTTAATACAAGATCTCTATTTCCAGATTACATTATCAAACTACTTTAGTGCACTATCAGAGCCTCTATCACTACACATTACCCATGCAACAATTCACAATATCCTGACAAAACCTCTACAGAGGAGAACAATTTGATCAAAGTATTCTTAAACCACTGGCATACAAACCTTCATATGATTCATCTAGCTTAAGTACAGAACTGCTGTCAGATTGTTGTGTGCTCAACGATTTCCCTTTATATCCAATGAAATATTACAAAATATGTTTAACACTAGCTACAACTAAAACCTAATAACCTTTACTTCACTTGGCTATGTGTTATCTGTGTTTGGGACGTTCAGAGGCTGTCATTTTTAACGTTAACTACAGCTGTGTGGGTACAAGGCTAAGACAGGATGTAGACAGACTCTCTCTCTCGTTAAAGTGGTAATACTTAGTGCAAACATCAGTGAGAGACAGAAAGCAATTATTTTCCCTACAGCATCCATCTTTTGTTGGTAAGGAAGGGGAGGAAGGAGGGATGAAGAAAGAGTAGAGAGAGCAGAATCAGAGTGAATGGGGAGGGTTAGAACATAGCTAGTTAAACACGCACACACTCCAGGAATGTGAGGCAGGCTTGTCAAAGTATCAATCCCAGGTGCTTTGGTCTGAGGGTCAACTGAGAACAGCACACCATGCTTGTGTGTTAAATAGATCATGAAGATGCTTCACAACTGACCGTTATTCTTTTCTCTCTATATAAGCTTTATGGTTGTGGCTTCCAAAATCAGCTGCCGTCCTGACAATACTGTAGCATTAAGCATTGATTATTGCTCTCACGTACAAACTGTGAATATTCTTAACAAACACTGAGGTAGCTGACAGTTGTTGTGATGCTACATACAGTACAGCAAAAGATCTCACTGCACCATTTAATGTGGCCACTGCAAAGGATAATCCTTTTTTTCCCCTTTCACGGCTTCACTGCTTCAGATCTGGCTATAGATATGACAAGGCGCATTAGTTCCACCAAGTGTTATCTTTGCCTTTACTGTCTCATGACCATGAGGCACAGCGTAGCAGCTATAGCTGTGTTATGGTGCTGAGGCCAAGGCTGGATGTTAGTCTGCTGAATACCTCAGACAGATCTAACACCTTCCACCTCAGTGAATTGTTATGGTCAGGCATTGGTCTACAGATCTCCACTCCTCCTCTAACAATCGCATTAGAGCTCTATAGCCGCTTCCCTGCTGCTCTGATTTCAGGACAGTATTCTCTTCCTAAATCCTGACTCTATCCCTTATCAGAGAAAGTACAGAACCTGATCACAGATCAGCATGGCAGGCCAAGTTCTACCACCATCCTTGTTTGTCGAGCCAACTGTGTGGAACCATACTTGTTCAGGGCCGAGGCAGCATAATCCTATTAACAGCTCCCCTTCTGAGCAAAGGAGAGGGGAATTTGAGGGCTGAAACGAAAGCCCAGCAGCAGCCAAAAGAGCAGCGAGAGGCCTACTCTGCTTGCCACTTAACTGGGTTTAGCTCCACCGCAATAGCTGTGTAATTTCAGTCTTTTCCTTGTTGTTGTTCACTTAAAATCAAATCACATACATGACTGATAGATCACAGAGAAAAGATGTAACAGCAAGAGAAATGGGAAGCAGATAGCCTCACTGAAACTACCTGCAACTGAAACTGCCAGTGTGCTGTCAACCTGGTGGAGTGATTATGTTTCAGAAAGTTCATGTACTCCATATGCTCGAGATGAGTGAAACAATAAGCGAATCACTCTCTATATCCTTATTTGAATCATAGTTCAATTGTATTGTTAAATTGGTTTGGCTATATCTGCTGTTATTGTGATGAATGTTTGCCCGTGTTCTTTCAGTGTAATTTGATTCAGTGTTATTATATGAAATGTGAGAGATAATTCTGCTGCTTCTGCCATTTAAACATGCAAATGATTGTGCTCCAGATTCCACAGAGTTATGTACAGCTTCTCTGTAGAGGTGCAGTAACCAAACCCTGGTCTTTGACTGAGAAGCTTTGTGTGACTCTGTTTATCTCCCTCCACTTAGTGTGTGAGAGGTAATCTTCAAAGGCGTCAGTTTAGCTCCAGTACAATGGCCCCTTAAGGAGATTGAGATTGTGCTGATCATTAAATATACTTCTATTCACCAGAGGCACATGCAACAATATCAGTATATTTAAGAGAAAACAGTTTTATTTTACTTATTTATTGGTTACAAAGTGCAGGCCAATTTTACAGGACAACACTCCACCTTGACAATGAATATGAAGTACGGATTCAAATAGATGTGGCCACAGCCATTTGAGATTTCTTGCATTGAATTTTCAATGGCACAGCAACATCCCAGTCATTTCCCATGCCTACTTACTGAGGCTGTGTCTCTTAGGACTCTGTTTATTATTCAAATCCTGCGAGGATTTGTTATTGCAGTTTTATTGCATTAGATATGAATGATGGAAAGCAGTGAAAGGCTGCGGTTGGACGGGAGAGGCTGTCACTGCTGCTGTGTAAATCTGGTTGACATATTTTTCACTCAGATCAAATTTCAATATTCAGGCTGTGGTGAATCAGATGCAAATTATGGATTTTTCATTTTTAGCACTCATGCGAGAGTACATCACTTCAAATCAACAGCCCTTATTGTCAGCTTTGCCGTCCCAGTCCCCATGACTCTGCTTCACATGAATCATATAACCATTACATATTTACTGCTCGGGATTATGAAGATATGAATGCAAATTT
Organism: Ictalurus furcatus; assembly: GCF_023375685.1. Taxonomy (NCBI): domain Eukaryota; kingdom Metazoa; phylum Chordata; class Actinopteri; order Siluriformes; family Ictaluridae; genus Ictalurus; species Ictalurus furcatus. The sequence goes on along the minus strand of NC_071268.1, from coordinate 16,443,135 downwards.
GGTCTAGTTATGTTTTTATTGTTTAATGCACGTTACTCTTAACAGACACCACATTTCATAGAGAAATTACTTCTTCTCTGTCTAGACAATACTCCTATTGCATGTTATTCATTGATTTCTTTTAGCAGTACATAGCTTGGATTAACTGCTCCTATTTGGCAGGAAAGAACCTGTAGGTCTGTGTTTGAGACACCAGCATACTTGGTTACACACCCATAAACAAATGTGAACACACACACCCACACACACACACATACACAACAACACATCCTGTTCCTCTACAGTCCCAGCGCAGACCTATCACGTCTGATTAGTGGGGTGTCAGCTTTGTGTTTTTGCCCTTAAGCTACAGCGCTTGTATGACAGCGATACCTCGTCCCCTATCGACTCGCTTTCTTTTCAAAAGCTCCCCTCCTCTGGTCAGCGTGGGCATGGAGGAGGCGAGTGCCTGCGCCGGCCTCTGATTCTGCCCTGTCTCGCCGGCGGCTGTGTGTGGAAATTGTGTTTAGGAGCACAGGTGCCCACACTAAGTGTGTATCAATGGCCTGTTAACCAGGGTGCTCAAATTGAAGTGGGAGGGTTGTAATTAGAGGCAGAGCTCTTTTGTTGCTGCTTGAAAGGCCAGCAGGAGGGGGGAGAGCAGCACAATGTGGAGGGTTGCTGAAGCTCTCTGAGCAGCATGGTGTTGTGGACTGGGTGGGAGATTATGAGCACTGTGAAGCGTGACTGGAGCAGAGTGGGAGAGGGGAGAGTTGGCCCTTGGTGGCCTCTCTATGGGCTCTCTGCTTACAGCCTCAGGCTAAAGCTCAGCCTCAATGATCTATACTTCTGATTACGCCACTCATACTGTCTGTTTTATGAGGCAGAGCAAAAGGTAAGAACATTAGAAACATTAAGAACTGGGTTTTGTTGGTGGTGTCTGGGTCATTGTGGTGTTCGGTGCCAAATTATGTGTGTAGTGGAATGACAGTGAAGCAGTTAAAGCTCTGAGTTAGTGATTGGAAGACTGAGTTTAAATCCTATGAATCCTAGAGAGCCACTGTTGCACCCTTGTGCAGAACCCTTAACCCTTTAAGTGCTCAAACTGTGAGATGTTTTGAATAAAAGCATATCTCAGATGAAGAAATTATAAGTTATACACTGTATAGGTAAAAATGCATTTGTGTATGTCTCTATGTCTCTGTTTGCTTTTTTACACCATCTATCATCCAGCTATCATTTGCCCTATCATTTCTTTTTTTGCTCCAGCATGTATATGCAGGGTGTGTGTGTTGTGTAGATAGCTCTCAGCTGTGCTGTACTAATCACTCTACATTTGACCTCAGGCTAAATCAGCAGGACGATCCATTCATCATCACTCCAGCTGGAGAGGGGTTGTGTGGCGCTACAGGACGCCCCAACATGTGACAGCTGAGGCCCCCAAACTGTGCTCCTCGTGTGTGTGGGTGGGGGCGGGGGGTGGGGGGCACATCAAGCCTGGTCAATTCACACACCTACACACACACCCCTACATGGGCTTTACTGTTCAGGACAACCCCAAAACCAATGCAGGCGTCTTATCTGACTGAGTGCAGAAGGGGAATCATTGTTTGATAACCCAAACCTCCCACACAAGAACCCCCCAGAGAGGGGGAGGGGACTACTTTTAAGAGGTTGGCTGTTTTAGTGCCAACCCACACAGGTTAAGGTCTGAACTCTTCCATTGGAGCCCAGTCCAAATGTGCACCCACTTGAACTGATGCCCATTAATGATCTCCAGAAAGAGATTTAACCTCATGCTGAGTCCTCCACCAACATTGCTTACACAAGACCCCCTGCAGCCTGAGTCTGACGTGGACACACACACAGAGGGTTCCTCTTTGGGGTGGTTCTCAGGATGTGTCCTGCTCTATTGGTTCACAGCCACCTACAGAAGGTCAGAGGGGCTTCATGGTACTCATTCTGGTTATATCCTGACCCACTACCACTGCTGCATCATCTGCTACAGCCATTAGCCTAATGGCTACAGAAGGGCCATGGAGTGTGACTAATTTTGTGCTACCATTCATCTCTGTAGGTGATAATGACTGTTTAAGCCCATATGTTTACTATTCTATGCATTTGTTTTTAAATAAACAGAAATAAGTGGCATTAAAATATGACGTTGGGTGGATTCATACAGGCTATTTCATGTATTTAGGAAAATTCAAGGTTAGTTAAGGGTAATGTGGTATTTTGACCTTTTACCTTCTGCCCCACACTGAGGTATGAAGATAAACACATCTGTGATTTTTTCACTAGCAGCAAAACCTTCCTCCTGGCATTCTTTACCAATCATTAAAACTGTCTGTCTGTTCTGCTCTATAAACTAGAGATTAGTTACAGCATTCAAACACGTGAAAATGCTGAGATCTTTATATGCAGAACCATGTCTGTTTTTAACATGATCCTTCACTGATAAATGGCAGAAAACACACCAGGCGGTACTCTTTTTATGATTTATGCATCAACTCTAAAGTTGCTGTATATATGCTTATTGTCTGAAATGCTCATGATTAGTTTGCATATTGCTCAGTCTTAAATGGTCTTAAAAGCTCTATAGGAGAAATGTTCTTGCCCTTTTCTGCTTATTATGAAGGGAAATGACCGTTCTTTCCCCCATTCATATGCATCTGCCACCGTCAAAAAAAAAAAAAAAAAAAAAAAAAAAAAAGCCCATGCAAACTTTACATTTTCTCCATGGAAAAGAGAATCCTTTTAGGTCAGTGGAAAGCTTCAGACTTTTTTTCTGTGCATGTCACCCATTGAAGTGCCTCTGAAGTGGAAGGGTCCATTCAGTTGTTTAGTAATGCCTTTTGAAGTCGCTTTTCAGGTCATTAGCTCATTTCCCATTCAGCCAGATTCTTCATGACAGCCATTTTAGCTCAACAATGACCGTTAATGAGTTAACGCTTCTGTTGCATTCTCTGTTTTCATACAAGCTGGCCTGTGAGGCCCATGGGCTGGCTCTCCATTGGCTGCCTGTCTTTTATTGGGTATCATAACAACTCCCAGCTGTGGGAGGGGATGCTGAGGTTTGAAGTTAACACAGTCTGAGAGGGGTCATGCCAAAGTTGAGAGGTCAATGCATTGTTGTGCTGCCACTGAGAAGTGTATTTAGGAGCCTGTAAACAGTGCTCATCTCATTTGGCCTAAGTTGCCTTCCCTGCTAGCCTTTTGTGTATGCTTATTCAAGTAGCCAATTACACCCAGAGCTTCTCAATAGGGTTAATTTTTAGTCCGCTTTGTGCTTCTTGTGTATCAAGTGCTCCTTGATAGGCGAAAGCGCTCTGTAATTGATGATCATTAAGGGCTGTAAAGCTGTTTGGGCTTTGGAGGGTGATTTGTGAATGAAGACAGATGCAGTGCTATAACGGCACTTCTCTGGAGACCATTGTCAAAGTGAGAATGAAATGGGAACTAAGCGATTTGACTGGCACTGTGGTGCTGACCTTCAGCTAACTGAGATTAAGTAATGCTAGGATAATGAACCAAGAGACACGAGCTCTCACACATCCACTGATTTCCTTAAAACAAAGCACTTTTGAATATACATATATAACAAAATCCACAACTGTCGATTTTTTCAAAAGTATGAGCCAAATGTAAACAGGAAATACAAAGATTATTTTCCTTTTTGTTGTCCAGGTCATTGTGTGGTAAAGCTACGCCACACTTGGGCACAAAAAAGTGAGGAAAAACAAAAGAAAACAATCAGCTGCAGCACTGTTGGCCCTGTCAGTCAAGTATGCTTTAATCTTAATGGAATCAGGCTTATAAGAGAGGAAGACACTGAAAGATCACTACAGCCAGGGAGGCCTGGAAAGACTCCTCTTCATCCTATCTGTCCTCTATCCACTCATCTGTCTATCAAAGCTTCACTCTCTTCCCATGTTCACACTCTTCTCCTCTCCCAAAAGCACCTCTATTTTTCTTTTCCTTTCCTTTCCTTTCTGTATCAGTCTCTCTCCAGGAGAGAGGCCCACAGAGAATCTGATCTCTCTCTCTGGGAAACTGCAAGGTTTGGTTTTCTGCCTTATCGTCTGATTCACTCCCACTTCCTTACTGCCTCAAATATTTGCAGAGCCAACATGCCATTTAGCATGTGTGTAATTGACGCAGTGATTGTTGCCACTACAGGAGAACACACATCAGTGCAATTTGCAGGTGATGTCCTGGCATGCGTTTGCTTCACAGAGGTGTATAGCTCTCTGTCTTTTTCTCTGTGAGGTTGAAACGAAGATACCGGCGCCGTGGGCTCTGCACCTGGTTGAGTTGAAAAACGACAGCAACGGTAAAAGAAATAGTGACAAAGGACTAACCTCTGGTCCATGTGGAGCAACACGTATAAATTACTGACAAATCCTGGATGGGTAGTCAGACCCAGGATTCCCCTCTTTTATCTGTTTTTTTATTATTATTTTTTTTTTTACCAACCCTTTAAGAAATCGATGAAATGCACCACAGGTAGCTATCACATCATCTGAGCACATTAATCAAAAGCAGTGTTATCAGTGTAGTTGCAGCTTTATTATGTAGATCTGATTAATGCCACTGATAAAAGAGAGAGGGATTAATCAGGGATCAGCTCTGACTGATAGAGTTTTCATTAGAGGGAAACATTACATGTGTTTTAGTTGATTTTTAGGAGTCAGAGAGCATGTGGGTCTCACTTACAACATTGGTAGCAAAGTGTTTTTGCCCACTAGGCTCAAATTTAATCAGAGCAATGAGGTAAACTCGGTTCAAATCTGTAATGTGTACTTTCTCTGTGATGCCACAGACTGGGTGAACCTCATGCTGCTGTCAAAGTGTGTGCCATTTGAGAGTCCAAACAAAATGCTTTGTTGGCTACTTGCTGGACAGCTTTACTCTGTAATCAGCTAGTACACGGGGAATCTGTTTTTAATTACCCTTTGCGTACATTGTCTTTCTCGTGCACTCAAAAACACACCTGCAAATCTAGGGCAACCCTCCCCCTTCACAATAACTTCCACATCACTCTTTCGGACTGATTTACCTGTAAGTGTACGACAGTGTTGTATTATATTGTTGTACTGTGACTCAGTAGTTTGAAGTCACACTAAAAAGTTTTGATCAATCATTAAGCTTATATAAATAGATTGTACAGGTTGTACAGTGAACGAATAGGGAAAACATGTTAATAACTTATCAGCTGCTTTGTGTGTTGGAATGAAATTTTTGACTATACACAAACAACCTAGATGAACATATAGTTCATATATTACATCAATAGTAGTATTATGAGTCAACTTTTTCTTGGTGTAAACCCATGTTCTCCTTATTGCACACACAGAACATCTCACTGCTACCTCAAATTTAAAAGGGAAAACATTTGGCTTTTTATAACTTATCTAATGACAAACTGGGTGTGACTCATTCAAGGTTGTCCCAATGATCTGAAGGGGCCCAAGTAAAACTCTACTGTAATTATCCATACAAAGGCCAAGCCTAATTGTCCTAAAGTAATCCAATGGCCACTGAGAGAAAAGTATCCTTTCTCCAGGCTGAGGTGATCAATCTTTGTGGTGTCCCAGGAGCACAAAGAAAGTTCAGGCAGGTTAAGCCATGATATATAGTCATGTATTGTATTCTTCTCTGCAGACAAGCGACACAAAGAAAAAGTTAACCTGGATGACTCCATTGTTGCTGTTGACTCACATCCGAGGAGAATTTAGTAATAAAAACAGGTCCTTTGTGATTCATGATAGCTGCGAAGGAAACAAAATGCGAGTGGCTGTTCAGACTGACTTAAAGTGATTAAGCATAATTTATTTAATCTAATCTAATCTAAAATTCTAAACAGTGTTTCAAGCCATTTCGGTGAAGTTGATTAATTTCCGCACCTGTTGACTGCGTGTGTGTCCACAGAAGTTTCCATTAAAATCCACAAAGAGCTCTTCTCTGCTTGACCATGCAGTTAGCCAGAGGTGACAGCAATATTTGATTTTAATCTTAACATAAACAAACATTCCTTTAGCTCAGAGCAGGTGTGAGGGGCTGATGTAACTGATGGAGAATTGGGGTGACAGATGCTTGACCTTTCTGCATTCTCTCTGCTTAGCGAGGAGCCCCGTAGCCTATGGCTGCATTTCGGGGCGAGGTCTATAGAGAGTAATGCATGAGTCGAGGTGGTCCCAGAAGAGACAGACAGAGTCAAGCCACAAGAAATGGTGATAACATTAAACTATGGATTTAGGACAATAGCAAACTACCAATATAAATAAAGAACATGAAAACATGATGGGGATATAATCAACTACCGGAGAACCAAATTTAGTGTTACCACACCAAAGATGATTATGTTTAAATAATAGCACATTCATCTTATACCAAGCAATTTGTCATCGGTAACATTTTTTATTTATTAAAAAAATTACGCAACATATCTTTTATCCAATTATAGTACATTTGATTTTGTGGAACTTCTGAGATACTAGTTTCGGTTATCACTTATGTTATAGCAGCTATTAACAAGCATTTCCGTTCCAGCCTCTTTTTTTTATTGCCCTTAAAGTTAATAAGGCAAAAAAGCAGCTTGTCATGTTATCAAGGAACTTCAAAGTGCAAACTCCTTAGTCCTGAAGACTCCCCCATTTCAAAAAACTTAAATTTACAGCTTTACCTCTGACTTTATCCAAATTATAGTCAGTCTGTTTCTTCCACCCATCTTTATATCGTTACATTCTATTTTTATACTTTTTTAAAAATACATTTCCTTTTTCTAACTGTATACAAGTAAATTCTGGTCTATGTAAATTCTATTTTATGTCACGGACAGTTGTGAAAAAAGAATTTCACTACACGTCGTACTGTGTGTGTGTGTGTGTGTGTGTCTGTGTGTGTGTGTGTCTGTGTGTGTGACAAATAAAATTTGAAATGACACATACTAGTTGCTATGGAAAACAGTTTCATTTAAGAAATAAGACATTACATTTTATTCATTGTCCTCTAACTGAACCATCTACAGTGACCTAGGATTAGAGCACATCTTGACTCCACATTGCCTAAATTAGACTGTCACCAGTGTGTTTGTTTTGTGGACAGCACTGGGAATGTCACACCCTGGCAGAAATGACTGTCTAAAAATTAATGACAAAAGCCGCTAATATTACACTGTCAAACCTAAAACCAAGCTCTGGAACAAAAAAAACACAGTCTCTAAGCTTTCTTTAAGGCTTGTAATTAATAATGATATGTTGTTATACAAATAACTTTAGTAAACAGGCATAGTTTTAGTGATTGTATATTTTTTATATATAACATATATAATAAAACATTTAATATATGCTTTATATATATATATATATATATATATAGAGAGAGAGAGAGAGAGAGAGAGAGAGAGAGAGAGAGCGAGAGAGAGAGAGAGAGAGAGAGAGAGAGAGACTTCTCAGTAACTGTATGGAAAATACCAACACCATTTCCTCTCTGAAAGTCACTGTCATGCTGGACGTTGTCTGTGATAGCTGAGCGCTTAGTGAGAAATACTACAGCTCTTGTTCAAACTTGGTCAAAGTGGTGGGAATAGAAGGAGCAGACAGGAGGACTGTGCAATAACGTGTTTCACACAAATTGGAGTGTGTATTAAGAATAAAAGGAGAGTTTCTGTGTAACACTGGTAGGTCATTTATGAATGTAGGTACTTTAAAGATCTTGTAGTGTGCTTTAAGAAATTTAATATATTCATTTATTAGACAGGTGTTCAGTTGTGCATGTAACATTGCATGTGCATTTTTTTTGAAAGAGGGTTTTTTAAGGATTCTTTGCATTAAGCAAATGGAAGGCCACTTAAAGAAATGCAGTGGTAAAAAGTCACAGAGGCACAAGTCCTGCCTAAAGATGTCTAAAACCTCACATAGTTAATCTCACAAACAATTCAAAGCCAAAACTCAGTTTGGAATCACATACTGGTCATCTACAATTCATAAATGTTTCACTTTTTTGTGTGTGGTTGAAATATATGAAAAAGAGAAACATTTCAATTCACGAAAGTCTGAAGTCGCCAGAACTATATATAGTAAAAAATAAATGCCAAAATTTCTCCATGTGAAGAGTTTTCCCAGGCCACCACACAGTTGTGTGTGCTGCTTAAGCTAATTCCTGAGGATGTGCAGTGCTCAATGTGCTCAGTAGAAGTCATTAAACAAGATTGACAGTTCATCATCACTTTATCAATCCCAAGGCATTTGTCATTATTTACTATTCCAAATAATACTAGCATTTGGAATTGCACAATGACATGTACAATGAACTGCATAGTTTTATCAATGGTTTGAGTACACATACTCACATGACACAACAGTAAATATCATTCACACAAGATGTGTGAGGTGTCAGCTCCAGGGAATCAGGCTCCAGTTCTGTACTGAGGCTTCTCTGATTGCCAGAGCGAGACAGCCGAGCTGATAACAGGGCATAGTACTGACTCCAACTCTCTCATGACCACTTTATACCTAAAATGAGCAGCACAGCTGTCAGTTAACTTTTATAACCATAAGAAAGGACAGCTATTTAGGAGAAAATTTATAAATTGACACACAAAGCTCCTGTAGTAGACATTGTGTTTGACTGACTGAGAGTCAGATTTTTGGAAAACATCCATGCATCCATTCCAATAATGAGTAGCCATCTTGCCATGGGAGTCCCTAATGTTTACTTTAGAATCTAATGGGAAAGAAATTATGTTAGTAGGGCAGATGTTTAAAAAAAATCCAACAATTGGACAAGTATTTATCAAACCCTTAAGTTGAAAAACATGGACTGTAGTTTTCTTAGATGATAAAGACGTTAAGCATTTAGAAGAAAGCAGAATGCTGGTATTTGTAACTTTTAGAAACTGAAGCCACAGCATATTAGCTTTGCATATCATGTTTACGCAAGGACAGCTGTTACTTAATTCACAGTGCATTATAGACATCCATATTACTTTGTGGTGTGTTCCCATAAACACACACACACACACACGCACACACACGCGCACACACACACACACACACACACACACATACACACACTGTCATTACATAGATCATTAAAGACATGAATGAGCTCTTAATGTTCCTCTACCATACAGCTGTCACCAACACAGCAGGTTTAAACTCAATCTGTTTTTTTCTATAGAAACATTTAAAAAAAAACCAAAACAAAACAAAAAAAACATTTACTATAATGATTCACTGTCTCTCCTTCAGTAGCAGGGATATGAATTAGTGAGTGCATTTGTTTCAGTTCGCTGATCTCCTCGGGACAGCAAGAAAATATGTGTCCAAACCCTCCTTGCATTGATGTAACGTTGACAGAGTAATCGTTGGTGTGGGTGTGCATGAATAGAAACAATAATAGCCATGTTCCTGCTTAAATCCACTTTGGATTAAATCAACTTAATGAACATATATTATCTTTCAGCAGTTGTGTAAGGGCATAAAATACAAAGTGACACAATACTCTGCTTCACTTTCTTTCTTTCTTCCTTTCTTTCTTTTTCCCAATAGTGATTTTCCTGTAGCAGCAGAGGGCAAGTACATGTTAAAGAGAGGTCAAGGGCATGTGGAGTAGAAAAGCTTCTGCTTTAAAATAACAAATGTACAGTCATCTGTACCATTGGGGAGTCATTAAAAATAATATACTCTGGCTTTGTGCTAGGTGAGGGACTTACCTCCATCTCTCTCTCTTTCTTTCTCTCTCTCTCTCTCTCTCTCTCTCTCTCACTCTCTCTCACTCTCGCTCTCTCTCGCTCTCTCTCTCTCAGTGACCGCTGGTGATTATCACAGTGGCGGTGTTCCAGCCATATGGACTCAGGCTGAGCTGGGCGCAGCTCTAATACCTGGGTGGTTAATTAGGGGGCTGAATATTGGGCGACTGCACGATTGCATGCTGATCTGAACTCCCTCCAGATTCAGCCACACCAAAAGCCCTTTTAAGTGGCACAAGGCCTCTAGGGACAAGGCCGAAATGGAGGGCTAATTATTTGAGATAACACTGAATAGGGAACGGGGGATTGTGCATTTGAAAGGAAGGCAGACACCAAAAGAGAGAAAGAAAGAATGGAGGCAAGCATGAGAGTTAGAAGTAAAGGTCACTGGTTTCTCATTTTCATGTAGAGTGTCAGCATCCTGTTATGCCTTTTTAAATGAGTGACACCAGATTGAGGTTTCTTTCATAAACAGATTCACAATGGTCTGGTCTATCTAACAAATGAACTTGCATTAATGGCAGATCTCTTTGCCCAGTCTGTTTAGTTTAAAGGTAGAGTGATTGATAAACTGCATTTAAGTTTGCAGTAATATTTATAAAATTATTATATACATAACTATTTAAATGGATAAAGTTTTTCAACTCTGTAGTCTTGATGGTCTTATAATGGATATTCCCTTCCCCCTCGCTGTCTCCTTGTGTATGTGATCAGGATAATGAGCCGCAGACACCAGAGAGTTTCCTCCAGTGGTCATTCGGTGCTTTGTTTACCTCCCAGTCTAAGGTCAGAAACTGCAAACTATCTTTGCAAAGGTATTGAGCTCTAATCAAATGTGATTTCTAGTTGCCTTTCAGTTGATGTAACATTCCCACTCCACCTGCCAGCCATGAACACAAAGAGGCAAAATGACAGACATGGAGAGTTACTAATGGTGATCTACACCAATCCTCTTAAAGGACTGAATAATATCAAATGACATTCACAACAAAACCACAGGACCAAAACACAAGAAAATTTGGTCTGAGTCTGAATTGGAATCGGCATGTTACTGCCTGCACAGCTTCTCCCATGTTCGCTTTGAAATTGACATTCAGCCGTCACTGTATCTTGAGAAACTGCAAACTGTCTAACACAGTTATATGATTACTGCTGTGTCTAGAGAAATTGTACATACTTTAATACAGTTATAGGAGGTCTTAAGCTCGCCGGCGCTAAGAGAGGCTTATGTTTCTAGAAGCACAGCAGTAATCCTATAACTGTGTTAAACTATACCGCTTAAGGCACAGCAAGCAGTCAGCTCATAACCATGTTAAACTATATTCAGTTTCTTCACCACCACACACACGTCTCCCTCCACATTAGGTTTTGGGCTTAGCTTTCTTCAATCACACCCACTGAATTGTTTCTCATGATGCTCAAACTAACTTGAGTTTACTTGTATTGTTTATATATTTTATACTATAACTGTAACAGCGATGCTTAACATTTAAAAGAGAAACACTTGCGTAATATCAGCTGTCATTTACTTAATGAAAAGGAAAAACATTTGCAATAAGAACGAAACATTGTGAATGTCATCTCAGTCATCTATTTAATTGACAAATAAACTGTGAAGGATGCTAATTTGCCTGAGCAAACTGTAAATAACAGCCATCATTCAGTAAACAGTCACCAATCTGGACATTTAGTCAGGAGTGCAGACAGGGCCTGGGAGTGCCAGCTTGGCTGGGCACGGCTCATTGGTTTTGGTGGTGCCCGGGTAAAGGCCTGGCAGCAGTGCACCCATCACTGTGATTGAGAATCAGTGCCACAGCACCACTCAATTTATAGCCAGAGACAGTGAGAGACCTCCTGTTATCTTCCCTTGATTAATGCCAGACTGATAATTAGCTGTGTTTAGCTGCAGTCCTGTCTGATATTACAGAGATAGATATTGGTATATTTGATACATTTCCGCACTCCATATTACTGGGATTCCCTATTGTGATGTGCTCATTTTCATGGTATGGACTTGGCAAAGATGTACAGATATATGTGCCTGATACTGAATATAGTGTCTACCCAGGGTTTTGGCAGTGACTGAAATGATATGTGTGGATTGTTTGTCCTAATTTTCAGTGATATCAGATATGCAGCCAATCCAAAGAGAAAGCCGATGCAAAGGCAGACACTGATGAGAACTGTAAAAGTACACTGAATCCTGTATTTGTTTGGTCAGTTTACTCTAAAACTGTGGTAATTATCAATATGTTTAAATAAGTCATCCAAAAGGCAGAAATAGTGTGAGAGGGAAAAAGAGAAAGAGAGACTCTGAAAGGGGTATAAGGTGAGCGAGTTAATTACATTTCACAAGATGTTGTGTTAAAACAAACTACAGAAATGTCTTTATCCCTATCTCTTTCTTTAATTATTTTCCCCTGTCTGTCTCTGTCTCTCTCTCTCTCTCTCTCTCTCTCTCTCTCTCTCTCTCTCTCTCTCAGTACAGCATACAGGAGAGCACTAGGTGATGGAGACAGACCATGGAGTATCCATTTCCACACACCATATGGAAACTCTGTTGTGTGTACAAAGGAGGTGTGCGGTAATAGTGACCTGAGCCATATGTGTTTTAGAGAATTACAAACATAACAGAGCTGCGTGGTTCCCTAATACACAACATATGGGGGTCAATACTGAGATAGAGGTTTTTACAAACAAACCCTCCTACATATGCTTGCACAAACACACACACACACACACACACACACACACACACACATACAAATAGTAGCCAGCTCACACTCCGTCCATTCAATGAATCTCAAGGGATTGCTCTAATGAATTGCTCTATTGACACACTCCATGATTTGCTTCATTAGTGAGGATGAGCGCTCGCTCACAGTAAGGGGCACAGAGTAGGACTGAGCTTTTTGTTTAGGTTTTTTTCTCTTAAAGTCACTTTATTATTCTGCCTTGCCTCTTGTTCATTATAGGACAAAATTTTTGTGTAGAAAGTTGTCACTGAGGCATGCAAATACTCACATTATCATGTGGACATGTACACTCACCAGTCACTTTAATAGGAACACCTGTACCCCTGCTCATTCATGCAATTGTCCAATTATGTGGCAGCTGTACACATAAAATCATGCAGATACAAGTAAAGTGCTTCAGTTAATGTTTACCTCAAACATCAGAATGGGGGAAATGTGATCTCAGTGACTTTGACCTTGGCATGGTTTTTGGTGTCAAACTATTTGGTTTGAGTATTTCAGAAACTGCTGATCTCCTGGGATTTTCACACACAACATTCTCTAGAGTTTCCATAGAAAGGTATGAAAAACAAAAACATCTAGTGAACAAGGAAATGCCTTGTTGATGAAAGAGGTCAGTGGAGAATGGCCAGAACAGGTTCTGTTGACAGAAAGTCTACAGTAACTCAAATAAACAACTGTGGTGATCAGAAAAGCATCTGAGGACACACAACAATGTTGAATCTTGAGAACCAAGAACAGGAATCTGAGGCTACAGTAGGCTCATAGAAATTGGACAGTTGAAGAAAAGACCAAGGGACGTTTTCCCAATTTCCAACTGTCGATGAGTCTAATGGTTGATGTAAATGTTAACTGAAGCTCTTGCCTTGTATCTGAATGATTTTCTGCCTTGTGCTGCTGCCACATGACTGGCCAGTGCCAGTGAGTATACATAGGACATACTGTATAATCACTTGTAACTTACTATATTTATTAACCAGAAGCCGAATGATGTGGGCATGCTCTTGTCCAACACACAAATGGAAGTATTCATTGTAAACCAACAAAGATTCATTATCATAAACAATAATCATAAACAAGGTTATTATCTTTCATCCATACATTAAGTTGAAGCAACCAGTGAGTTTGTATGTAATCGGCTATACGTTAAACAGATCTGTGTGTTTCAGCGGGGAGTAAACTGACAGCCATACTCACTGTCCCATTGTGTCTGTCTGATGATTGTGATATTAAAAGCAGCTGGATGTGAATGAACACACCTCTGCGTGCTGTAGCCACTCAGTGTTTATGCAGCTAGGCTGAGTGGGGAGTTTGCTGCAGGAGACGCTACAGCATGCCTGTCATTTCCAGGCCTGCACATTAACACTGGCCACGCTCCACCTGGAGCTACTGTCACTCATTCACCATTATCACACACACACACATACACACACTCTGTTCCACATGTGAAAGATGTCTCTTTTACTACAAACAGTGAGGAGAACTGAGTCACAGCCAGCAATGGCAAGAGGAGGCAAAACAGATTCAGTGCGCGTCAGTTCCGCTCGACTGACGGCTGTACTAAACGTGCTGGGTGCTTAGTGAAGATCAGTGCCTCTGACTGCACATTAACACTCCACAGGAGAGCGTTTCCTGTAAAAGCAAGATTCTGGGAACACCAAGATAAATGGATGATTCATGTCATTGCTTGCTTTCATTTCTCTGATATAGCTTTGCATTCACTTTCCTTTAAGGTGTCAGTCAAAATGCTGAATGGCTACATGATCAGAAAAATTCAGCAATTAATCGTGAATGAAAATAAAAAAACAACAACAAAGAGATCTTGATGGAAAAGTTGAACAGGTTCATATCCCTACCTTTATATATACTCTTTGATCATAGTTTGGAAAGCATAAGATGCCACATTGGATTAAGCCAGGCACATCAACAGCGTCAAGCACTTGAAGACGGTAACTTTTCAAATTGAGCTCATTGACTTGAATTGAATTCAACAGTGTCAGCTAAGCTTTTCAAATACACAAGGATCTCCCCAATTGGTCTATGTCAAAATATTAGTTATATCCCAGTTCGGTCCTGAGCTCTGGGTACTGTTTGTGTTTTGCATGTTCTACCTGAGTTTTCCAAATTCCTCCCACCTTCCATAAACAAGCCAGAAGGTGGATTGGCCCTAGATGTGAATGTGTGTGGGTACGACGTTCTGTGATGGCCTGATGTCCAATTCAGGGTGTGTCTCTGCCTCACTGCCATGTTCCCAGGAAAGACTCTGGATTTACATGACCCTGACTGGGATAAAGTGCTTACTGAAGAATGAATTCATGCCTTTCATCACCAGGCCTACAACATCATGTCTGTGTTCACGTCACCACAGTTCTCTCCAGTCAAGTCTTAAACACTAGACATAAATGGCAAAGTAGGTGAGAAAATGTTAAAATTAGTTCCTAATGGGAGTTGGCCTAATGGTTTCCTTACCCATTTCCCATCAGTATCTAATGATTTCAATGGTTAATGGAAACCATTAAGCCAAATCCCATTAGGAATGATTTTTGTACAGCAGAGAATCTTTAATTAATTAAAGTTTACTCATGTGTTGGAGTCATAATGGATTCATATGGTATACAGCCTACAGCTACACAACGTACGACTTAAAGGGCATGCAAGCTAAACACAATAACAACCGATGATCGTTGCAGTTTGAGTGTCCCTGAGATGGCACTGATGCTGTTGGCCTTTTGTGATAATGCAATACAGTGTAGCTATGTTGCTAACCACAGCGCTAGCATAATGCATTTTCCCACAGCATTGCTTCTCTTAAAGGTTAAAGTAGGCTTCCCTCTGCTCTAGTCCTCATTACTACATGAGTGCTGGCATTGACATTTTTTGGAAAGGTCACAGGCACTTTCATGTGCTCAGCTTCATATTTACTTTAAATGTAAGTAAAGGCCAGGGAGCAGCTGGCCAGGGGGCCAAAGGAGCCAGTGGAGATCAAGGTGAGTCACTGGGGTTCATTTTAACGAGTCCGGTTGACAAAACTACTTTCTCTCTCTCTCTCTCTCTCTCTCTCTCTCTCACACACACACTTTTTTTTGTAGTGGCTGATAGGAAAAACCTTATTGTGAGGGGAGTAACTGATTTCTGTATTGAAGATGAGAGGTCAATACAGATGGCTTGGGGGATGGTTGTGCTCTTACACTTCTCTGTATGGCACAGTTTTTGTAATATACCTCAAGTAGTGAGCACCATTCACAGACTGTCAGTTCATTCTCTATAACTTGCTGGAAAATCCAAACGTCTCTCCCTTTTGAATTTTTAATAAAACCTATTTGTTCAATGTCCCTGCAGAGAGATGAGATTTCGGTCTCCAATAGCACGCCGCATAGCGCCTCCCCCCAATCCTCCCACAATCCTCTCTTATAGGTGGACACCAAATCACTGTGTAGTGTGACCGCACTTTGAATCTTAAGCACATTTATGCTAAATCCAGACTCATTTCACAGGTATATTAAAATAGCACTCACCCCCTTTAGAAAGAAAGAGAGACAGATGGCGTCAAAGAAGGATGTCATCAGAGTCCAGTTTCGGCACCGCTATGCAAGAATAGGCAGGAGAAGGATTAAAGAAAGAGAATAAGCATACTGCACAGCACAGGCTAGGTCAGGAACCTAATTTCACACTGACATTAAGGGCAATTTGGCATTGGAAATATTTCGTCAAGCCTCTATTCAGCTGAAGAGTATAAAACTATAAGTCTGCATTTTCTGAATATGAGATAGACAGTCTGAACCACGGTCATTTGAAGTGGATATAAATGGCGGTACTTATGTGCTTGCAAGAGGTCGAGAAGAAGCAGCGTGGATCGTAAAAGAAAGCGCAAGAGGGGGAGAGACAGAGGAAAGAAACATTAGTTGAAGAGAGTGATTGTAATGTCAGTAGGAAAAGTACAGAGGGAATTTAACATCTATTAAACTTTTTTTTTGCACACTACTGTTAGACTATCATCCAATGCTGCATGTCAAAACCTACAACACCTTGTCTAGAAGTGAACAACTGAGTAATTCACTTAAAAAACACCCATTTAACATGAGAGGGAGGTGTGTGAAAGGCCCTGATGGCACTCTATGGATTATTGATTTTTTATTCCCTTCCTGCCCAGAAGGGGCTCCATTTGAACGGCACCATTACCTCCATAACGATTAGAGAGCAAAAGTTAATTATGTAATTATGAAGGCAATAAGTGGCACGTGTGCTTGGCTGTGCCGGTGAAGGCTTTAAACATTATCTCCAGCATACACATCCCAGCAGACAGGGTGAGAGGAAGAGATTAGAGCAGCCGAGGAGAAACAGACGGAGAAACCATTAACTAATCACAACAATTTCCCTCTATTACATTCACCAGTGCCTTTACACAGGGAGCACACAAACACACACGTACACACACGTACACACATACACAAACACACACGTACACACACACACATGCATACACACACACGCATACACAAACACACACACACAGAGCGTGTGTAAATACAAGTGATAGACAGGTGACTGGAGAATCACATACATCTTTTCACACTAAAACTGTTACAGGATGAAGAGGTACATACAGTAATCACACACACACACACACACACACACACTAGAATATATGCATAGACAGAAAAGTAGCTCTTTTGAATTTAGATAAACTGTTTGTGGTGAAGTGAAGTGAGCCCCAGGCTGAGAGAAGATTCAAACTCTTCAATCCTCCCATCTGGATCCGTCCAAACTGAAAGGTGAGGAGACAAAATGAAATGGAATAAAAGGATGAGGGAGGCCAAGA
Organism: Ictalurus furcatus; assembly: GCF_023375685.1. Classification (NCBI taxonomy): domain Eukaryota; kingdom Metazoa; phylum Chordata; class Actinopteri; order Siluriformes; family Ictaluridae; genus Ictalurus; species Ictalurus furcatus. Next base: position 16,425,827 of record NC_071268.1, on the reverse strand, counting down.
GTCAGATAAAGAGAGTGAATGACTATTTCACCTTGACATAAAGAGACAGGACTGCCAGAAGCACAATGATTCTCTCTTCACTTGGCCAAACCTAAATGGCGAGAGATAAGATGCTGCGATTCAGAATATGCATGAACTGGTGGGGTGAAGCCCGAGCGCTCACTGTCCACGTTGGACAGCTGCTGTGTAAATGCAGATTTGGAATAAATAAATGCGAGATCATGTTTATGCAAAGTTGTAGGAGCGAGTGTAGGAAATGGCCCGGAGCAGGTTCTGCTTATTCCCGAGCTCGACGGATGTACACACTCTCTCTGAGCAAGTGTGTTTGATTAATAGACTAATTCATTCAAATAGTTGAGTTAGCCTAAATTAGAGGGAAGAGCCAGGGGAGTCTAAGACCTAAGGCCACTTATCATAGAGCGATTAAAACAGAGTCAAATAGTTGATTTATGCACATGACTTAACACACACACACACACACACACACACACACACACACACACACACACATAAACACATGCTTAAACAGGGCATGCACAGCTAGAACTTAATGACAGTGAAAGCTGCGACACCACAAGAGGAGGTGTTAATTTTCTGAGAGCGTGCATAGAACATATTTGTGCGTGTGTGTGTGTGTATGAGAGAGGGAGAAAGAGAGAGAGAGAGAGAGAGAAAGAGAGAGAGAGAGACCCTGCAGAGGTGTAAATGTGAGTGTGTCAGTAGGGGCTCTGGCTCCTGTCAGCTGTCACTGCTCGCTGGTTGACGTCTGCGCCAGAGCGAGCCATCATGTCCACCGTCTCAATGCGGCCCTGCTTGGCTGCCCAGTGGAGCGCCATCTGCACTGACATACACACATGCAAAGCCTGTCAATCAAATACCTGCTGTCAATCACACAGCCTGCTAAGACTCACTCGATATTCACCTTCTCCTGGGTGCAATAAATTGATTTTACTTTTACTTTACTTAATTTGGAGTAAAGCTTTATTCGTGTGTCATACTTGGATTATGGTCACTTGTACATCATGGACAACAAGGTGTTAAAAGTTTTAAAAGTTTAAAATGAAGAAAATCAGAAAAACAAACAGTTCATGGATAATAAACCTGTTTTAGCAAACAAGCAGAACAGAATCACTTGCAATTTTCTCTCGCCATTTTATTAGTACAAGGTTGTCTGGATATCTATCTTCCTGCAAAGCTTAGCTAAAATAATCTATTCTAATGCACCTGATCCAGCTAATTATTATCTTCAGGAGCTTTCGACTCTTACAGCCAAGAGTGTTAGGTTACAGTTGGAGCTAAACTGTGCCAAAGTACAGCCCAGAAGTCCCAGTGTCAGTGTAACCAGGGCTTAAAAGCTGAAACAACAGACTCAACATAAGTGCATTACAATTTATCAGTTACAAATGATGTACAGCATGTAAGGTTACAACTGCCACAAGACACAAGAGTCACTTTATTACTAACTGATAAATAATAGCTGATAGTACAATTACTATTGTGTATAGTAGTAATCTGATTCATATTCAGTTGTGGGTCAGCCTTAAAATACACACAGCTCAGGCCAGAAAAGTGCAGCCACACCACAAACGCACACATTCTCTTATCACACTATATGAATCACCGCACAAGCTGCTTTTAATGCTATCAACTCTAGCACTTATTTTCATGAAAGAAAAAAAAAGTTAAACAACAAAGGCATCTCTGTTAAGCTCCTTTCTCCCAGCTCTGTGTAAAGTAGAATGACTGTGCTGATTTATCAGCTGTTTGAGCAGCACCTCGCCTGCGCTGCATTCACGGTCCATTTGCATAAGCAGATTTGGCCTGAGCGGAATGGGCAAGGACTGCTCCTGGTCATTAGCATACAGGCTAATTCAGCACAATGTTAGCTCACTGAGGCTGCACTAAAGAGCCTGATTCAAGGACATTTAGCCCATTGCCTGCACTTTAGCTTTACAGCCTGCCAGACAGCTTGTTATGAGGTGCACACTTCATTTTCTCTAATTTAGCTCACTGTATACATGACAGGGGAAAAGGAGCATTATCATACACAACATTACCTTCATTATTCTCAAAATTCACTATTGCTGAATCTTAATAAAATAATGCCTTTTAACTGACCATTTCTGACTACAGTAGACAAAGTTTTCCTGTAAAAAAAATCAATACTGATATATATATATATATATATATATATATATATATATATATATATATATATATATATATATATATATATATATATCAAAAAGCTTAGACACTCCTTCTCATAGAATGCTTTATTTAAATGATGTTCTACTATTTTAGTATAATAATATACATTAATGCTATAACATAACACATTGACCAGGAAAAATGTTAAATGAAAACTATTTTATATTTTAAATTATTGTTGTTTTTATAGCAGTATTCCTGATTACTCTACCAGCTTTATGAGGGAGCTATACTCGGGAGGATTTTCTTAAACTTCCCAAAGACCACCTTACTGATTTTACTTGTTCAGGAAAACAATTACATTTTAATTACGTATTTAAGTGCTATATACTGTACATATTTCAACAAATATATATATATATATATTTTTTTAAATAAACATTTTGATTCTTATTAAAAATATGATTTCAAATTCAGTAATAAATTTATGTTTGGAAATGAACTTAATAGTTTTTTCTTAGAGACTAATTTTAACAATAAGCCTTCATAATGTCAACATGTCTTTATATTTTCTTTATACTTTGCTTTGTTGAACTTGAATAGACTAATGCTGGATTGCTTAGGCTTACTCTTTTATGAACCAAAGATAACAGCTGATCCTGCCCACCCAGGCTGATTGACAGATGACCTCATCTTAAAATAAATGCAGCAAGAAATAAAACAGCTATTTATTTGTTTGTTTGTTTGTTTATTTATTTATTATATATGAAATACTCATTATATAATTTATTATAAGTACAATTTTCTGTGTGTGTGTGTGTGTGTGTGTGTGTGTGTGTGTGTGTGTGTTGAGGGGGGGGGGGTGTTATATCTTGGAATATATGACTTCTTTTTTTTTTTTTTTTAACCTTGTAGGGACATGTAGCTGGTCCCTATGGGGAAAACTACTTTATTATAAAAACTAAAAACTGCTTACTGAGGTTAAAGTTATTGGCATAGCATTAATGCACAATGGAAGCCAAATGAGTGTGTGTGTGTGTGTGTGTGTGTGTGTGTGTGTGTGTGTGTGTGTGTATGTGTGTGTATGTGAGAGAGAAAGAAAGTGAGAGACAGAGAGAGACAGAGAGAGAGAGAGAGAGAGAGAGAGAGAGAGAGAGGCTAATTCTGGCTTGTCAGTGCCCCTCTCTACATCAGTGTCACTGTCCATGTCAGTCTATTTATCAACAGCACACAGAGACTCTCGCTCAGCCTACATTCCCTCACTGAAGACGACATCAAAGCCAGAGGTGCCCTGCTTTTGTGAAACTCTCCTCTCCGGTTTTCTCAACACAATCTTTATCCAACCCAAATCAGTGCCAGCCTTTAACTGATGCTCAGCAGATTAACTGAATGCTTAAGCGCAGCCTAAGGGAACTATAGTAACCTGTAATCTTCAAGTGTCTGAAAAGAAACTATGTATCTTGTCACACAGGAACTGGCATACCACCTTGACCCCACAAGCCCTCTTTTCTATAGTCCTGACTGTGCTGACAGCTCTTTGGTTAATTCACACTGACACAGTCCATTGAGAAATTCCCTGCCTCCTCCTCGGTCTCGTCGCCATTTCTCCTGTCTCTTCACAATCCCGCTGAGCACAGACCTTCCGCTATCAAGGGCAGGAAGAAGGTACAATCACAGAACTGTATCCAGTATACTGTCGTGGATCAAAATGAATGCATCCAGAGGACATGTCCACTTGTTCGGGGTTTACTCACTTAGCATATTAAGTAGGGGTGGGAGATAAAATTCACATCACACATACAGTATACTTTAGAACATTTTGAGATACATGAGATTGTTTCAGGTTGATAACCAAATACAAGGAAAACAACAGTGCCATATTTAAAAAAAAAAAAAATAAAAAATAAAAATCTATTTCACAAAATGTAATATTAAAAATTTCATGTCCATTCAGCTATGCCTTACCTTACCAGTGGTTTCAGTCAGTTTTATAGATGTTGCTATGATATGATACTCTCAGAAAAGTGTATTATATATATATATATATATATATATATATATATATATATATATATATATATATATATATATAAAAAACAATGTCATAACATCATATCCCTCAGCTTGGATATCATGGTTTTTACTTTAAACTATAAGAAGTCTGGTAGATTTATTATTTTGAATATATTAGCGTTGAAACAGAGAGTTTTTGAATGGGTCATGGACTTCAAAGTTTGATTTAGGCAGAAAGAAAGAGAAACAAAGAGAGAAAGAGAGTATGTATGCCTTTTACTGAGGGCCAGATGGACACTCTTTCTTTTATTGTCAGTGTGAAAGGACAGCTTAAACTCAGCCTCCCTACTCCAGCTCAATAGTGAGGCTGAGAGTGCAAGGACCACCACTACTCTGCTCTCTTTCAAAGCTCAATGTCTCTCACCATATGGACCTGTTTAAAAACTCCTGCAGCTTCACACAAAAGAGCAACACCAGGAGCCTCTCAGAACAACTGTAGTGATATCATTCAATTATATCATGGGGAGTGCGGTAATGCTGTGGCTTTAGTGGGATAAAGCTCCTAAATACAATACTCAAAACTCATTAAAGGAATGCACTACTGTTTTAAACAATAATAGCTCTGGATTATTTTAGCATGTTTACTGTGAAATTCTCTTTGTAAATACACAAAAGCCATCAAAAAGAGAGAGAATGAAGCAGTTCTTGTTAAAGTACAAACTCTAGCATTTTAATCCTTTTACTGCATACTAAAACAATCATATTCTTCCATTGGATGAGGAGTCTCAAGAGGTGTATGCCTGCCTTTAGGCCTGCCTGAGTTATGTGTGTTTGTTAATAATTCCCGTGTAATTAGACTATAATTACACACAATGATTGTGGCAGTAGCACACCGGGAAGAGCTGGATACCAGACTCACACATTATCATGAATTAAATATCCCCATCATAACAGTTATTAATGTTAAACATGAGTGTAAATCCTCCCCAGAAAATGCCAGAAGCTATAAAATACCATGACAATGTTGTTTTTTTTTGTTTTTTTTTTTAATAAAACATATTTAGGAGTATTTTTTTTAATAACAATTACAAACTCAGACAGGAAGCAGCTGATTTGATGTTGAAAACTTTTTAAAATAATCTTTAAAATTGTAAAATGTCAACATTTTGTAGATCCCTCAACTTTTTTTTTCATGTTAAATGCTTTTATTTAATGTCTACAAATTACAAATACTAAATCATTAATCAAAATTAATCATTGAACAGTGAAAAAACTTAAAAATGTAAAAAAAATACTATTGTTCTGCTTTCCGTTTGTCAGCAAACCCATATATTATGATACATATTGCATATCATAGAAATGTCTTCAGGATTTTTTTTTGCTATGGACATTGAAATTTTACTGAAGCAAATATACTATATACAAGTAATCTATCTATCTATCTATCTATCTATCTATCTATATATATATATATATATATATATATATATATATATATATATATATATAAAAGAGAACACTCTAGGGAGTCATTAACAAAGAATAATAATTGTTAACAATGAGCAATAATGACTCCCCAGAGTGAGCCGTTATTACTCCATTAGTACAACTGTTCCAATTACCATACAAAGCATCGAACTATTTAATTAATGAGTAAAGTTTATTAGCTGGTATCATCTGAGGCTTCACCCCTTATCAGTACATCTAAGTGCAAAAGTTTACCATCCGAAGATGAGAGCACTAACCAAAGCTGAGGCTAAAGGCAGAACGTAATCTAGGTACATAGATTAACATTCACAGAGAGGCTTAGGGACACCTACTCCCATTTCAAAGCAAGAACTGGTTTGAAGTTTTGGGGGTGGGAGATGAGTTTAAAGGCTGATTCCAGTGGGAACTCTTCAGCCTAATCCTCCTATTCGCCCCCCTCTCACCTTCCCCTGTTATATGATCAGAGCAAGATCAGTGTCCAGCCTGCCCATGGGGGTCTCTTCGCTGTTCATTAAATTCTTTTAAGAGGATTATTACGCCCATGTTTGTTATTGTTTACAAATCTGGTTTTCCCAGGTGTTGCATTGTAATAGTAATGCCATGAAGACATGACAGGTGGAACAGAACAAAGAATTGTGGGTAATTATACTAGCCCACCACAGGTCTTGGAGCCAAGAAACAAAAAACTTTCAAACAAGAGGTATGACAAGGATGATTGCTGTGGATTGTCCCACATGGTACTGTAAAGCTGTTTATGCAGGGGAGTAGAGTTATACCTAAGAACTGCTGCTGTAAACATAAAGACTATGCTGCTCTTAATGAATATCCATTCAACACACTCAGTACTGTTTGACCATATAGTATACAACTGTAGAAGAGTAACAATTTGTCTCAGGGAGTTTTCTTACCACTGTTATTTCTGGCTTGCTCATTAGGAATCTAAATATTAATCTACATCTTGATTTCCATAAAGCTTCTGTGTGACAATATTTACTGTTAAATGTGGCATACAAAAAAAAACTGAATTGCTTTGAACAAGGAGAAACAGAGTCATTGATTAGAGTTTAGAAAGAGCAGCTGACTTTTGTGTCCTTTTTGTGACAAAGTCCTGAATGAGTGAAAGCAAAAAAAAGGATAAAAGATATAATGAGATTCCTGATATCATAGTCCCATACATTAAAACGTGGTCAAGGATTGTAAAGTGCACGATCCCCAATTAAATTTGAATTGATTTCCATTTTGGGGTTTTACAAGGTATCCAAAAGCAACTATTTGATGTAAAGAGAGAAAGCACGTCCTTTCACTGATTAATTTGAAAGGATCTGTTATCTTCCTCTGTATCATCTTCTGTGAGCAGAGTTTTAATCATTTGGCTGTGATGATTCAAACACAAAATGCTACCTCTCCCCTGAGACACCAATGCCAAGTTCACCACACAAAGCCTTCCAATCTGCCCAAGCAATTCCAGTCATGCCATTAATTCCACAAAAGCCAAATGTAATTGATTGATAAGCGCTCAAGATTAACCTTTCCTATGAGTGTTTGTCTCTCAATCTCGATGGCCACGTAAGATGCTGTCTATCCCATCAACACTATCTCCTTTATCAGATCCTGGTTAAGAGCATTGGCCATTACTGTTGACCTGGGGGGACTGGCAGAGTAAAAGAAGGCCACTCGACATGGCCGCCTTTGACTGCCACATCTACGGCCAGATCAGATGAGAGTGTCCCGCCTTATCTTTAAGGGCAATATAGATGGTGCTTTTGAACTGGCTTCTCCTTTGAAAAAATACATTGTTACCTAGAGGAAAAAACCTTGTGTGCTTTTTTGAGAAAGTCTTGCATTGGTGTAGTTTAGCATTATGCACACAAAAGCTGTGTTTTAGTATCTCTGCTTGCATGCCGATGCAAACATTAATGTCATAGATCCATGCATTCTCTCTAGCAGTTTCATACCATTTTGCAAAGCAGGAGTCCTGAGAGTCTGGAAACATTTTAGCAGAACACGTGGAGTGTTAATGCTTTAATAAAAGCATCACTGCCTGAAGGACTGAAAGAGGAAAAAAACCCAGAAGCAACTATTATAGTTTTAGTAGAGAAGTGTGTGATGATCGTGTCTTATGGTCCATTTTAAATACAAGTTGCCAATGCAATACTAACATTAGTATCAGAAGCATTTAAACATGTGATTATGGATTTGAGTGGAACTAGCCTTACATGGGGGCCAGATTTATTATATGCATTTATTAAGGGACATCAGTATTGTTAAAGTTTACATCATTCTCCTATTATTGACTGTGGTTCTGGCATGGCAATGCCCAAACAACTGTAACATGCTTGAAATACTTTGATAAATCTAGTCCATGCAGCAATAAAAGTAGCTACCAAGCCTGTAAGCGCATTTGTCAGTCGCTTTACGGAGGCGCTGCAGGCAACAGCACTGCCAGCCGCTCCCTGTTGACTTTACTCACCCCACTGATCCTGCAAATTCACTAAACTTCATGGAAATTTAATAAGTGCTGCTGCTTTGGGCCCCACTCCTGCAGAGTCCGAGCCTGCTGCTGCTGGGCACATATGTGATGATTTACAACCAGACACTCATCTACCACCTTCTTCTTTTTCTTCCTCTCTTCTTGGTTCCCTCAACCCTTGTTTCGGAAGTGCCTGTTATTGTAGCCTAACTAGCCGAATAGACAGCCTTGGGGCCTGCAGCTTGTGAAGTTTAAGCCAAACCAGGCTTTGTACACATCCAGGGGCCAAACAATATCTGGAAATCGTCAACGTGTTTTATTTTCTTTGCTGTCCACCCTCAAAAGGAGCTGTATGGCCTTTCAACACTATCAAGCGACAAAATGCTCCAGGTCAAAAGACTATCTGTTCCTGTCTGGCTCTTTTTCATCCCCCAGCACCATGTCTTCCTCCTTTTGAATAGCCGCATCCTGCAGTGTTGCATGCTATGGTTTATATTATCATCTATTTAGTGTAAATGAGGCTTCATCCCATAATGTAACTGTCCATCATGTACCAGTACAAAAGTAAAGATGACTTATGACAGTTTTGTAATTAAAGCTGTTCTACTACTCCTTTGTAGACTCATTTTCATTATGTTGTGAGGAGAAAAGGATAAAATCAAGTGTTCTGCATATTGACCAGCAGTGAGGGAGGGAGGGCTGGAGGGTTCAGGAATTGGAGACAGGGTTGTTTATTGTGGATTTTCACAGAGACAGGGCTCCAGAATATCACCTTTTTAGAGAGCAAGGAGGGATCTTGCAGGAGAAGATGGTACAGGCCTGAAACATTCCCCAGTGCTGAACACTGCAACCACTCATGGTCCACAAGGTCCATCTGCATCCATTGGAACATGGCCTGCAGACAGGACCAAAAGCAGAGAGTAGGAAACATGCAGTATGTGTCAAAAATGCCACTCATTTGCTACACTCAATATTCATAAATGCAGTACCATGTATCATAAAACCTAATTTCCATCAGACTCATCGCACGTGTCTGGCTGCATGCCTCTCCTTCTCTACTGTATGTAATCAGTAACAGTTGAGCCATTTAGTCTCAGCTAGCTTCGACCTGACTTCTACACTAATCTGGAATTGGTTCCTAGCAGCTTTAGCCTAAATGAAAACAGACAGGAGTCCTTGTCTCTGCGATGATCAGTGAACTGTGACCGGTCCTGGGGCCCTTCAGAATCCTCTGGCCGGCACAAGAACCCTGTTGTTAAGCCTTGCAGAATAGAAAGGGGCCCCAGCACTCAGATAACACAGGCCGAGAGCAACCAGCAGATCCAAACACCACTAATCCCCGTGCTTAGTACCTGTTTATGATATTACAAATTGAAACCCCCACCGTGAAGGATTTCGACATCCTTGCAGTTATGGCACAAAACATTGATCCATCATGACAACTCGGCACAAGTCTCACAATGCTGTTGAAGCTATGGACATATGTGAATGATAAAATCTCATTGGAATGCAGAACCAAAGCATAAAATAATTAGGGGCCCAGGAATGTACTAGAGGTCTCTAAAAAAAGAAAACCAAAGGGTTAGTAATGACTATGTATGTGTAGTGGGTGAGAGGAGGAAAGAGAGAAGCAGGAGGTGGGGGGGGGGGGGTGATCCTACAGCCGTGACCTTTGCTGACCTCTGCCCTTGTGTTAAAGGCAGAGCATGCAGAATGGAGAAGCAAAACGGCTGCAGATCAAAAAGGCTGACAGATGAAGGGGAAGGGTCTGCTTGACCTTGACTCTTTAACGTCAGCTGTGTCTCCAGACAAGAAAACCCTGACATGAGTACCATTCATCTGCGTCTGTTAGCCGCACTGAGTGCCAGAGCACAACATAAGCTGTTAATTAAGGGCAGGTCATTAGAAAGCAACCTAATACACTGGCACAGTTTCATTACAAATATGAAAGTATGAAAATGCATTGCACTTCTCCCCATGACATGTACATTACAAGAGAAATACTTTTGTGTAACTATGCAGTACAATTTGTTGATGTATTGACATTTTAAACTCCCCTGGAAGAGAAAGATCTTGTAACTGGGCTGAAACCCAAGCCGTAAAAGAACAAAAATGGTCCCTAGGTGCAAATGCAGCACAAAAACCTTCATATATTTATCCCATAATTCCGCAGTAGAGGAAATTCCTGCTGTGAGGGAGCAGACCCCAATAACAAGATCCGTAAAAATAAGTGTGACATCCTGTTGCTATGGTCAACAAACACTTAGATGATTGATGAAGACAAACTGCTAGACTGATAGACATTGGGAGATATCTCTTTTAGATGACCTGTCATTCCCCAACTCATTTTGACAAATGAAAGGCTTTAGTCTCTCTTCCAGACAGATCAGATGTCTACTCTCACTTTTCTCTCTCCAGGTGTTTTTACCTTTAGTAGCTTTCTTCAACAACTAAAGTGTACATGTCTTGTAGAGGCCATCACTTAGAAACATTGTCAAGTCTAATAGCTGCCAAAATAGCTGTCATTTGGACATCTGACACAAAAACATGTTGCACCTCAAACTGTAACAAAATATAATAACTACTGCTGGAAAAATTCCTTAATTGTTTTGATCTACTACTACTTCAATTTCTACTATCGACTTCCTTTTAAACAATGGTGGTATTAAAAGATATTCAGGGCAATCTATTTTCTTGTAGGTTTTTCACACCAAATACCATAGTGCTCAATCATACCCTGAAAATACAATATGCTATTTTGGACATTCAGTATTTCATTTTCACTGTGTCATTAACTGAATTGTGTAAGGGAGGTATTATTTGCATTGGAAAAAAACTGGTCCATCTAATTGTCAGAACTTTTAAAGTAGCAACCAACCACACGTGAGATCTGATCTGTTGATTTTCAAGAAAATCAAGACCATGATAAGGCCAAATTAGAGAAGCTATGTTTTGACTTGTTGAACTAATAAGGCCTCTTAAATCCTTGACTGAAGCCTATCCTCACTAACAATTCCAGCAAGTTCACCGTTATAAAGTGAGAAGTTTCTTCTATTTTACTGAAATAGGTGAGGCTGAGGTCAAGGAACAGGCCCTGCTGTGAATTTATCACTCAGACATAAAATTAACAAGGTAGAGAAGCCATAATTGGGAGGCCAGTTGGTTCCCTGCCAATAAAGTTTACAGCAAAGTTTACATAAAAGTTTACAAGAGACAAACTCCCCTCGTTTATTCTGAAATTAATGTCTTTGGTGTTTTATGGCTCTGTTCTCTTGTGACTCATAGTTTCAAAGCAAAGCTCCAAGTAGCTAGTTTATGGTGTGCTTTATGATGTAGCTTCAAAATTCATGGCCATAGTCTTGCTTTCATAAATCACTGGTGCTCAGTTCTCTTCTGGATCATGGAGGTATTTACAGGGTCAGAAGACACAGATTTCTAATATCCTCATAAGCAAGAAATACTGTGTATATGCACTAAGCATGCCTTTGTGGTTCATGTACATGCACCTATGACTCAGTTTGACCTTAATTAAATGATTAATAGAAATCCTGCTAATACATTTTGAGCACAGTGATAAACCTTCATATGTTCAGCGCGTGTTGTCATATTGTGGCCATAAGCTTGACTCCTCTAGTGAAAAGTGCTTGGCAGCGTTTGTGCTGTCTCTCGCTGGCTCCCTATTAATGAGGTTTTGCAGTGAGCGGTGGCATGCAGGGTCACGGCCATGACGGCCGAGTTCACAGACCTGTTTACAGAGCAGGTGAGAGATGAGCAGGGGAGAGGTGTCACCTCCACGTTAATTAAAAAACGCAAGCATTCACCGAGGGGGCTGTCCTTCAGCTGCCCGCCTGCTGGGGGAACAGAGGATAACTCACCCTACGCTCAGGCACAGGTGTTAATATAGGCAGAGGTGTTGATACACCAGGCAAAAATTCTTTAAAGGAGTGCAATTTCCTTTCATTAACAGCACCAGGTTTCTAAGAGCCCGATGTGAAAATATATATGAATGGCTACTATATTTACATTTACATTTATTCATTTAGCAGACGCTTTTATCCAAAGCGACTTACAAATGAGAAAATACAAGCAAAGCGATATCAAGCAGAGAACAATACAAGTAGTGCTACCATACAAGATCTTGTGTGGTAGCGCTACCATAGAGTGTCACTCTGTACTATATACAACTATATTCATCATCATTATGCTTTCTCCTTTTCTATATGCATGTATGCCTGAAAGGTCATTATCATGACAGAGAATGGTGTGACACTCAGGCATATTCCTCAAGGCTTTCCTGACCACACACACAAACAATACAAAAACGACAGTGCATAATTTCATCCAATTCATAAAATGAAAATAAAAGTATTCAAAAGAGGTTTTCATACCAAGACGGTAGACATATCCATACACAATTGAATGATAATGAAAATGTGTGCATTTGTGTCATCTTAGAATTTGTGCTTGCATTATTATTTCTGCCCTGTCAATGCAGACATATGCAAGACTTCACAGAGGACATTGTAACACTCGAGGCATTTTCATCATTTTAAAACACACACATACAAACACACACAAACTGAAGGGATGATAAACGACAGTTGGAGCCTAAAAGACTTAAACCAGTCATTGATAAGGACTTTCCCATGGTCCATTCACTTTCCTTGCATATCATCCCTCTATTTCACCAAGTAGAGCAATCCACCACAGTCATGAAGTCAACATCTTCCTGAATAAATAATGTCTGTCTTCCCTTCAACAAAGTGACCATGTTTTAGCATAACAAAGCCCTTCCAGCCTTCCCCTTTACGCCACTTCCACTCCCCCTGTACCCCCATAAAATAAAAACAACGCACACATACACATCCTCTCTCCTTTTCTTTTTCCCATTCTGTCAAACAAAATGAAAGCCCTTCATACTCTGACAGCTAGAAAGCCCTGCAGCTTCAGAGTACCTTACTGTCAGCAAGGAGAACCGTCTCTGCATTTGAAACAATAGTCATTTTTATGAATAAATCAGTGTTTGGAGAACATTGCGTTTTCCAATGCATTTTTTTTATCTGACAAAATGGAATAAAGAGGGGCATCACGGTGCATTCTACATGCTTTTATAAATGAAGAAAAAAAATCTCTTTGAAAGACATTTATAACAACAAAAAAAAGCAAATCAAAAAGCCTCATAAACAGTAAGTGCTTAGTGAAAACAGAGTGACTGCAAAATCTGACAAAAAGTTGGTGACAAACTCAATTCAGTCCTAGTAGTAACAGCTGCCAAAAAAGGGTTTGGGCTTCATACTGGCAAGCACTCAAACAGCAATGTGTATCTAATCATTTTAAAGGCGCTATCCAGCTTCTGAATTGGGTTACAGAACACTGCGCATTATAGCCTGGCAATAAAAACGTTTGTGTTTGGTTGTTTGACCAAACCATTTACTAAGTCAAATTGAAAATTTGGTTATAGAAAAATTAAATGCAAGTTTACATATTGGTGTACTTGTTTTCTCATTTTCAGCATGCACAATGGTTTTAGAATTATTTACTTAATCCTTTTTAAATAATATATACTATATTCTTTGTATTTGATATGATATAATTAATTATTTTTATGCCATAAATTTATGTTGCAGTGTTCATTCCTAAAATCAAATAAAAATCCGTTTAGCTAAAAATACATTGTAAATTCATGTGTGCACATGGATTTCACTGTTTACTAATGAGCAATCTCAGTACTGTCAGTACAGGCCTAATGGGATGCCTTTCCTAATACTAACACTCAGTGACAGTTTCAAATATTTAAAAAATAAGCAAATACCAAGCCTTTGATCCTTTAGGAATTTGATGTGGCCAGTTATCTTGTACAGTGTTTCAGTGCTAACAGCTTTGATTGTTACTTCAGGCACTGATGAAAAATATCCTAATGTTATGATTAAAAAGCCAGAGCTAAACATGGGAATAGTGTTTTTATACATAATCTATGAGACTTAGCAACCCATTTACATTTCTAAATGATTTACATACGGTAGATAGACCCTCTAGTCATAAATAATTTAATATCACAACATATCCTGAAGGAGTAGATCATCAGTGCTGTATTTAACTTTAATTACTCTTTTAAAATCTAATGTTGGCCCTGCAGTTATGATTGAATAATTCTGTCTGAAAGCTAAATGTTCCTCAACAGTCTACTGAGATGGAAAAAAAAGAAGCCTCGATGAAAAAGAGACCAACGTTGGGGGAGGGAAAAGGAAGACACATGAAAGAGAAAGCGGGAAAAGAACTGGAAGGTGTGTGTGTGTGTGTGTGTGTGTATGTGTGTGTGTGTGTGTGTGTACACTTCTATTACTGATTTACATGCAATCAGGGGATACTTGACTAATGTCATACTTTTCAGCTGGTGGCAACAACAGCTGGGCTACGATTGTTCACTCAAACATTCAAAACAGAGATTCTTTAAAGAAAGAAAGAAAGAAAAATAAAACACCATTAAGGTTAACATCAAATTATAATAAACCGACAGCCACAAAATAACAGAAAATGGTAATCACTTCTCCAAAACTGCAATACATTCCATACTTACACTAATTAAAAAGCTTGAACAGCAACATTAACATATTAATTGAGGTTCCACCACAGGGCTGTTATGATGAGGATATTCAAATGAGCCTTTCAGGAACTGCACCACAGAGAAATTAAAGTGAGAGAAGGATGGAGATAACACTGGAATGAGACACACACACACACACACACACACACAAACACCTATTGTAAATCTGACCTTATTTCAAATACAGGACCATATTTGTGTGATCTGACATGTCACCCTCTCGCTCTATCAGATGAGTATTTGAGAAATGAAAAACCCATTTACACAAAGCCTGAGTGTGTGGCAGAGAGATCGCTTGTTCTATACAATGTGCCCTCACATCGGCAAAGTGACACCACCACACAAGGTCAGTGAAATTACGAGAGAATGTTTCGCTGCGTTTGTTCAGAGAGACAACTGATAGCGTCTCCCTGCCTCGCCGTTTAAGAGGTTCCCGCTTCCTGTATGATAACATGTTATTTCGGTGAAATTACAGGACTAGATGGGGGCCTAGCGAAACACGAGTGTAGTAGTTAAAGGATAATAGCTTGGCCGGCCCTGCCAGGCTCGCCTGAATGTCAGAGCGACGGCTGATAGCAGCTGCTCAGTGTGAACCTGGGTTTAGGCCACTGATCCAAGGCTAGAAAGCACTCAGACTCCTCTCTGTTGGGAGCTGTGAAGGAGTCAGGCTCTGATGAGCATGAAATCACAGGATAAAGAGAGGAATCTCTCTCGTTTCAGTTTAGATTACAACTACAGCACTTGACTTAGTGTTGCTGGTTGTTAGGACTGCACAATAATATGTATTTCTTTATTCAAAGAATAACCAGAAATGGTTACTTATGTAGGCACAGATGATACCAGCCATCACTCTGCCTTATGTAAAACGTACAAAGAGATCCATAACTGCACATTCAGAAAGTGACAATTTTCTTGTTGGTTGGACTTTTCACTCCAGCACATTATATTTCACATTAATTCAGACATTCACACACACATTCATCTACAGAGGGGTGACAAATGTGCATTTTACTGTTATAGTTTGTCCTGACTTGTCTGCTTAGAGAGAATCATCTCTGTAAATCAATATAAAGAGATTCTGGTCACCTTTATCATATGATGAAACATTTCTATCCTGATGGGAGTGGTCTCTTCCAGGATGACAATGTCCCCATTCTCAGGGCACAAGGGCTCACTGAATGGTTTAATGAAGATGACGTAAATCATATGCCTTTACAATCACCAGATTTCTGAACACATACAGTATGGGAGATACAGTACTGGACTCGTGTTAGACAGCACTCTCCACCACCATCACTAAAACATAAATTCAGGGTATATATTTTGGAAACATTGTGTTCATCCCTCCAGTACAGTTACAGAGACCCACAGAATCAATGCCAAGAGGCATTGAAGTTGTTCTAGTGGTTCATGGTGGCTCTAGTTCTAGTGGTTCACCTTACTAAGACACTTTATGATGGTTTATCTATGTCATGCATCTAAATTGACCAAAGACATTGTCATAAATAAACATTTTTAGAGAAGAAATTAACATAATCTTCAATCTTCAATTCACATGCTTATAGACTGCAAATCCTTTGCAGTTGATGACTGTCTGTGACCCACAGACATCTCCAGATGCTGAATATATTCCCTGTTGATGCTCTGCCAGTAATGCATTATGCCTTTAATGCATCCAATTTCAATCCCTGCTTGTTTGAACAGCTTTTTGCCTCTAGTATCATCTTCAGTTCAATAAAATGCATGCATGCACAATAGATTTAAGGTCAGCTAATCAAGAATATTTCACTTTTCAGCAAGAAACCCCCCCCCCCCCCACTACCACCACCCTCACACACACACACACACACACAAACCCCTTGTTGCTTTAGTAGTATATTTGGTATTATTGGCCTCCTGCAAGGGGAAGCATCAATGTGAAGCACTTGCTTGGAGCTACGCAGTTAATTTATCATCATGCTGCCACTATGTCTAGTGGCATCATCAATAAAGACAAGTAAATCAGTTCCGCACACACGCCCATCCCATCATGTGTCACAGATGAGGGGGCATGATTGGATCATAAGCAGTCCATTTTATCGCCACACTTTCCCCTTTCCATCACTCTGGTTTAACTTCATCTTTGTCTCATTTATCAGTATGATTCTGTCACAGAACCCCTTTTTTAAATATACTGTTAGGAAGCTGTAACCTGGATTTCCAGTTCTTGAGGCTTGCCTCCAGTTTCCTCTGAGTCTGGTGGTGTCTCTTAGAATGAAGAGTCCTCAAAGGTTCTTTGGATGTTTAATGGTTCTTGTTTTCTAAAGGGTTGTACTTGAAGGCAAAGTCTCTGTTCAGAACCTCAAAGACGCTAAACAAAACAACCCTTTAGTGTGTTATATAAAACTTTTTTCTATGTGGGTAATTTTTTAGACCTGTTTATTCCTACATCTTACATAATGTTCTTGATCTGTATGACTATATTCACCATTTAATCACATACAGGAAGTTATACTGGCACAGCAGGTAGCCTTGCTGGCTCATAGCTTCAAGGTCAAGCTCAGGTTATTGTCTGTGCAGTCTTTCACAGGCTTTGTGTCCAGGTTTCCTCCAGTTTCCCTAGTTTCCACCCACTTCCCAAAAGCATGCATGTAGGTAGATTGGTGATTATAAATTTTAAAAAGATGTGAATGGGCCCTGTGATGGGCTGGCATCCCATTCCAGAGTGTATTCCTGCCTCGCGCCCTGTGATCCTGGTCTGCTAAATTTGTCACAAAGTTCTCCAGTGTGTTCCTGCTTCTATCAAATTTATGGACAGGTAGTTTGAACACACCTAACTGGATACATCTTGAGGCCTTTTGTTAGTTCTCTTATATATAAAATAATGAACTAAAGGAATGACTAACAATTGTCCTATTCAGTTAGGACAAGTTGCAAACAATGAGCTATTAGTGCTATATGATTCATTCAACATAGTTCTAAATACACTTGAATCAAAGCTGCTTCACAGTCATTGTTTCATATCATATCCATGCTGGAGTACAGATACCAAACAAAAAATTATGTCACTGTCCATTTGCTTGTGCTGCAGAGAATCAATCTACACTGAAACGCTCACTAATAAGCACTACAACACATTTTAAAAATTGATAGCCAAACATGGTACTTGTGGTACCCACAACTTGTTCCTCATAAATTCAGCATATCTCTGCCACATACCTTTGTTCTGATATATACTTCTTTAATAAAGCAGGGATTGGTTTGATTTGGGCTAAACTTATAACTCTAGTATATAGTACATTGTGTGAAATAGCATAATGTAGCATGAGCTGTGCTGAGAGACACACATAGCTATGCTACAAAGAACAATAACAGGCCAATGAATTTACTGTTTTCTAGTAACATACTGTTGATACAAAGATAAACACAATGCTTACATAAAAAATGTTGGTTCTGTGAGTACAGTAAAATGGTATCCCACAACTAAAAACAGGAGCTAAGATATCATGTAGAAAGACAAACCAATTTGGTCTTATCAAAGCTAATGTCACTCCAATTCTAAGTTATACATTGAGCTGAGACCAGGAGGAGCATGTAAGAGGATTACAGTAGATGTTAGGGTTAAGGTCTAACCCCTATTAAAGCTAAGAAAAAACAATGCTGACCCTAGTCAATCTGTGGTTAAATGGAATATCAGTTGATGTGCCAGGCTAAGCATATGTTTAATCAGCAGCAGAAAGCACCCCAAAAAATTCATTCATTCATTCATCATCAGTAACCACTTCATCTTTGTCAGGGTTCCGGTAGGTTTGGAGCCTATCCTGGGAACACTGGGCACACGGTGGGAATACAACCTGAATGGGACACTAATCCATCACAGTACACCAGGCACACACACTTTTAAACAGTCATTCACATCTATTTTATAATTTTACCATAGCCAAACTGTATACAGTGAGGGAAAAAAGTATTTGATCCCCTGCTGATTTTGTATGTTTACCCACTGACAAAGAAATGATCAGTCTATAACTTTAATGGTAGATTTATTTGAACAGTGAGAGACAGAATAACAACAAAAAAATCCAGAAAAACGCACATCAAAAATGTTATAAATTGATTTGCATTTTAATGAGGGAAATAAGTATTTGACCCCTCTGCAAAACATGACTTAGTACTTGGTTTAAAAACCCTTGTTGGCAATCACAGAGGTCAGACGTTTCTTGTCGTTGTCCACCAGGTTTGCACACATCTCAGGAGGGATTTTGTCCCACTCCTCTTTGCAGATCTTCTCCAAATCATTAAGGTTTCGAGGCTGACGTTTGGCAACTCGAACCTTCAGCTCTCTCCACAGATTTTCTATGGGATTAAGGTCTGGAGACTGCCTAGGTCACTCCAGGACCTTAATGTGCTTCTTCTTGAGCCACTCCTTTGTTGCCTTGGCCGTGTGTTTTGGGTCATTGTCATGCTGGAATATCCATCCACGACCCATTTTCAATGCCCTGTCTGAGGGAAGGAGGTTTTCACCCAAGATTTGACGGTACATGGCCCTGTCCATCGTCCTTTTGATGCGGTGAAGTTGTCCTGTCCCCTTAGCAGAAAAAAAACCCCAAAGCATAATGTTTCCACCTCCATGTTTGACGGTGGGGATGGTGTTCCAGGGGTCATAGGCAGCATTCCTCCTCCTCCAAACACGGCGAGTTGAGTTGATGCCAAAGAGCTCCATTTTGGTCTCATCTGACCTCAACGCTTTCACCCAGTTGTCCTCAGAATCATTCAGATGTTCATTGGCAAACTTCAGACAGGGATGTATATGTGTTTTCTTGAGCAGCGGACCTTGCGCGCGCTGCAGGATTTCAGTCCTTCACGGCGTAGTGTGTTACCAATTGTTTTCTTGGTGACTATGGTCCCAGCTGCCTTGAGATCATTGACAAGATCCTCCCGTGTAGTTCTGGGCTGATTCCTCACTGTTCTCATGATCAGTGTAACTCCACGAGGTGAGATCTTGCATGGAGCCCCAGGCCGAGGGAGATTGACAGTTCTTTTGTGCTTCTTCCATTTGCGAATAATCGCACCAACTGTTGTCCCCTTCTCACCAAGCTGCTTGGCAATGGTCTTGTAGCCCATTCCAGACTTGTGTAGGTCTACAATCTTGTCCCTGACATCCTTGGAGAGCTCTTTGGTCTTGGCCATGGTGGAGAGTTTGGAATATGACTGATTGATTGCTTCTGTGGACAGGTGTCTTTTATACAGGTAACAAACTGATATTAGGAGCACTCCCTTTAAGAGTGTGCTCCTAATCTCAGCTCGTTACCTGTATAAAAGACACCTGGGAGCCAGAAATCTTTCTGATTGAGAGGGAGTCAAATACTTTTTTCCCTCATTAAAATGCAAATTAATTTATAAAATTTTTGACATGCGTTTTTCTGGATTTTTTTGTTGTTATTCTGTCTCTCACTGTTCAAATACAACTACCATTAAAATTATAGACTGATCATTTCTTTGTCAGTGGGCAAACGTACAAAATCAGCAGGGGATCAAATACTTTTTTCCCTCACTGTACCTTTATGTTTTTGAGAGGTGAGAGGAAATGGAATAACCTGGAGGAAACCCACAAGAACTGAGGAAGAACATGCAAAACTTCTCACAGACAGTAACCTGGAGTTCAGAATCAAACCAGTGACCCTGGAGCTTTGTGGCAGCAATGCTTCCCACTGGGCCACCATGTGTCTCTTCTCACTTTCCCAGAAATGGCTATTTCACTGAAGACAATGAAACCCTTGAAGAACTTCAGGTGATTGGGGTTGAGCTCTGAGTGTAGCTGGAGCCTGAACCAGGTTTGGCATCGGCATACACCAAGCCTTCCTGCTTTCCTGATATTGTCTTCTACCTGCTACACATGCAGACATCTATGACTGAGAGACACATTGACAGAAATGTTACAAGCTACCCCCAACTGAATTTCCTGTACACTAGCATGTATACAAACAGGGATTTTCCTATTGTTTTTAGCCACATGCACTTGTCATTAATATATTCAATAACACAGCTGATACAAATAGTGCTATAAACACAACCTGAATCTCTCTCAGCACACATTGACAATTCTCAACATGATAAACAGCCCAGCTATCAATTTCAATAAGCCTCCTTGTTTTTCAAATCTCCTTCCTGTGCTACCAAATTACTGTGTGAGTGTATTTTACAACCCCAACCAAATTCACCACTATGAAAGTTACATCCATCCCTGCCATGAAAGAGATTAGAAAACCTTGCCGCACTTGTTGCATGCAATTATGGCCCAACAAAAAGACACAGGAGATGGTTTAACGTCTCACAGAGACTGTAATTACTCAGTAACGGCTCCAGACTCACAGCCCCATGGGATCTCATTAGTGAGACACTCTCATCATACAAACCATTTAGACAAACACTTCCATTCACCAACAAAGTACGTACTCAAAGGTTTCAATGAAAAAGAAACATGAGGATGGCAAACCAATCAGTTTGGTGTATTTAATTACTCTTGTGAAACAGTGTGTCAGAGTCGTTAGATAATTATGACACTAATTCACTGCTTTAAAAAGTGGAGACTTCTCGTTGACTCTGGCTAATAATTAGAGTTGGAGTTGTCTACATAGAAATACAACTTTACTACTAAATGTAAGGTGTTTGTCCAGGATGTCAAGTCCAGCAAGACACATATGAACACTGCAAGAATTTTATTTTGTAGAAATTGAATGTGGGTAGCATTGCCACCTCACAGCACCAGGCTCTGTGGTTCGATCCTGAGCTTGGGTTACTGTCTGGGTGGAGTTTCTTTGCATGCTCTCCCTCTGTCCATGTGGGTTTCCTCCAGGTTGTCCAGATTCCTCCCATTTCCCCAAACATTATGCTGGTGAATTTGCTACTGCAAATGACCCCGAGGTGAAAAAGCACGTGTGAATGTGTGCGTGCATCCAGACTGTATTCCCGCCTGTGTTCTCATGATAATCTCTGGATCTGGAGTAAAGAGTAAAGCAGTTACTGAAGATGAATGATTGAATGCTAAGACACAAGTGTTCAATCTACTGTTGTTACACTGTTAACACTGGGTAGTCTGTAAAGAATGTAATCACAAGAGAGACCCTGATATGGAATAAGCCACTAGTGAACATACATTGTATGGCTAAATAGAATCCATAACTTATATACACAGTGCTTACATATTTATGCTTTTTGTGACACACTACTTTTCAACTCTTCAATTACTTGGTCTTCAGCTTTTCTGTGTTTTTAAAGAAACAACACACTGTGCCTAAAAACTAGTGATTACTGTCATTCATTCAGAAACATCATCCATCTCTGTGTTCTTTGCATAAGACATGCTGCTAACATCTTACAACAGTGGTACTTCTACAAAATCTCAATTCCAGTGCACACCCAGGTAAAACTATGTTTGCTATTTGCTATTGAAGCAAATGAAGACCAGCATTTTGCTATAAATATATGAAAGGTCCTTGAACTACAGCCCATTTTCTTCAGCAGCACATCCTGTAAATAAATCTCAGTGGACACATTATATTTAGCTTGAGTTCTCAATAACTTTGTCGAGGTGTACTCATTAGAGTGGCACATTAATAGTCCATTTTAGCGGTTTTGATCTGAAACATGCTGAGGAAGTGTGCAGAGCTAGAGGAAGGTTCAGTGTGCCATCTATAACCTCACTGTAAGGGCCAGCACTTCTGCGCATGCACATCTTTTACCGATCAAAGCAGCTCTCCTACTTTTTAAGATCCAAAGTGTGAACTGAAGAGCCCAATGAAGACGGGAAAAGAGGGGACGTTCCATGTAAAATCACACGAGAATCTTGTGTCAACACCGTTGCATACGTCTGTGACATATCAAAGAGAATAAACAACAGTGCTGTGATTACCGAGTAGCTTGACAGGCAGGAAGGAGAATGAGAATGACAGGCGAAGATTCCAGGTGAGACTCTGAGCTGCCGAGCTCCACTTTTTAAAAAGCATTGCACTAAATTCGAGGCGACAATGCAGCATGAGCCTGGCATGTGAGAGCGAGGTGCTTGAGAGCTCCTCAGAAGCTGAGCTACTGCTCCGTTTGTGTTCAGGAAAGCTCAGAAGTGGTGAAACAACTGCTAGAAATTGTGCCACCCACTTTTTAAATGACCTCTGAAAGGTTGTCATGGCCACACCTCATGTGTGGTGTACAAGCTCGCACTCCTAAACTGCTCCAATTGCAGCTAAAATAGCAGTGTATACAAAAGTAATCATACTGATTACTGAATATTCTTCTCAAAATGCCCTCAGAAGGCCTTTCAAGGGCAACTCAGTCACAGTTCTATATGTGCAACTGTTCTCTGCATTTTTCTTGAATAATTAGGTTTCTGGAAATTTTGTTTTCACGAGAGAACTAAAAATTAACTTTTCCCAATGTACACTAATGTTGGCACTGCTGAATGATTGTTGAAATTATTGTATAATTTGATAATCAGTATGACACTGACTACACACTTACCATGAAAGGTTAGACTGGAATGTAGGAAGTGTCCAACTTTTTTTTGGTGTAAATTCAATGTATGTGTAATTATGTAGCGTTCAACATGGATATCAAGAAAACGTGATTAAAACTATACTCAGCAAAAAAAAAGAAACATCTCTTTTTCAGGAGACTGTATTTTAAAGAAAATTTTGTAAAATCCAAATAAGCTTTACAGATCTTTATTGGAAAGGGTTTAAACTATGTTTTTCATGCTTGTTCAATGAACCATAAACAATTATTGCACATGCACCTGTGGAACAGTCCTTCAGATACTAACAGTTTATAGACAGTAGGTAATTACGGTCACAGTTACAATAACTTAGGAGACTAAAGAGACCTTTCTACTGACTCTGCAAAACACCAGAAGAAAGATGTCTAGGGTTCCTGCTTACCTGTGTGAACATGCCATAGGCCTGCTGCAGTAAGGCATGAGGACTGCAGATGTGTCCAGAGCAATAAACTGCAATGTCTGTAATGTAAGACGCCTAAGACGGTGCTACAGGGAGACAGAAAGGACAGCTGATCGTCCTTGCAGTGGAAAATTACATGCACTGTAGTACTTAAAACAGCTGGTGGCTACACCATATACTGACTGTTAATTTTGATATTGACTCCCACTTTGTTCAGGGACTCATTGTTCCATTTCTGTTCCTCAAATGTCTGTGAAACTTGTTCAACATTGTTGTTGTTGAATGTTTTTATGTTAATACAAATATTTACACATGTTAAGAAATTTGCTGGAAATAAAGCAGTTGGATGTGAGAGGACGTTTCTTATAGTTTAGTATACGATTATATAGTATAGTTTATGATATGTCTGATTCTGTCCTAATCTTTCAGTGTCCTAATAGTTTCAATTAACCACAGTTAGGCCAGACCTCAAGTTTACACAGTTCTTAGTTTGTCATTAACATGACTCCAAATATTGTGTTTTTTTATTTAATTTTATTTTGGCAAGAAAGCTTTTAACCAAGCAAAATTAACACATTTATGCATTAATGATCATGCACAGAAGTTACCCTAGACTGAAGAAACACATTTTAAAGTTTTGAAATCAAAGCATTTCGCTAGGAAGCAAAAGGAAACTGCATTACATTATTCTTATTGTTTAACCATTATGCCATACTATTTATACCAAGATGCTGCAGCTCCACCTCTTTGCACTCTCCTGCAATTTAAACCCTGCAAAGCACTACAACTGACTTTTTACATAAAAGCTACAAGCATTTTAAAATAGTATTACAGTTTAAGTACATAGTCAGTGTTTCATGGCACAGTACCCTGTATTAATCAAATTTATCTGGCCGTTAAAATCACTCAGCCTGTCTGAGGAAGCAAAAAGGCTGTTTTGTGAATCTTATGATGGCGTGCACAGTCTGACCTTTTAGTTAAGCTTATCCCAGCTCTTCTTTATTCCTTATGTAACCCTCTTCAGCTATGAGACACATCATATACAGAGATGCACACCTCAACGCACATAAAATATAAATCAAACTACTGAAGTGCTGTGTCTTTAGGCAATATATCTCTGGAAAAACCAGCTGTTCGAATGTGGTAGGTATAACAGCAAGAAAAAAAAAACATGTAAAATTATTTTATGAAATACCATGGGGACAAAAATATCATACAGCAACTTAGAGATGTACACAGAGATGACTGCTGGGACTCTGAGGGAGTTGATGATTCCTGTAGCAGCAGGTGAACAGTGACTGAGTGTGTGGGCAGTCGTGTAATGTCTAGGCTCAGTTGTCTGCTTTTAAATAGCATCTCATTACTGTGAGTGGGACAGTGAAAGTGATCAGAGATGGGCTCTCCTTTCCAGCTTATTATTTACACTCCAGATCAGGCACAAGCCCACATTCTTCAGTCCTGTAATATAACCCAGTATGAACAAAACAAAATGACTAAAAAAAAAAAAAAACTTTGTTGGGAATATTATTTATCTGTTCAAATATATGTTATTGAACTATATGGCACACATCAAGCCATGCAGATTACCATGTTGGTCTAATTTTCTCTCTCTGGTATTTAATGTCTTGTACACAAACCTGAATAAACTGGAGTTGATTTCAACTCACAACAGAATATGACACTAAAAAGTCATGGTCTTGTTTACATTTTCAGAACTAATCAAGTACATATGACTAGCCGACTCTAATTGCTAACACTGTGTGAGGACAGGCACCATGCTGCACTCTCACTGGCATCCTCCCGCTTACGAGAGTGCACTCGCTTCTACAGACTCCATCCCTGCCGAGCCCTCGGAGCTCTAAATTGTTTATCAGACACTAATGCAGCCGTTTAATCCAATTTGCATTCATATTAGTTTCTGGGTATCTCCGTCCGAAGGGAATTACTTCTTTAGTGCTCCTTGGAGAGTCCAAAATAACTTTATGCATAATATCGGTATCTTCATATTTCTCATCTGAGGAGCCAATTGCTTTTAAATACACTCCTCTCTCACAAGTGATCGGGTAAGTCATTTGGAGAAGCTGCAGATGAGTAAGCATGCGCGCACACGCACACACACACACACACACACCAGAGGGTTATGGAGCCTGTCATAGGCCAGCAGCCACTGAATTAAATGCCACTGCATCAGTCGTCTCTTCCCACTGAGTCCAATTCTTCGCTGAACTGATGTTTGTGTTTAAACTGCTCTGTGCCTGTGTGTGCACCGAGTAGGTGAGGTGTCTTCACTCATTTGCACATTAATAAGCATTTTTTCCTCCAAACAAAGAACATAAGATAGTGTTTACTTTTAATATTCTGCATTCATTATGCATGTGCTTTGCCATAAAAGGTAAATACAGAAAGGGGAGGTGGGTAGAGAAAATGCTCTGGAAAAGTCATTTGAAAAAGTGCCGTGTTGCCACCAAACTCTCAAAATCAAAGATGGATGAACAAACACAACTAATGAAAAACATAGATTAATTGCTTATGTCAATGTGCATTCTAAAAAAAGTGAATTTATTTTGCCTCAGCTTTTAGTCATTTCAGCTGTGATAAACAGAACAGGGACAGCTAAAGCTAAACAATAGTGTGACTGGAGTACAAGCTCTATATTTAGAGACAAAATCTATACTTTTATGACACTGAGAAATGCAGGGTTGCCAGGGGTGTTCACAACAATGGAGCAAAAACAATGAGATTCTTTTGACAGTAAACTGCAGGTTGCATACAAAGAGGCAGGGGTCAAACTAAAATTGTCCATCAGCCAGACAAGCAGAACTCATTTGGATGCAAACGAGTGTCTCTGATATTCAAATATTCGATATATATGCTCAAGGCTTGGCTGAACACTGGCCCCACCCACTCAGAGCCCTCTCTGCCAAGATATGCATGCAAAAGCAAAGGGAAGAGATTTCAGCTAAAACAGCCAAAAGGTTTCACTTCGGTTACAGAGGTTAGGTTTAGGTATAGGTTTAGACATAGCACTAATTAGCTGCATTAATAATTATGTCAATGGAATGTCCTCAAAGCGACAGAACACAAATGTGCATTTGCATCTTCATTCACTTTCTAAAAAAAAGAAAAAGAAAAACAAGCAAATAAATAGTACAAATAATACACCTCCTATTCAGATATGTATTATTGTTCCTTTAGAACACATACATTATGATTATGTACATAGCCATAGTTCATTCTGTTTATATGGTCTATTTCACTATAATCCATAACTTCAGAGTGTGATGTGAAGGGGAAAAAATTTAAGTTATAGCCACAGTATAAAAACATTCTGTTTTCTCTTTTTCTAAATGAACCACAGCTTTCTGCAATCATGCTACATGCCTGTGCCTGGTCACAATAAACCAAGCTCCAGTGATGGTGAAGCTTGTTTACCAAAAAACTGTCCACATCTTTGTCTGCTGTTGCTGACCAGAGTAAACAGAGCAGTATCAAAAAGCATAGAAATTAAAAATTAGTGCAGCATGTCATTAATTGTGCACACACAAAACGTATGCATGAACGTTTAGCAGTAAAGCGAGCGTATAGAGAGACTGTAGCTTGTCTGTGTGCTTTAGATCTACAAGCACTACAAGTCAAGATAGTTATATAAAAGAATCATGGCCTAAAAGTAAAAAAAAAAAAAAAAATCATTTGTAATCTTTATTGTAGTAGTATTTTGATCATTTGTGTTTAAATAAACAGGAAAAAAAAAGTTATTTGTGAGTTTTTTACTGCCCCCTTTGAAAGAAATCTATCGCTTCACCCCCACGAAGTTCACATCAACCTATTAACTGTGGTTATTTTCCACACAGTTACCTGAATAAGATGATTCTGTTACCGGCACAAGCCTACTATATAATGTCCATCAAATGTTGCCTTGCCTCAGTTGATAATTCCCTGATACTGGAAACTGTATAGATTTGTGCAAACACACAAATGAAATAAACACAATGAGATTTCACTGAGTGTGGGTCAGTGAGAAGTGAAAGCACATTCACCTGAATAAGGGTGCAGTGTAATGTATTGGAGAGGCTATCACATTAACCTGCCAAGGCCTCTTTAAATGGGGTCCAGGGCTTAAACTGATTTATCTATTGGCTCCTTCAGGGGCACTTTAGAGTGTGCATTTCTGCCTGCTGCCCATCAATCTCCCCCCTACTCAATAGATATCATTACTACTTATACTAGCAGTCGAGAGAGGAGAGAACAGAAAAAAAAACACACATGGAAACACACACATGGATTCAATTCATCAAAACATTTTTAAGTGTGGATTCATTATACATTCTGATGTATACCAGAGTGATACAAATTGTTTAGACTCTGGGTTTTTTTTTTGTTTGTTTTGGTTTTTTTTACATCGCTTAGATTTCTACACAGAACAACAAACTTTTCAATTGTGTGGTGAGTGTGAAAGGAGCAGTCAGAACTGCATTACTGGATCCTCCAGTCTCTCCTCAAACCATCAATGCAACACTTGAATTTTTTTTCCCCAAGAAATGAATACATAATTGGTTTAGCGCATCTGTAAAATACAGACAATATCATGTTCAGAGGATGAACTGTTTCATTTGCTGAGGAAAGAAATGTTTGATGAAGTAGATTCAGAATAGAAAATGACTGTCAGGCAAGCTTTACACTGAATATGATCAGAGAAAACATTTACACTGAGAACAAAGACTGCAAATATGCAAAAGAGAGAAAGTCTACTGGAGAGTTACAGAGACAAATAGTCCTGATTTGAAGAAAAAAGAAAGACATCAATCAAATGCAAGTGTTAGGTGGCACGATGTGTTTAAACAAGACATATACAAATTGCAGGAATTTGCACTGATTTATTTGCCAGAATTTTCCATGCATGGCTGAATCGGGTGTTATCCAACCTACTGTAAGAAAAAGCATGCAGCATCCAGTATGTGATTTTTTAACACAGTATAAGGTCATATAACAACATTAACAACAAAACTTCTGCACCGATTTACAAAATTTTCCATTAGTAAACTTTAAATTCAGACACACTATTTTAACAATAGGGTAGATGTATGTAGTAATCAATGATGTATAGGGAAATAGTATAGGTTAGTATTATTAGTATTAGTAATAGTCAATGACAATAGTCATTGTCATGTTACCAAGAAACTTTGGAAGGTTGGAGACTCCTTCTATAAATGTTATAAAAAATAAATAAATAAATAAATAAAAAAGTGTTCTTGCAGAAAGCTTTACCATGTTAACGATTATACATTATTCTTCATTAAATAACAACTGTTTATTATTAGGCTTAGATCATGTGCAGCATCTACCATGCAAGTTTTTTTTTTGTGATTTTTGAGGCCAAAAATGCTTGATTTTGCTTTCACTTTGATGTTTGTTGGTAAATTAGACATTTAAAGCTGCACTCATGTTCGACGCACGTGAATTGAAGAATCGAAGAAGGCTTTGGCTGAATGCACGTTGTGATGACATCACATGACACATCTTGGCCCAAATCTGTGGAAAAACACAAGCTCCAGCGAATGTTTTCGTTAATTTCTACAATTGCAAATCACATAATCCGTGAGGGACTGATATATTAGAACAAGCACATTTATAAAAACCACACACACACACACACACACACACACACATTATATATATATATATATATATATATATATATATATATATATATATATATATTAGTTGCAATCAAAATTATTCAACCCCCATTGCAAATCAGGTTTATTGTCAATATTTACAGACTTTCAGCTGTTTGCAATGAACAAATCAAACAAAAGCAATTGAAATAGTTCAACAAACGAATGCTTCAAGTGGTTTCCCCAAATTCAACTGAAAATGCAACTTATAATGATTTCTCCAGTTTCAGTATTATTCAACCCACTGAATATAATCCCTCACAACAACACAAATATGTAAAACAAGTGTTGTCTCAAGCACACGGCTTCATTAGTTGCACCAGGTGTGCTTGAGCTAGAATACCTTAAATACCTGAACTGGCTTGGGGTAGAAAATGTATGAAATACCTGATCGGGGGAGAAAAAGGAAGCGATCAATGGCTGCAACCAGATTTCTGAGAAGGCAGGTTGTGAAAAACCCTCAAGTGACTGCAAAAGACCTGCAGCAAGACTTGGTGGCAACAGGCACTGAGGTTTCAGTGAGCACAGTAAGGCTCATACTAAACGCAGAAGGTTTCCATGCCATAACTCCAAGATGTACACTGCTACTGACCCAAAAGCACAAGAAAGGTCGCCTCAAAATCATAAATAAGCCACAGAAGTTTTGGGATTCTGTTCAGTGGAGCGATGAAGCAAAACTAGAACTTTTCAGCACGATGGATCAGCGGTATGTCTGGAGGAAGAAGAATGAGGAAAGACCACTCTGTCCACAGTGAATCATGGTGGTGGCTCGGTGATGCTCTGGGGCTGCTTTGCATCCTCTGGCACTGGAAACCTGCAGCGTGTGGAAGGCAAGATGGATTCATGGAAGTATCAGGAAATCCTAGGAGAAAACGTCATGCCGTCTGTGAGGAAGCTGAAGCTTGGGCATCATTGGACCTTCCTATCAGGACAATGATCCCAAGCATACCTCAAATTTCACCAAGGCTTGGTTGCAGAAGAATCCTGGAAGATTCTACAGGACCATCACAGTCACCTGACTTGAACCCCATAGAAAATCTCTGGCGGAATTTGAAGAAGGCGGTTGCAGCATGCAAACCCAAGAATATTACTGAACTGGAGGCCATTGCTCATGAGGAATGGACTAAGATTCCTCAGTAATGCTGCCAGAAGCAGGTGTCTGGCTATGCATCTTTGCAGCAGGTCATAACAGCAGAAGGGTGCTCTACAAAGTACTAAAGATGCTTGCCATGAAGGGGTTGAATAATTTTGAGATTGGAGATATTTTTCTGCTGTTATAAGCTGCATTTACAGTTGAATTTGGGGAAACCACTTGAAGCATTCGTGTTTCAATTGGTTTTGTTTGATTTGTTCTTTGCAAACAGCTGAAAGTCTAAATTTTGACAATAAACCTGATTTGCAATGGGGGTTGAACAATTTTGATTGCAACTGTATATACATACATACATACACACACACACACACACACACACATACATATATATATACACACACACACACACACACATATATACACACACACACACACACACACACACACACACACACACACACACATATATATATATATATATATATATATATATATATATATATATATATATAAATAATAGTCTCCCTGTTTTAATGTTGTAACCTTCACCATTAGAACAAATCTGTCCTGCTCAAACCACCCTAAAGACTGACTCCCCTTGTGTTCAATGCTCTCTGACGTCCCTGTCTTGTGAAGGGACTGATATGGACTGATGGATTAGATGCCATGACTCCTGCCAGTGTATAAGGTAACAAATAGCATCATTGACATTTTCACAAACAAAGTAGGTTTTTGTATGTTTGAGGATATATCTAACCATATTTATAGTTCTTCTCAAATCTGAATGTGTTGTTATTTTTCTATAACAGCACTCATTGTAGTTCCAGCTGTAATTTTTATGTGCTTGTTCTAATAGCTGATCATTCCTATTCATGTCTGTATTCCTCTAAAAGCTGATCCACAGGGACTTGTATGGTGGATGCTCCACATAATCTAACACTAATGACAAGCATATTAAAAATGTAGTCTTATTTGACAAAGCAAATGTATACTCATTGACATGGGGAAGTTTTGTGTTGGGATATTTTGTTTAACACTTATGTAGGATCCAGAGCCAGTGCTTGTAACAGTCAGTAAGTTTTCCTCCACATGAAAGTCTTCAGAGTGGACTTTCTGGTTTTTCAGTAACATGACAAACTTCGTTTTTGTCTTAATAACTTCAAGAGAGAGGAAAAAAAGAGAGGCTGATGAAGGAATTTTTCTAACGTAAGTGAAACAGGAACTAACTTATCTTGAGACATTCCACAACATTAAATGTAACTATAACTTTTAAATGTTAAAAAGCACAATGTGTTGTTCACTAGTAAATTAAATATTGTAATCGTTGGAAACTCTGCCCTGCTAAAATACCTTGAAAATATTTGAACATACAGATTTACATTACATTTAAAAAGCTGTTATGTCAAGTTCAAGTTTAGAGATATTTTTACGTGACCACTTCCTCCACCTGATATAATCATAAACATATAACCTCCCTTTACTCCGCCCTAACCTATAACCAGCTGACAAGCACAAATACCTTTTAGCCAAGAATAACATTTCACTCAACAGCAGCATGATTACTCTTCATTAGGCAGTAATGGGACAGTTTGACAAGTAGAGCTGCTGCTTTAGTCACCTGCTGATGTGCATGCATGGCCCAGTGGAGATGAGACCTCTCTGTAAGTGGCCATTAACCACAGTTCATCTGTCACACTTCAGTCCCGGCTCAACCTCCGCTGCACTTCATTTGGGCAACAGAATCCCACAGGGGCTTGTGCCATTTATAGTGCTGGCCATGTTCATTAAGGCCACAGCAGCAACAGTGTATATTTCTGATAGTGCGGTAGTCACAAGGCACTTTAAAACTGATGTCTATAGAAAAACAGATCTGTGATCTTTCTACTGTCAGCCGGAAGAGAAAATAAGGAGATCATCATATAGACTTATTCACTCGTTCAATCATTCCTTCAGTCATTTATTTACTCACTCAACCAATCAATAGATCAGTTCCAAAGCTCCTCCACAGAGCAACAAGGCCTTCACAAAATTAGAAATCTCACTAAAGACTAAACCATATCAACTCCTCTTGGGAGTCAGGAAAAACTGGAATGCAATCACATGAGTTCTGTGGCTGGTACAGCTCCCACCAATGAGACGTCACATTAAAATGTCCCACAGTGCTTTGTTCATGTCACAGCTGTTCTCTCCTCCATTTCCACTGATATGTCATCTCTTTCATTAGAAAAGAATGTCTAAAAAAAAAAAATGTTCGTCCATTCAGCCCACTCCAAACATCCATACCCAAGGGGTATTGGTTACACAAGGACTTGTAACAGGAGGAATTGTTTTCCTGGCTGTAATGACTGTAAGTGTAATTCAAGCTCTTGTAATTAATTAGGAATGCTGTCCACATGTGGCCACTGATCATTTATCCCTATTTAGGCTATGGCTAATTGGTATGTGAATAAATGAGAGCGTTTAATCTTTCTGAATATTATTTTCAAAGGAGTTGTTTAAACAAATGTGTACAAAATGTCTATTAAATATGTAAATGTATAAGTAGTAAAACATCATTATGTTTTAGTTATTAAAGTTTAAAACTGACATCTTGTTTATATGCTGGAAAGAAATCTCATTGTGACACTTTTCAATAGCTGCTTAGATCAACATTGAATTTTCCCTAAAACACGATTTAGTAACACTATGCTGTATCTGCCATAGCAGATTAAAAAGTGCATATGCATTGCATTTAGTCTAGGATAAACCTTAACCATATAAACCTTAACATTTTCACTCCACAGCTGCTCCAGACACTTTAGTTAATCCATGCTGAATAGTGAGGCCGCTTTTTAGAGTCTGTTTTGCTCTAAGGACATTTGATACCTACAACACTTCAGACTATACTAAGAAGTGTAAAACCAAAAGATCCGACTGAGGTCAAAACAAACCACGGGAAAACTATGCTTTAAGCACAGTTATTCTGTTAGCACTACCTTAAAAAGGACATAGCAGAGAGGGTCTCTGGACAGGAAATACCAAACAGGATTTAGGAGTGTTGAGTAAATATAAACATACAGGAATTAAACTGGTTAGTGCAAATCTTTGCTAATCTCTAATCTTTGCCTGCAGTTAATTCTTAGTTAAAATAAGGAATCTTTAAAGAACACAGGGGAAAAAAACAGCACAAACCTGTTACTTTTAATTTAAAAAAAACCTCACTGATCTTCATTAGTTCCATTTCACATTCAAGTTTTAAGCTGGAGTAACAAATATCCTGAAGGTAATTAGTTGTTTACTGACTTATTAGGTCAGAGTAATCTCGTTCAGTATTACTGGTAACTCAAATAACAAGAGATAATGATTTTGTTGGATTTTATACAAATCACAAGAGAAGTTATGACTATAGCTCCTCAATACTAATTCTGATCAGCTACCACTCATCACACAAGCTAATATGCATATGTATGCTAAACACACATATCTATCATTTCACTAACTGTGCATAACTAGAAATATTAAACAGAGGCTGTAAAAGACAAAAGATAAGGTGTCTAATCACAACTTTACATGAGCAACTTCAATGAAGTTTCTAATGTTGTTATTAAAGACTGCAACATTTCCTCTCAGTACTAGAAGCCATGTATCAGAGCTGCATAGGGATGCTCCGAGAGAAAAGGAAGGCTGTTCATGAGCACTGTGTGTTCACCCATTATTCAAGCTTCATTATATTCAATCAATATTCATTTAGCCAGTGGGGTTATTGACTCATTCTCAAATAAAAGTACACTCTACAGCAGCTAAGCACATTATGAATCATTTGTCTTGTCACAGATAGGAGATTTGTGCTCCACGCCATTCCAGAGCAGTAACGGTTTGATGCCACCCTGCGGTTATGACTGTAAATTATGTGTTTTATGAGTCTTCAGAAAAATCTATGCTACCTGCAGTGTGTCACTGATAAATCAATCACGGTTAATGTGTTAGGAAATAAGCTGTCTTTCATCTGTTTGTTTGACAGTTTCTGTCTTGGGTAGGAAGTGGCATAATCACTCTGTGTGATACTGTACAAACAGTACATGGAAAAGGAAATAAAAACAAATAATTGTGTAATAACATGACTGCACATGCTGTATCATTAGCTCTCGCTCCCATTTCACACAGTACAGTTACCTTCCTCATATTAGTACAGGCTCTTACTGTTCTGAGGAACTGACAGCTGCAGAAAAAGAGCAAATAGAAGATTCATGGTGAAATGGCATCAAATATCATAGCATGTATTATTGACAAACAAATGTGGCTGAAAATCCGATACGTATCCTTTTTCTCTATCTTAAGAATTGATCAAAGATATTACATAAACTGCATGAAATAATTCTTTTATTTTTCCAATTACTTTCACCCGGTTGACCTCACACTACACTCAGTGCAGGGCTGTTAAGTATGGGCACCTATTAATAGCAGCCACAAATGAGATTAGTGACCGCAGTATGTATTCACATAGCTTGAGAAGGAACCAAAAACTTGCCTTGACAGATGGTCATTTGTGTGACATCCTGAAAAATAAACTGAAACCTTTCTGTTCACTCAGAAAAGCTTTCACAAATCTGGCCTTTCCAGTAGTGAAAAGCCACACACTTAGCCTACACAATACTGGCCCAATAGTTCTAGTATCAAGTCTATGTTGCTGATTTAATCTCATTAGGAAAAAGACAACTTTAAATATAAAGTAAATGTGGAGTGATGTAATGCAGGCCTACCTGTATGGCTGGAGGTTAAATGCTGTGTAATCCACTCTGCCTTCTCCTTATACATTTATACACTCCTTTTCCTGCACTATTTGCTTAGTGTGATTTAACTCTTCCACTGCTGAATCCGTGTGAAA
The DNA here is from genome assembly GCF_023375685.1 of Ictalurus furcatus. Lineage (NCBI taxonomy): Eukaryota > Metazoa > Chordata > Actinopteri > Siluriformes > Ictaluridae > Ictalurus > Ictalurus furcatus. The sequence goes on along the minus strand of NC_071268.1, from coordinate 16,390,542 downwards.
CTCTTATTCAGTCGCTATCGACTTGGAGGAAGTCATGCTGATCGCATTTTGGCCATAATGTCATTGTTTATCTCGCCAAAGATCTTTAACTCTGCCCAACTCTCTTGCGTCCTCTGCCGCTCCATCACAGCGCCGATACACACACACACACACACACACACACACACACACACACACACACGAGATATTGTGTTAAATAAGCAGGAATTTAGTTATTTCTTTCAATGTTAACGTTTCATTGGAAACAATATTCTAAAATATTTTATGATGACTACCCTATGAAAACCCTACTTGTGTAGTCAGTTCGTGTGTGAGCGCGCGCGCGCGCGCGTGTGTGTGTCTGAGAGAGAGAAAGAGAGAGAGAGAGAGAGAGAGAGAGAGAGAGGCAGTCCGCCAATTATCGCGATGGACGCAGGAAACTCAGCATGAGCTTTTCCTTCTTCCCTTCCAATTCCTGTAGCTGAAGAGCCTGTAGCCTCCGCCACAGGGAACAGAGGAATAAGTCTTTTCATTCTTCACGCTAGCGCTATCCGACACATTTATATTTCCATCCGACAATTTGCTCTAAATAAAGAAGGCATTTTTCTTACAGTCGGATAACAGAGACCAGAGCAAATGGAGATGATCTGAAGGAAACCCGATGGCCACTGACCAAGACCTCTTCCCATCACTTCCATTTAATACACTATAGGTACTTGTGAATGTTCCACGTGCGCGTCAACAGTCTACACAGCGCGCGACTCCGTGCCAATGTGACCGAGTCCGGCAGTAACTCGTGGGAAGCAGTGCACACATTTCACTGGATCGGTTGGCTGGGATTTTCAGCATGGCATACCCTCAGGGCTACTTGTACCAGGCGTCCACCCCTCTGGCTCTCTATTCGTGTCCTTCATACGGCTCGAGCGCGCTGGCGGCGCCGCGTGCGGATGAGCTGAGCAGAGGGAACTCCAGCTCTGGCTCTGCGTTTGCACCGTACGCGGGATCTACAGCTTTCACCAGCCAAACTCCAGCCTTCAACTCGCTCCAGTACGGCTCAGAGCCCGCATCCGCACCACAATTCTCCTCATTCGCGGTGAGTCCTTAGACTGCAACGTTTATGATCACTGTAAACTTTTTGACACTGCTGGAAACTCACGGTTTTATAAGCTTGCACACAACTGAACAGACTTTTTATTTATTTATTTATTTTTAGAACATTATACTGCGAGTTGAAACCCAAACTTGTGTGCCCTTCATATAACAGAAATATTAAAGAGAATACGAAAATTTACATCTGGTTGCAAGCTCAATAGTGTAGCTCTCCCAGTTTATAGAGATGACTCTATAGACTCTGTAGAATTGTATATAGGAAAACAAACATTTCTCCAAACAGGCGAATATTTCATTTATATACACAAAAGCTAGTATGACAGGCCTGAGCATTATAAAACCCCAACATTTTCGTTGTCATTAATATAAGCCTCTTATTAAATAAAATGTCAGCTCAAGCAATAAAGCTATAAATAAGCTAAAGTACCTACAAAAGCTGTATTAAAGACAATTGCTTAGGATAATTGCTTTAATGATATTACAGGCTTCAGGCTGCATATTCAGTTTCTACAATTATGTCTGATTTAAAAATAATAATAATTTCTAGTTATACCCTAATCATTTTTGGCCTAGCTTTTGGGAGTTTATTTCAAATGTATACAAAAAAAGAAGTAATTAGGTTTAAAAATAAATAAATAAATAAAAAGAAAAGAAAAAAAGGTTTGAATGAAAGAAAAGGCTGTCCTTTCTGTTGGTTAATGAGATCTTTAGGTTATGGAAGGCTATAGTTTTCCTCTGTGTGTGTGTGTGTGTGTGTGTGTGTGTGTGTGTGTGTGTGTGTGTGTGTGTTACTACAATAATATCTATAATGTCACTGTTCCAGGGTTCCCCGTATGAGCCGTCCCCGGGTCTGGCCGCCTCTCTGGGTTACGCGCACCCGTACGGAGCGCCGCTGGGCGCGTTCCCGCTCGGAGACCCCGCGTACCGGAAGAACGCCACGCGGGACGCCACCGCAACGCTGAAGGCCTGGCTCAGCGAGCACAGGAAGAACCCGTACCCCACCAAGGGGGAAAAGATAATGCTGGCCATCATCACCAAAATGACTCTCACCCAAGTGTCCACCTGGTTTGCCAACGCGCGCAGAAGACTGAAGAAGGAGAACAAGATGACGTGGACCCCACGGAACAGAAGCGAGGACGAAGATGAAGAAGATAATATCGATTTGGAAAAAAATGATGACGAAGATGAGCCGATTAAGGCAGCCGAAATGGCAGAGTCGACCAAAGAATTAGGTATATCATGACGTTATGTAAAAAAAATATATATATTTCAATAAAATTTAAATTTGCGTACATTATTATTATTCGTAGTAGTAATACAGAGAAGTAATCTTTGACACTGATTTAATTCTCTTGCAGGCCTTCCCGTTAATCCCGGATTAATCACGACCGAGAAGCACACAGAACACACTGATGATGAAGCGGATCGTGTTACTGACACTTCCGCTCTGAGAGAAGGTGAGCCTCGGGCTGGGTGCGACTCTTCATCACCCACGACCTCCTCTCTCCAAAGCGAGAGAGTCGGGCCAGAGACACCCGCAGATCAGGGAGACACTCCGAGCGCAGTGAAGCCCTCTGGAGAGAGCGGCCTTGGCACATCTGTCATTCATTCCACGAACCCGGCTCCCAAACCCAAACTGTGGTCTCTGGCCGAGATCGCCACGTCGGATAAACCGGGTAGTGAGCGGCTCCAAACATGCGGAGCCGCTCAGAGTCCGGTCATCATCAGCACGGGCACGTTCTCGCCCTCCAGGTCGCCCACACGGGGTCCTCTCCTCCCCAGGCACTTCTACTACGCTTCTGCTTTTTATCCCGCTTTCACGAACTACAGCGCGTTCGGGCCGGCGGGCCGCGCCTCCAGCTCCGGATTAAGCGAAGCAGCGCTGCACAGAGCAGCCAGAGGAAACACACCGGCCGACATGTGCAAAGAGCTGGCACAGGGGGAGGCGCACTGCAAGCGTTAAAATCACCCCCATCGGTTTTATTCCGTTTATTTATCCTCTCTGGGATGAGAAACTGGATTTTCTTTAGATAAGAGTGATAATGAAGAGAAAACCGGGGGTTGTCGCAGACCACTTGTGTCTGCACATCTTGTGTAAATGAAGCTTTTTATATTTGAAAGGGAATTTTATGAAATGTAAGGTTTAAAGTAAAATATTGCTTCTTTGCTAATCCATCCACGTGAAAGCAGAGCGGCGCAAAAGGCCAAAGTTAATTCACTATTTTACATTTCTGTAGATTACTCATCTTTTGTTTTATTGATTTTTGGATATTCACGTGTTGAATGCCATTCGTGGAATTTAAATTGTAGGATAACAAAATCCCCATCTTTCGATTTTAAGCAAACGTGTACGTTTCCGTTCTGACAGATATTCTAATTTCGTCTAAGGTAGGCTATTTTCTGATCATTAATACAGGCAATCGAGAGGCCGTTTAATCGAAGTTTTATTCACAATTTTATCATTTGATTATATAACAGATTTTGTGTGCCCAATAAATTGTATATTGTTTGATTTTATTTTCCCTGACAGAGTGTTAACAAATCATAGTGTGGACAGTAATTTTGTTGATTTACCAGAGAAAGGTTAACTGTACATATCCAGAATGCTTTCACTGAGGGTTTTTATTTCTTTTTGCCATCAGTAAGATGTGATTAACACCTGGACTAAGTTACAGTGGAGAAACATGAGCGCTGGTACTTTTTTGGTGTTGGTTATTGAAACTCATATCCTGGATGTTTAGCATGAAATTCTGAACCTCATCTGTCACGCAATATCTGTCAGAAATCTCTTTTTATAGTGGAAATTTTTCAGGAAATATACACATTTCAGCACAGTAAGCATTAGTCTATCATTATATTCTTCAAAGACTGTTTATATATTACTGATTTGCTTTTAGGCAAAATGCTGAGTAACTTTAAAACTGTCCGCCTGTTCATAATTTCATGGGTGAAGCAAGAGTTTTAATACATAGAGTGCAAATTTATAATTGAGAGTTTATGGCACATGGTTTAGTGGATGAGATATTAAATTCATGCTCCACAAACCATCTTCTTATAAAATGTGTTTCGCTATATTCCATCAATGTAGCAACAGTAAGGGGCTAAAAATGCCCAAAGACCATTTTAAAAGGGATTAAATGTGTAAATTCAAAATGTAGTAAATTCTACAGAAGAAAAATGGGATTATCTCAGATTCCCTATTACCACTGGCATTGCAGGGTCCAACAGCAACAAACATCAGAGAATCATCTCAGGCCTCTTGGCTTACAGAGGTAATGCCACTTTCTGCTCACAAAGCCCTGTAAAGAAGCAGCAGCATCTTAGAAAGAGACATAATCCCTTTGGTAAAATCAAAGTTCGAGTCTGGTATATAAACATGGTGAAGAGCTATTTTTCAGTTCTATGCTTATAAAAAAGTGTAATGGAGGAAAGCCGGGCATATACGTTCCTTCTAATATTACATGCCATATTATAACTACCCACTTCTTTTACTATTCCCTGTTTACACTGATACACTAAAGGGTTTTTCTGACAAGGATTTATTTTTCACTCAAGGCTATTTTCAGAGACACGTAACACTCAGCGTATTCAATGCATTTTTAGAAACCTTCCTGCAGATGTCAGGAATGAAAACAGCAGCTCTGGTAATTGCTAACCAAAACAAGTCCCAATGATGAGCCGGCTGATAAATCTATGTCCACTTATTCAGTTTTCTCCCACTCCATTACCACACACAACCTGTTATTATTCCTTTGACATACATATCAAATTAACACTGTAACCTAGAAAAATTGGAGGGAGCATATTTGCCTCATATTATATTAATCATAGACTAATATTTAAATCAAAATTTTCAGTGATGTAGTTAAGCCTATATTACAAGGTCAGATTGTAAAAGAGCTTAAAATGTGTGTCATTAAAGGAACTTGGTTTCTGAAAAATGTCTTCTAAAGATGAAGTCATAGAAAAGTAAGATGAAAACGTGATGACAGAGCTGTATGAACAGATAGAGGACAAAGTCTTCAACATGACAGTCAGTGAATTTATCGCTCTTGTTCATGGTCTACCCTGTAGCACCGGATAGTGAAACCAATCATGAGGCATTAAACAACATTTTACAACAGAGAAAAATATGACATTAATGGAAATGGTTATTCCATACCCTGAAAAGTAAGACCAGCAGAAAAGAAGAGTCAGTGTGAGAAATGCACACTGTTCATCCCTCTCTTCTCTCACCACCTCCTCCTTCTAATCAATACAGCCAGGTCAGAGCACAACATGCACGCTTTGGCTCGTAACTAAAGAGTGTGTAAGGCTTTTAAAAGCATTGATTCTGGACCGATCGATGGCGACTAAGGAGACTTTTCCTGCATAGTGAGAAGGCACTAACGGCCAGCTGATGGTCAGGACAGCTGAATTGCAAAGGTGTTGTTTATATTAACTTGTGGATTCATCATTTCGAGGTCAAACTGAAGGAAGATTATCTCTGTGATTACTCAAAACTCTCACTTTATTTCTATTTGTGACAGAGGTTACGGAGGAGAAATTGGATTTTTAACATTATTTGCATCGTATTATTTTAATATTTATCTTCCCCTAAACTAAACTGAAGCTGATTTATTCTTTAACAGATATTACAATTGCACTTAGATTAAGCCCTCCTGTGTATTCTGTCTAATCAGCCTCACTGCATCAAATGTGCAAGTCCTCGAGGCATTAGCAAATAGATTTCATTTAAGGCCCAAAATGTCCAGAGACACTGATGGCTCAATTTTCTCAATAATAAATGGGAGGCGGTCTCTAAAATAATATTGACTTAAATGCCGCAGCACAGCACAGCAGCGCAGACAGGCGTTACGAGATGGAGGTGTTTTAAGCAGGCAGCTGTGCGAGCGCCTCCGGGCTTCTCTCTAATTGAAAGGATCATTAGAAGCAGGAGTTGCCTCGGTGTCCCTCAGCAGCTCCTCTTCAAGCACACAAATATGCCACGCACCGTAAAGTCACTCCAGCTAAACACAGGACTGCTGTTGTCACACGCTCCATGTGATAAGAATATCTGGTAAAGGAAGGATGGTAGTGCAAAGGATGATTGGCTAATTAAAAGCTACCATCTTGGATTGTCTTTTAGAACAAGGTCTTGTTTAGACTGAAAGGATAGGTAAACCAAGAAAACAGGATATTGGCTCACTTCTACACTAGCTGCATTTTCTCCTGATAAACTGTCACATACAGTGAATGAGTATCAGGGCTTCATACTGATTACCCTATCAAATATTTCTGGAGCAGAACTGAGGCATAATCACTGTGATAAATCTCAGCTGTCATTGTTTTGTTTTCTTTGAAAGCTGAAGTGTCCACTTTATAGACATTAACTGTAATTTCAAAGTTATTATGTTGCTCTAAATCTGCTTGTAAAAATATATGAGAAATTATTTCAGACATTGTATATTTCACGTAATAATAAGGCATCAGCTTTTGTGCACTCATGTCATCTTATTCCTGAGGCACTTGGTTAAGGTCAAGGGAAGAGAATATATTTGGGATATTGGACCAGTTTGAATAGCAGCGCTTGAAGGCTTAATAGCTCTGTATAACACAGCGTGCCTAATCTTTTTTGTACTGTGCCCTCAGAAAACAATTGACAAAGAGTGCCTCTGTATTCACTAGGGCAGCCTTGAGTTATCATATTTAAAATACATTTATTCTAAGTCAATTTCCAAGATTGTTTAGCAGCACCGGAAACAATAACATCATAGAGCACTGCATATTCCTGCCAACACCCTGGGGTGGCACTATATTTCTTTTTGATGTGATTAAAAGACAATGATAAATATGTTTTGTTTTGTACTTGAATAATGTGTAGGATACCAAGACTGGCAAAAATCGCTTTTGTGAATGAGCTCCTTCATCTCAAATAGAAAGGCACAAATATAGATAATTGCATTTTTCTACTTTGAGCATTTTTTTAGTGATTTATTGCAGATCTCATATAGAGATGTCCAATTTATTTCTGCGCATAGGCATCCTGTATAGGTGTTTGCTTATTTCTAATAAGAAGACCACCCAGATATTACAGTAATTATTGAACTGCATTTGTAGAACAAATTACTGTCCCACTCTTTTTTTCCAACTGATACAGTAAATACATAAATCATAGGCTGCTCGTTCCTTTCCGCACAAATCCCTTCATACCTCAAGTGTTTGTGTGTACTATGCAGAGGTGACAAGGAGTGTCTGCTTAGCAAACAAACCAGACAAGAAACCACAATGAGTTAATAATCAAAAGCTATTGTAAGCAGTCAGGCTGACGTCGCCAGACCAGTGACAGCTTTGCCACTTGCTTTAAATATGCTTACTACATAAAAGAAGAAAAAATGCTGAGAGAAGGCATGTCATTCCTATACCAGTGAACTTGGTTGGAAAGGAGGTATGTGGCATGCACAAAGGCTAACTTTGCCTAAGAAGCTCAAGTGGGACCTACTTCTCCCCAAAAAAAAACAACAACAAAAAAAAAACCTAACTGAACAATCCAGGGGGTCATGGTTAAGTCACCAAAAAGTGTGTCTGGGCACACTTTATTCAATACTCACCGAAGACAATAACAGATTCTGAAATTCAATATGTTATGGGGGCTTGTTTTAAAGTAGCCCACTGAGGCACTTTTAGAAACACACAACCTAGCCGGTCTGTCATGTTACTTTGTCTGCATGACTTACAGGTTTAAAAATGAATGAATATTTTTTTTTACATCATCACAGCAGATATAAAAATAACCCCACATGAAAATGTTCATCCTGCTATCATAAGCCAGTTTGTGGTACCAGACTCATGTCTATGTCTATGTCTGTGTAGCTCCTGCTGAGGAAAGCCTGAGCTTCAACAGCTGTTCGGATCAGTGCTCAGGCACCCAAACCTCTCACCTCACTCCCTCTCTGGCTCCCCATCAGCCCTTTAATCTGCCTAAATTGCACTACCTACACCCCTGCGGCCTGTTGCTCCTCCTCCAGTAACTAACACACACACACACAAACACACACACAAAGACAGAATACAATAAACCTCTTAAATCTGCCATCACTTAGGTTGTTAAACAAACACACAAACACTTGCTCCAGCTACACAATTATACAGACAAACACACCACCCCAGGCCCCCTGCTCTGCCACCCCATGCCTCCATCCAGTATTTCCTAGTGGCATATGTGTTCCTTCCGCCATTTCTGTGCCAATCCAACATATGCGTATGCATGCTTGCACACACACTTGTAAGTAGTCCACAGGGTAGTTGGTAATAAATTATGTCCAAAATATTATGTATATTATCTTATCCAAACCTAATCATCACAATAGTGCTGTTTTTCCATGCAAAAATGTAAAGCACATAAATCACTAAACATGTATATCCAATGGCAAGTTGTTTTTGTTCACACCCACATCAATCTTTCAATTAAATATTCACTCAATCACCTAAAGGTACTTAGTAGGGGAGGAGGCAGATGCTGGTATTTGACAATGAAGCAACATGAAAAAACTGTTTTCATGCACAAACAACACAGATAATAACTCATTCATTCATCTGCTTTATCCTGGTCAGGGTCGTGGTCGATCCGGAGCCTATCCTGTGAACACTGGGCATGAGGCAGGAATACACCCAGGATGGAGTACCAGTCCTTCGCAGGGCACCACACACACACACACACATTCACACCTAGGTACAATTTAGAGTAGCCAGTCCACCTATTGGAATGTTTTTGGGAGGAAACTCACATGCACACAGGCAGAACATGCACAGCTCCACAGAGACAGTAACCCGAGCTCAGGATCAAAAGTGGGGTTAATAATAAGCTGAAGTTAATGATAAAATATAATATTGATGCTGTGCTATTGTTGATATGTCTTCCTATTTCTCGGATGTTAGTACTGATATCTGGCTGTAGCTTCTTCAGCTGGACAGCCCACAGCCTTTTACTCTTTCATTCCTCCCAGCTGTCAAGTTTCAAACATTCAAAGTGACAGACAGAGTGTGTGGGTGTTACCCTGTAACAGCTCCCTTGGCTCCTCATATTTACATCTAAAAAGTGAATCCTTAATGAGAAATATCAAAGAAGTGTGGATCAAAAAGATTTTAATAATGTACTATCAGCGCTGGAATAGAAGTCCTCATGTCATTGAGCTCATGAATTCCGGATGAAGAGGGGCAGACATCTATCAGCACATATTCACTGCAACAGTGTAAAACTCCTGATTTCCTTTGATATAAGCAGGAAGTACTTTAAGAAATCAAGCTTTTTAGGTGTACTAATACAGTCTGTGACACTCACTTCTGGTGCCTTTGAAGAACTTTTGTGAAATATACATGGGTCACAGTTTATTATTTTTTAAAAACTTCATTGAGTCTTTTCAGTCAGAGGCAATATATTGAGCTTTATGGTGATATCTCCAAGCCCCTGGAAGACTAAACAGTGGGTTGCATCTTATAGCTAGTTTGTCTTTAGGGACATTCAGCTGTCCATCTCTACTGAACATGGCACAGTGGGGCTCAGAGCCATGGGCAGCATCAGAGTACCTTGCTGTGATGTGGCCACTTGTGTCTAATTCTCCCTGCTAGCACTGGCATCACTGTAAATCTCAGATTTATCACCAGAGTAAATACTGTTGCATTTTTAGTATGACTCAGAACGATAGATAAAGGGCAGTAAAGAGTCAGGCAGAAAAAGCTGCTCTAAAATTCAGAACTGTGAAGGAAACATACAGTGATCTCTCATAAACATGGAAGAAAAACATGAGAACTAAGAAATGCTTAATGGATGCAAAATTATTGTAAGATTATTTGGCAGTAGTAAATATGAGAAAATAAAAGCTAGTTAAAAATTAGCTATGTCTGAAATTTCTCCCCTTCCCACCCTTTCACTGTTTACTATACAACAGTGTACTGGGGCAGCAGCAACTGAGACACCAGACTGACCCTGAATACTCCAGAATCCATCATTGTGTCCTTCCGTTACATAAACTAGTCCAACGTTATAAATTACCAGGCAACTTGAAACCACACAAATACAGAAGTTATTTTCTACTGATAATTACCGGTTGGATTTAGTGGTCATAAAACAATGTTGTCGGACTCCATAAGACATCTGAAGTTGTGCTGTTGTATCTGGCACAAAGATGTTGCAGCAGATCCTTTAAGTCCTTTGAGGCCTCCATGAATCGGACTTGTTTGTCTAGCACATCCCACAGATGGTCAATTGGATTGAGATCTGGGGAATTTGGAGGCTGAGTCAACACCTTGAACTCTTTGTCATGTTCCTCAAACGACTCCTGAACAATTTTCGCAGTCTGGAAGGGTGTATTATCCTGCTGAAAGAGGCCACTGCCATAAGGGAATACCGTTGCCATGGAGGGGTGTACTTGGTCTGCAACAATGGTTATATGTAGGTGGTACATGTCAAAGTAACATCCACATGAATGCCAGAACCCAAGGTTCCCAGTAGAACACTGCTCAGAGCATCACAATGCCTCCGCCAACTTGCCTTCTATCCAAAGTGCATCCTGGTGCCATCTCTTCCTCAGGTAAGCGACACACATGCACCTGGCAAGCCACATGATGTAAAAGAAAACGTGATTCATCAGACCAGACCACCTTCTTCCATTGCTCCATGGTCCAGTTCTGATGCTCACGTGCCCATTATAGGCATTTTCGGTGGTGGACAGGGGTCAGTATTGGCACTCAGACCGGTCTGTGGCTACGTAGTTCCATATGCAACAAGCTATAATGCACTGTGTGTTTTGACACCTTTCTAACATAGCCAGAATTAACATTTTCAAGAATTTGTGCTACAGGAGCTCCTCTTTGGGATTGGACCAGAAGGGCTACCCTTCCACCCCATGTGCATCAATGAACCTTGGGCACCCATGACCCTGTCACTGGTTCACCAGTTGTCCTTCCTTGGAACACTTTTGGTAAGTACTAACTGCTGCATCCCGAGAACACCCCACAAGACCTTAAGTTTAGGAGATGCTCTGACCCAGTTGTCCAGCCATCACAATTTGGCCCCTGTCAAAGTCACTCAGATCCTTACGCTTGCCCATTTTTCCTGCTTCCAACACCTCAACTTCAAGAACTGACTGTTCACTTGCTGCCTATATATCCCACCCTTTGACAGGTGCTACTGTAACGAGATAATCAATGTTATTCACTTCACCTGTCAGTGGTTTTAAAGTTATGGCTGATCGGTGTAAGTAAAATGTACATTTTTCATAGAATATAATGGAAGACTCATGGAAAATAATGTTTCAAGCATGATATGTTAAATGGATTTGCACGTTAATGGAAAAAAATACTAATAATATTTTGAAGTAATGATTAAATTTCAAGGTAAAGCATAGTTATAGTAGACTGGGACAGACAAAAAAAACTGTTTTCTAATTACTTTAGAGAGCTATATTATTGAATTAAGTTTTTTTTTTTAAAACTGAAACATGCATATAGGTTATTGTGATGGACACATTACCTGAATTAAATGTGTCTTTACATGCATTTACTTTACATGCATACTTGTAAATATAATATCAGTGGGACACAGTACACTAGTACACCAAATGTGGAATCATGCTCATATACAAAGTTGGCCACTACAGTATCCATCTTGAAAAGAACGTTTTGAGCAAAAAGAAATCACTGTGCATTGTAGTACTTAGTGTGAAAGTATAGTGTGCATCAGTTGTACACTGGATTTACTGCATTATGGATATAATAAATTACCCAATGAATATAATTTGTCCACTGAGAATTCACAACACTTTAAAAGGGCAACCCAAATAATGCACTACATGGTAAATAGGGAATGAATTCAGAAAGATGAAAACATCACTTCATGTTACCATGTTGATTATTCTGAAGACTCACGCTGGTCCCTCTTATTAGTATGAGGATCATCTCCACCTGTTACTCCAGCCCATCTGTACAGTATATGTACTAAAGTGAATATGCTGATATTACATTCTACAATAGAATGAAAATATGTACTGCATTGAAAACCAACCAAATAGGTCATCTAGAAAGAGATGACAAACAACATCGTCCCTCAATTAGTATTGTCTGTCTAAAGGTTCAGAGGCAAATACACCAGAGCAAGCACGCCCAGACTGGGCACAGGTGTTACTTAGCATGGGGTCTGTCATGCACATCAAAAGGACACCCCTGACACTCCACATAACTTACAGATCCTTATGCTGCCACCAGAACGAGAGAACAAAAGAACTGGCTTGAAAGAGAAAATCAATAAGCATATGGCAATTAATAAAACATTTTCTACCTGAATCAACTACAAAGGCTTTTCTTTTGTTCTTTGACTTTTCCAGAAGCAAAGATCTGTAGAATAAGAGACAGGACTAGAAGGATCACTGAGTGTTGGTTAAAAATGCCACTTTCCTGTTCGATCAAATTTTTTATCAAAAGAAAGATCTGCCATGACAATTGAGCAGGTTTTGGATACTATCAAGTACAATTAACAACTGGGGGAAAAATGAACAGTTTGAAGGGGTTAAGAGCAATGATGAACCTGTAACAAAAAAAAAAAAGATTAGTGACAAACATTTGACCCAAACTTGCAGCAAATGTTTCATAAAGTGTCTATTCAGCGGTAGCTTTCATCAACACACACATACACACATCCATGCCTCTGTCTTGTCCAGCATGAGTCTCGGCTGCAGGGAAAAGCTTAGGATAAAGCTAATCATGCATATAATTGAGTTTAGACTCTTGTGTCTATGGGGGCCTGACCCATGGTTTTCGGGATGACTGGGCCATCACCTGTGTGATTAATGCATGTAAATGAACAAAGGCCATAATTATTGGGGATGTTCAATCTCTCCATCCAGATCAGTCTGGACTCTTCATGGACTGACTCCATTCACTGATAAACATCAGACCAAAGACCATACTGAAGAGAATGCCTAAAAGAGTTTTCATGTAAAATTACCAAGAAACACACTCAGCGGAAAAGAATCACCTGAACAGGAACCAGAGTATAGCACAAAACTATAGGTGTGCAAGCAACAGCTGGAGGACGTCAAGGCCAAAAAGCTCTCAATGGGAGGGAAAACAATGCAGCATGTTTGGGTTTTGGACAAGGGCACACTGTCACAGCTTTCATATTTGAGCAGAGGCTTCACAAGCATTTTAATTATGAATCACAAGCTTGGGCCGTACAGGAGCTTGACAGCAGCGGAGCAGACTGAGTACCTCCTGCATAATTTAGCACTTAAAGAATGCGTTGCCAGTGACTATGCTGAACTAAAGTGCACAACATCAGAAGGGCTATAGGATTACTACATTGTTCTAGAGTCGGTGTGACATTATTATATTTCCTTTGTATTCCTCAATGGGATAATGATATCTAACATGTACAGCAGGTGTTTCCAAACTGTTATAACAGAGGCCTTTTTAAGTGTCCACACACGCACAAATACACACACACATACACACACACACATATACACATTTGACATGGACTGGACACACAATTAAACAACCACTGCAGCACATAAGTGATGAAGGTCATGCTAATAGTTTGAAATTCATGCTGAAATACATGTGTTCTTGTATTTATCTATTTATGACTTTTCTAACACTGAGGAAATGTGTGTTAGAAAAACACTGCCTCCCTAAGATTCTCAATAGAGCATTGAATACAAGCGAGGGATGATGTAGGGGACCATGCTTAAACCAAAACCATTATTTGGGCTCATATTTAAGTATGTTAAATGGTTATATCTTTTTGGAGAATTAGTGAGAAAATAGCAGCCAAAAACTTTCATCAAGATTGGTTACAACAATGATAAATCTCAGAGTTTTATAGTATTTTAGAGCATGGAGTTCTTCACAGAGCCAGGGACCCCTTTAACTGTAAAATAAATTCCATGGCCTCACACCATACAGATTTACTTTCTAAACATCATTTAAATGTGTACAATAATATTTTGCCAATTTATTACTGCCATAGAGCCTTCTATTCACTCTACTTTTTTTTACCAAGAAATGTGCATGTAAGTTACCATTAAGATTTTACACTAAAAAGTAATTATGGGCCAATTATGACTAAACACGTTATAAGATAACAGCATGTATAGGCCTACTTGTTTTTAAATTTTAAGGTTTGGATTAAATCCATAAAATTACAAACAAAATGTAAAATTGTAAACTATGGACTCTTATTATGTTTTATGGACCCTACTTTGAGGACCACTGAGACAGAGTATAAAAACTATTGTTTGTAAACAATTAAAAATACATTTTAAGAGTGATTTTCCGCTAAACCAGCTGGACACTTGTCTTTATTTTCAGACCATTACCACTCAACTGAGATGTAAGCAAAGATAACAGACAGCATCTACTACTATGACAGGGGTGCTGGAGGATCTTTATGTACTCTTTATGTACTCACATGTTTGAAGGCGACAGATATTGTCATGTACATAGCTTCATAGCTTGGACAGCTACAATGGTGGTTTGTAATGCCCTTGCACAATGTAAAGACAATCACAGCAATCTCATTAATTAATACTACCCACAATGCTGGTTTATTATACTTAGTTTATTGGCTAAAACCTCAACCAAGATAAAAATGATCATTACCTCCTCCGAGGGCAAGGAGAGAGCTAATTGTACATGATAATATAAATTGAATTTGAGCAATGGCCCACCCAACAGCTTTGCAGCCCACTAAGTTGGAACTCACTGATATAGACTGACACTAGTGAAACAGGTGCTGATTTGGTTCTCTATTGAAATTTTTTGCATACATAAATAAAACACGTATCTAATCAACCCGAGCTTTGGTTTGAACATATGGCATACACAAAATATCCAGTAAAAAAAAAAGCCCACGTGACTGATTGTCACACCATGAACAAACCAAAACCGAATCCTCGATTATACTGAACAAGCTCTGAAATCTTTCATCGCCTCATAATTGCCAGCAGCATAGCCGCATCCGTTATGAGATGTAAATCCTGCCACCCTCTTGTCATGGAGGGAGCTAAAGGAGCAGCACAATCTGTTTGTTGTCCTGTTCCCGTCTGGCGAGCTTTGACATTTCCCCCTTCTGCTTTTGTCCCCTGCGCTCTCTGAGGGCCCAGCTCCCCTGGCCCTGCTCGAGGCCTGCATTAAGTATGCATCTCTCCCAGCACTCCCAGCTAATCTCATCAGAGTGCAGGATGCTGGAAATGTATGTAAATCTACATCTGTTGTGTCCTCAGCAGGCAGAAGCGGCTGGAGCACCCACTGAGTACAATCTCCCAACTCACTCCCAGCAAGCAAGCCGAGCACATGACCCCGCTCGGTGTGTAAACATGCAGCCATTCAACCACACACACACATGCACACACACATACACACATACACACCCCTCTGGTGTCTCTGGTGCCCCTTTCCCCAATTAATTAGTCAACATCTTCCGTAGCCCAGTGGAGTCCTCTGACACAAATCAGACATTGCAGAGCAGTTGGTTAGCTGCATATCTTACATGCATAAGTAAGCCAGGATCTTCAAGCATGTACAGTTTTCCAAAATCATACACTTTGCTGATACTCCAGAAAAGATAATTGAAACTTTTACTGACATTTCAGAATGAGGCTCAAAGAGTGCTCCAATGTTAGTTCTCCATTCAGAATTATAGCATGCAAGGAGTACAGTAATCACCAAAATAACCAAATGAACAACTCAAATTAAACCATTTTATGTCTTGGGGAAGAGACTTGATGCTACCTCTTAATCAACTTCATTCTACCGTTGAACATGAAATAATGATTTTCTGCCTGATCTGTGTTGCATTCGATGGAGATTAGCTCCAATACTGGCATTAGAGTTCATTACCAGCTTGAGTACAGGATTATTACAGCTTGTAATTGGATGAGGTTTGAATATGGGTTTCAAATAATATTGTGATTGGACAGTGAGTTCACTTGTCAGTCTATGAGATCGAGAAAGATGATAAGAGGAGGGGGATTTCATTAACATTTGACCTACAGAGAATGAAATTGCTGAAACCTCGGTTGCTGTGTTTGAGGGAAGAAGACAATTTAGATAACAGTTGAAATTACAGACAGTTCACCACTCAGGAAAAGTTACTTAGAAGTATTATATTTCATTCGCTGAAGTTCAAATTCCTGCATCAGTCCTCAAATTATAGCTTTAGTACATTTTATCAAATCGGTCTTATATTGACCCTGAATCAGGCAGAAATGGTTTGAATCAAATAAAGCCAATCTCGCTGGTGGTATCAAATAACAAGATTATATATTTATGTTGAGATACACCATTTTCAGTAATTACAATATCCAGGACTAGCAAGAAAAGCCCCTAACATTGGCAAACTTGCAGAATCTCAGATTTGCCGTAAAAAAAACAACAACACATACACATTTGCATAAAAAACCCACATAGACATGCAAGCATCTCAGACCTCATAATTACATAATGCATTTAAGTTCATTTAACTTTCTTGGTTAGCTTTTTTTTTTTTTAATCTCACGGTGTGATTCAGTATTTCCAATAAAAGCAAATATTTCTTTGTTTAGATTTATTGGATCCAACTGAAAAATGTAATGATGTATGTATGGATCCAGTACAATGTCACTGGAAGGTTGAACAGAGAGAGTTTTATTAGTTTCCTGGGCCACTATTGACAAAAAGGCCATAAAGTCTACCTGCTCACAAAATTTTAACTGTTTAATTCAATAAAATTGATGTGGAACACAATCCCTTTTTCAGCAAATCCACTGTGGTGGCGTTATTTGAAGAGGCAATATCACTGTGAGAGAAATAAAACTGCCAAACACTTCATTATATTATAGAATGATAGTGATAGTGAAATAGTTAACATCCCCAATTAATTATGAGTTGCGATTAAATTTGTCTTTTAAATTATCTTAAATAACTGGAGTATGAAAATAAGATTTAGTTCCATTCTTTGTACAATGAATGCTTGCGTTATGATTCAAAGAAAACTTTAGTGTCTGAAGTGTGTTAAAAACAAAACAAAAGCTTTAATGAGGTAGTTAGTTGAATATAAAGCTCCTGAGGCCTAATTAATCCTTGGCGCAGTGTTGGCACACTTCTTGGTCATTATTTGACAAAGAATACATCCCAATACTGACATTTCAATAACAAACCAGATTTCCACCAAGCACTAAACCGTGGGGGGAGACTAATGCCTACAAATTTTAAATGCCTTTCATGCTTACCAGTCATCCAAGTTCATAAAAAATATTATATGAGAATAATAACATTCTGCCTTAGCTGTAATGCAAAGAAATCTCTCCTAAAAATGTTGTCCTATAGTCCTCATGTTAAAGGAACACAACCAGGAACACATGAAATATGCTGATAATGAAATGTGTTGTGATTCTGCTGCTAATTTGTTGGTTTGTGCTGTATTTTCATCAATACCACATGCGAAGTGTCTTTGCTGATGTCATAAGAGGACAATACTAGTACATTTACAATGGTGTTTAACAGGATAAAACATTTGCACTATTTCAAACATAAAGGAAAACGATCAAGAAAAATCTGTCTTTTCTTACTCACCATTCTCCAATGATGTAGAATGTCATTAATTCATCTCCAATTACTGCTTTATCCTTATCCTATATGACTATACTGTAGTGTATATGGTGCCCCAGTCAATCAAAGGGTGCCATGTAAACACACAGGCATGTTTTGGGAAGGTGGGAGGAAACCAGAGAACCTGAAGGAACCTGGGCACGGCAAGAACATGCAGAGAAACGCCACACAAACAGCAAGTTGAGCTCAGGAACAACTTGGGGACCCCATGGCAACACCACATAGAGCGGTACTGTTCCCCCTCATTCACTGTATAAATATTATTTAGAAATCCAACGGAGAAGTAGTAGAGACAGCAAGCTGTGAATTCAAAGGCCCAGAATGCAGTGCATCTACATGACACAGTTGCATTGAGTTAGACAGGCCATGACAAGAGCTGTTTAATAGAGTGTAAGAGCTAAATGTAGATCTACTGTCATGAAAGAAGTTTAAATAAAAATGCCAATGCTCGGAATTTCATTAGAAAATAAATCTCAGGTACCAATAAAGATGGTAATTATAAACATTAATATTCAAGTTGTTCAGGGTGGATTTTTCCTTTACTGAGGTAAATTCGTAGGTTTCCGACGACGCCATTGATGACTGGCGCCACTTCCGGTCCAGAAAAATCATGAAGAAAGGAGAAAAGCTGTGTGTGTGTGTGTGTGTGTGTGTGTGTGTGTGTGTGTGTGTGTGAATGAGTGAGTGAGAGAGAGAGAGAGAGACTCACTCTTATTTAACTTCTTTAAGATTGCCAACAATTGTATTGATGCTTGGTTTCTATTCTGTCATCTCCATGTTTCCATGTGGACACTAATATAATATGTTTTTTCAGATTCTGATCATATGTTTATACCTACACTACACTAATCTTTATTAATAACAGTTCTACATTCCTGTAATACTTTGGCAGGACTGTAGGTGTATATGGTCATGCCAGTGAAGCTTGTTGAATGGAACACTGAAATAGGGAGAGACGGGTTTAAGGTGACCGGAAACTGCAGCAGTAGCAGTGTGGGTGTGGAGGCGGATGTAGCGGGGTGACAGCAGGCTGAGGCGCGATTGATTTCCGCCGCTGTAAAGCACTCAGAGGAAACATTTTAAAAACTCACCAACGCTGCGTCAAACACCTTTAACCTTACATATGGAACTCACGCCACATAAACAGGATTTAACCCCCTAGCACTGTCTGCTTTTAACCTGGGGTAAAATCACCATGGTGGGGAAAAAGTGAAAACGAAGGAAAACAGACTTCCAATTATTCCCTGAATCAGAAATGCATAATCTCCTTTACTAAAGCCATGTTCTTACATCACAATGTAACTGAGCATGCCAAATACTAATTAATTCATTTAATTAATCTATATAATAAATTAGGCTAAGTGGTATGAGTCCTCTAGCTTAGGTTGTGTAACAGGTCGACCTTTCATGTCTCTTTATCCTGCTGCTTATACTGTAACTTTTACTGTAGCTTTTCTCTTTCAAGTGCAGAAAGCTCTACAAAATGACTATTGATTAAACAATTAAACTACTCTCCTGATCTTCAAGGAAAATGGGCACAACCATTATCTGTAACATATGCAGATGAGAGTAAAACACTTAACCTTGTATAAATCTATCTTATGTCCTTGGCTAGTCCTTATTTGCACTAAAGTGGATAGCATACAGTTAAGAATAATTACAACAATTATAAAAATCTCTGCTTAACACTGTTAATAAAAACAAATAAATAAAATATTATCAAACATTTGTGTTTACACCATCTCCGAAAGTCATGTTTGCCTTGGGATTTTAGAATCTTTTAACTTGTCGTTGTGGTTGTGTAAGTAATAGGAAATCAATGGAAGTGGCAGATATAATACTTGCATACGAAAACAGGGACTAAATGATATAGATTTCCAATGCATCCGCATGGTGACTACTTTAATTTGAATTGCAAATATTTGTTACAGCACATGGGTCCTTTTAAGAGTATGCCTGCATTGATTGCCTAAAACAAGAACTATAGTGATCCCAAGATTACTCATTTGATTCTCTCTCTCTCTCTCTCTCTCTCTCTCTCTGACATTGTCTGTCTTTAGTTTATAAATTGACTTGACATTTCAAAGCCCAGTTGTCACAGAGACGTGTAATTTTTGTATGCCTGTATGCACACAATTTTTGTAAAAAAAAATGCAAAGGAAAAATCAGGTTTTGAGCAGAAATGTCAACAAATGAGATATGTGTCAAGCTGCTAGAATTTCCCATGTGGTAGTGTTGAATTTCAAGACAGAATATGCACTGCTGATGTTGTACTGTACATTTTGATCTGTGGTCAAAAATGACACAGGAGAAATGACATGACTATGTTGCTTTGCTTGAATTTGAAATTGAAAACATATGCTGAAAATTTAGTATTTAAAATTAAAGACTACACATAGTTTAATCTGTAAGTATATATGTTTTGAAATGCATTTGTGGAATTGTTGGTAGTGCAAACTTTCCCTAATTTATATTTATAAATGTTTTGATCATTGCTAATAATGGTTTGTCCAAATCCATTCCACTGTTATACTATGAATTGTGTATGATGTCTCAGTTCTCATTTCTGAAGACACGTGTAGGCTTGTCTTATTATTTTTGATGGAGCACAAACTGTAGCCTACATACTTTACATGTAGCATTTTTTACATTAAATGTAAATATAATGTAAATGTAGCCTAAATCAGTGCCTAAGTCATTGTTATAGAAGTCTCAAATGTCTCCCTACTAGACATATAAGACACTACATATGGTGTAGAAGCCACTGCTTCATGTCCTATGTGCACTACAGGGTAGAGAGTCACTTGGGATTTGGCCAAGGTTAGCCTTTCATTGGCTGGAAGATGTGAGCAGTGTAAAGTGTGTGATCCGCACTGATCCCTGTTACGCCAGCTTACACACTTCACTGCAGTGTTATAGGGTGCTGAAAACGCTTGTAATCACTATGTAGATCTTCATCGCCCTCTAGTGCTCTTCATCAGTACACACAACACTGTCCCACACACATGCTTTCACCCCAGCAAATATGACAATTACAAAAAGCCACTTTGTATAAACAATTATTTCATTTTTACCTTTTCTTTTTTAAGTTATCGCTTTAGTCCCTTCAAGTTTTGGGTGAGATCTTATGGGTCAATTTTCACACGCTTTTGTAAATAATAGTCCAGAAATTTTCCAGGACATTTTCCCAAAACGTATATATGATGATGCTCATGGAAGGTTACCTTATAATGACACACATCTGCCGACATCTGTCAACAACTTAACCCCTAATGACCCCTTTCTGACTGCAACACAGACATAGACCATTCTTCAACTGGATCACAAGTTTTATTGAAATGATTATAAATGAATTATACAGACTTACTGTTAATGAAAACTGTCTGGATAAGTTAAAACAGTATTATATACCCATTCAAACCCCTCTTCTCCAACAAAGAATACACCAAATAACCAAGTAGAATATGACCAACATTCACATAAGCCCATTAATATCACAACTCTGGCCAAACTTTTTTTCTTTTGCAAATAAGATCCTATCAATGTGATTCATGTGGTAAAATAAAGGTAAAATGAATGGAAGTAGACTGACTCTGCTGTGTGAAAATATCTGCTGACCCTCACTGGCCTTTGATATTTTTTCTGTAATCTAAGCTAATAAGAAAACACTAAAATATGAAATTTCAGATGCTTAAAAAAAAACAACTTTACAGGATACATAGCAGGATACATGGCAACCCCATCATTGTTTCCTTGTGATGCTCATATAGCATTTTTGCATTTCACTGCTACAGTTTAACTGCAAATTTACATAGTTTCCTATCATCTCAGATGCTGAACAACTACATATAGCAGAACTACCACTGAAATGTCTTTTTAGACCACAGTTGTCCCATGATGGGAGCTGTAAATGCTCACCGCCTACAAATAGTTTTACATTGATATAGTCCAATGTTGAGTGCTTGGGGAAAGCTGCAGTGTGTATAAGGAGGTATATTGAAATCTGCAGCTCTCTGTTAAATCTTCTGAACTGGTCCAGTGAGAAATCTAACTTTAGTTACAAAGCCTTTTACAGTGTATAACAATGCCTCATGACAAGGTCTATTCATGCCTCTTTAACCTGACTGTAAATGTAACCCCACCCTGGAGCAACCATGTGTATTAATGAATGTGTTCCTTTTTTATAGCACTTTTTACATCAGTAAGTTAGCAAAGATGGTGTGTAAATATTGCCACATTTTCAAATATAAAATCAATATCCATTAAGGGTCTAAACACATGCATAGCTAAAGCCATACACTTCCTGTGGGCCAAGTATTTTATACATATATAGAACTGACTGACAGACCAAACCAGAGGACAACCAACTACTTAATAGTGACAGTACAAGGACCTTCATTAATTCAGAATTTTATTTTATACAGGGTCATTTAACATTTATTATACAGTCTTCATTACAAAATTATTTACAATTCAACTAATCCACTGGTGAATTTAGGCACAAATGAAAACCGAAAAAAATAATTGATAGAAAAAAGCATTCAGATAGTTCAATCAGATTTAGTATAGGTCAGTAAGAAGTAAATCACATGTTAATGGCAATTACATAATGTATCGGAATAGTTCTGTGGTTCAGATACTTACACTTTTCTCAGTTACAGAAATACTGATCAAAGTTGCAGTTGTAAAAGCACAGTGTAGAGCTCCAGATCTGACCTGTGGTCTGAGAACAAGCTTTATCACTAGAAAAACATTCCACAATCTCCAGCCTCAGGTAAAAATGACTTGTGGTTTCTTTGGAAATACTTTGTTAGGCAATATAGGACCTATGAATCACAAGCTATGATGTCATGCATAGAAAGAGGCAACAAACAGAGGGAGAAAATGAAAGAAAAATATCAAATGGTAGCTAACTGGGAACCAGTTACCAGCCTGAAGTCAAAATAAAAGCCATGTAGCCAATCGGCTACTGTGGGAATGCTAGTGGAATCCTATATTTACTCCAATGGTAGAATACCAGCCTCGACACATTCATCTTATTTCAGTTTTTATTTTTTGTTTTAGTGATGTATTATATTATGCAAAATAGAGCTTTCTTCCTTAAGCTGCATTCAGAAAAATATTACTAATTAGTAAAAAATAATTAAACAAAAGCTGACCAGTGTTGTCACTCATGCTGAATTGGAAAGTTGCAAAAACCTCAAACTATAAGCAGAATCCCAAATAATAATAAAAAATATACAGCCTCTCAATCTTAATGCATGTCTCCCAATACCCTGATCAAATCTGAACATCTCAGCTAACACTCACTCAAACACATCATAAAACAGAGGAATAACATGTGAAGTAACATTTCACTGCATCAGTTGTTTACAGAACTATAAGTCATCGATGTAACATAACCAAATGCAAACACCAAAGCAGAAACTTGACAAGAAATGGTTAGACAAAGCTATGTGATTAAAACATTTTCCCCCGTAAGACGACGACTCATTTTATATCATAAACAAATCAAATAGAAAGCATGAGCTGACTATCAGTTTGTCATCTTCAACACACCCTAAATGTGAACTGGGATCGAACCACAGGCATTCAAATCATCTGTGGCTCCTCTAATCACTGCAAGCACATACCCACATGTATGAAGCATGACTCTGCTGGGAGAAGCTAACCATGTTATGACTTAAATTTGTAATCAATTCTCCAAATTTGGAAAAAAGAGTCAAAGACCTTTAATCTGAACCAGAATAAACTCCCACACAGACATAGCAAATGATCATTTCAATGCCAACTACGCCAACAATTTCCTTTAGCTCATGGCTAACTATGTTCATAGTGTTAGCTTGTGCCTTAAGCTAAAATCACCAAACTTGATTTCATAAAGTTCTGAGTCTAAAAATCACTTTATAACAGAACAGATTTTAATAAAGAGCTAAATGCAACTTTCTCAAATTAAACCAAATGCAGACTAACACTTGCATTGCTATGGTCCTGAAAGAACTAAGCTAAACACTGCTCATGTCACATGAGATTTCAGATACAGCTGAAGAACAACTGAGGAACTACCAGGCATCAGGTTCATAATTCTTTCCTGAACTCTTTTGGTGGGCCCATTGTTGTTTAGACAGATTAGGAACTTAACATTTTAAAAGGTATAAATGACACATGCATAGACTTTTTTTTTTCCATAGACACAGCCAAGCTGGTGCGTCATATGAAAAGTGCATGATAGGAAAGGCTTAAAACAAACAGAGTGAACACTGAGACCTATCAGAGACACAGCTGGTCTGCTACGTATTGGCCATGGCTGGATCATGGCACAGGTGAGTGTCATGCAGGTTTTGGCTTCATTTGAGATGAAAGTGACCAGGAGCTACTTTCCTCTTCATCACAGAGACAGCCATGGGAAGATGGAGATGGGGCAGAGCTAGATGGGATCCCCCCTCAGATGGGTGCGTCTGCCTGCCTGTGCAAACGTCGCTCGGCTGCAGCTGCTAGCACCCTGCGACGCATGGTCAAAGAGTCTGAACTGGAGTCGTCCTCTTCAAAAGAGGAAGGGACATCATCCTCCTCCTCCTCCTCCTCCTCATTGGAGGCAGCAACAGAGAAGGAGGAAGCTTCTTTTATATCGCTTTTGTTTAGATAGCGTCTGCAAGAATAAAACCCAAAGTAAAATTATGAGTTAGGTCACAGACTAAGTATCACAGCCATTATTTGCTACAGTGGAATTAAAATACGCCTTAAAACAATTACTACTACTCTTTGGATAAAAGCGTCTGCTAAATGAATAAATGTAAAGGTAAACGTACAATACAATTCATCCACTTAATGGGGGGTGGAAAGAAAAGGGCCAGTAAGAAGTATTAGCAGACCTGCGCGCTCTCAGCAGCAGCTCCTCTTTTCTCTGGTGCAGCATCCTCTGTCTCTCATCTGCAGATTTTGAGAACCGGCTGCCACGCACCTCAAGGTCCTCTGTCTCCGCAGTGGTGGGCTCTGAACCCCTGCTACCTCCAGCAGGCTCACCCGGTGCCTGGCTTACCTGAACAGGTGCTCGGTCCAGGGGCTGAGAAAAGTAGAACAAATTTGGATACGTAAGCTTTTAACTGTCCCGTCATTTAACCTGAATCTTAGTTTGCAAGTACAGCTATTCAACATTCTACTGCAAGCCAGATATTATGTTAGCTCTTCATTCACCAAAAAAATTAAAAAGTTATGTAAGTAAACTTCACTTCCCCATGCAGAGAGCATGATAAAAAGAACTTGCACCCTGGTTCAACTTATTTTTGTTCAATAAATTTTAATATTGTAACAGGCTCAGCTAAAGTACAGAGAGTGACAATCCACCTCTACTGGGACACTGGTTTGTCAGGACTGTCTTTCTCTGCGAGAAACTACAGCAATCATAATTTTCTTCATTCTTTTCATGTTTTGCATTTTAATTCATTTCAAATACAATGTCTTATTTACACTTGTAAATTCTGTGTGTCAGAAAACTAAATATTTCGTTGATATGGACAGGTTGTACAGAACTTAAATACAAGAGAGCAAGCGGATCAGTAAGTATTTAATTTGAAGAAAAGGAAGGATAGTATAAGAAGCTGATTTGTTAATTCTCCAGATACAACGTTTATTCCTGGAAAAATAACTTGGGGTTTTAGATCTAAAGGTAAAAGCTCACGTTTTCCATGTCTACTGTACGGGATGTGCTTTACCTGGGCAGGGAAGGGCACCTGGATCCTGCCTTCCAGGATGTTGTCAGTGGTGACCTCCACAGAGCGAGTGAGCTGCAAATCTTGCAGCACCAGATGGTAAGGAACCTGAGGGAACATCTCCTGTATCTGATGGGCCTAAAACAACCAGCAAGACCACCCTCATTTTAAGATATCAAACATTCAACATGCTACAGATGACACAAGAAAGATTGTAGCACAGCTTGAAGCATTCATAAAATGTAAACAGAAATCTCTCACCATGGCACTGAGCTGTGAGTTGTTGACCTGTGCGATGCCCAGGATGTTGGTTGTATGCATAACTTCCACAGAAAAGCTCGGGAGCCAGCTAGCAATTCGTGAGCCTAAAAGGAGTCGAGACATTACGAGTGTAACTAACTGAGGGATATAATAAAAAAAAAAAAAACATGGGATGATAATCTTACACCCCAGGATAACAGTAACTATTTACAAATTTCAAACAGGATGACATTAAATGGTTTTAATTAAATGAGGAAATGTTAAGTTGGTTATGGGAACACTAGACTATATATGAGAATCAATCCTAGTTTATTAAGAACATACAGTGAGGGGAAAAAAGTATTTGATCCCCTGGTGATTTTGTACGTTTGCCCACTGACAAAGAAATGATCATTCTATAATTTTAATGGTAGATTTATTTGAACAGTGAGAGACAGAATAACAACAAAAAAATCCAGAAAAACACGTCAAAAATGTTATAAATTGATTCGCATTTTAATGAGGGAAATATGTATTTGACCCCTCTGCAAAACATGACTTAGTACTTGGTGGCAAAACCCTTGTTGGCAATCACAGAGGTCAGACGTTTCTTGTAGTTGGCCACCACGTTTGCACACATCTCAGGAGGGATTTTGTCCCACTCCTCTTTGCAGATCTTTTCCAAGTCATTAAGGTTTCGAGGCTGATGTTTGGCAACTCGAACCTTCAGCTCCCTCCACAGATTTTCTATGGGATTAAGGTCTGCAGGCTGGCTAGGCCACTCCAGGACCTTAATGTGCTTCTTCTTGAGCCACTCCTTTGTTGCCTTGACCGTGTGTTTTGGGTCATTGTCATGCTGGAATACCCATCCACGACCCATTTTCAATGCCCTGGCTGAGGGAAGGAGGTTCTCACCCAAGATTTGACAGTACATGGCCCCGTCCATCGTCCCTTTGATGCGGTGAAGTTGTCCTGTCCCCTTAGCAGAAAAACACCCACAAAGCATAATGTTTCCACCTCCATGTTTGACGGTGGGGATGGTGTTCTTGTGGACATAGGCAGCATTCCTCCTCCTCCAAACACGGCGAGCTGAGTTGATGCCAAAGAGCTCCATTTTGGTCTCATCTGACCACAACACTTTCACCCAGTTGTCCTCTGAATCATTCAGATGTTCATTGGCAAACTTCAGACGGGCATGTATATGTGCTTTCTTGAGCAGGGGGACCTTGCGGGCGCTGCAGGATTTCAGTCCTTCACGGTGTAGTGTGTTACCAATTGTTTTCTTGGTGACTATGGTCCCAGCTGCCTTGAGATCATTGACAAGATCCTCCCGTGTAGTTCTGGGCTGATTCCTCACTGTTCTCATGATCAATGCAACTCCACGAGGTGAGATCTTGCATGGAGCCCCAGGCCGAGGGAGATTGACAGTTCTTTTGTGTTTCTACCATTTGCGAATAATCGCACCAACTGTTGTCACCTTCTCACCAAGCTGCTTGGCAATGGTCTTGTAGCCCATTCCAGACTTGTGTAGGTCTACAATCTTGTCCCTGACATCCTTGGAGAGCTCTTTGGTCTTGGCCATGGTGGAGAGTTTGGAATCTGATTGATTGATTGCTTCTGTGGACAGGTGTCTTTTATACAGGTAACAAGCTGAGATTAGGAGCACTCCCTTTAAGAGTGTGCTCCTAATCTCAGCTCGTTACCTGTATAAAAGACACCTGGGAGCCAGAAATCTTTCTGATTGAGAGGGAGTCAAATACTTATTTCCCTCATTCAAATGCAAATCAATTTATAACATTTTTGACATGCGTTTTTCTGGATATTTTTGTTGTTATTCTGTCTCTCACTGTTCAAATAAATCTACCATTAAAATTATAGACTGATCATTTCTTTGTCAGTGGGCAAACGTACAAAATCAGCAGGGGATCAAATACTTTTTTCCCCTCACTGTATTTATTTATATTTATATATATATATATATATATATATATATATATATATATATATATAAAATCCTAGTGGACACCAAATACATTTACTCACTTACTATATTAGAGGATTTAATACACCTAAGCAGCTTCATTAAAACACATGTACTGCAAATGTTCAGGTGCTTTACATGCTTAACATGATGGTACTGTGTGAAATGACTGCTCATACCATCAAAGTGAAAGAAGTGGTTGAGGTGAGGTCGGACATCGTTTCCAGGCACTGCAGCCATGTTGCCATCGGCTGGTGCCCTCTGCCCCTCCTCTCTCACACCCTCGTTAATGTTCAGTGACATGCGGCATGTTGGACAGGAGGTGTCCTGCTCCAACCACGATCGAAGACATGAACTACATATACAACATGCACAGGGATATACATGAGAATCACAAAACCATACTAGTGCACTAATGCTGAAGACAAATGTTCCAATCATTTACAATACACACACACACAAGTTTGGAGACACTTGACTGAAATGTTTCTCATGATCTTAAAACCCTTTTGATCTGAAGGTGTATGATTAAATGTTTGAAATTGGTGTTATAGACAAAAATATAATTGCGCCAACATATTCATTTCTTTCATTAGAAAACATTTTATTTACAAAATAATATTTTTTTAAAACTGTTGACTTGGAGCGAAATATTCAGAAACGCAGACAATAAGAGTCCAGTGTAGGTGGGAACTCCTTTAATACTGTTTAAAAAGCATCTCAGGGAGATTCCTCAAGAAATTGGTTGAGAAAATGCCAAGAATACATTTCTGAAAATTCTCGGCAAACAGGATGTCTATTAAATTATTTTGATTTATTTCTGATTTTTTATCACAACATAATTCCCATAGATCCATTTGTGTTACTCCAGAGTTTTGATGACTTTATTATTATTTTGTTTCTAAACTTTTGACCGGTAGTGTATATTATATATATAAGAGGAACAAGAAGTTGAGTGCACGTGCTCAGCGTCATATCCAGAGGTTGTCTTTGGGAAATAGACACGAGTGCTGCCAGCATTGCTGCAGAGGTTGAAGGGGTGAGGGGTCGGCCTGTCGGTACTCAGACCATACGCCGCACACCGCATCAAATTGTTCTGCATGGCTGTCATCCAAGAAGGAAGCCTCTTCTAAAGATAATGCACAAGAAAGCCCACAAACAGTTTGCTGAAGACAAGCAGACTAAGGACATGGATTACTGGAACCATGTCCTGTGGTCTGATGAGACCAAGATAAACTTATTTGGTTCAGATGATGTCAAGCGTGTGTGGCGGCAACCAGGTGAGGAGTACAAAGACAAGTGTGTCTTGCATACAGTGAAGCATGGTGGTGGGAGTGTCATGGTCTGGGGCTGCATGAGTGCTGCTGCTGCTGCTGGTACTCGGCACTACAGTTCATTGAGGGAACCATGAATGCCAACATGTACTTTGACATACTGAAGCAGAGCATGATCCCCTCCCTTCAGAGACTGGGCCACAGGGCAGTATTCCAGCATGATACCAACCCCAAACACACCTCTAAGACGACCACTGCCTTGCTAAAGAAGCTGAGGGTGAAGGTGATGAACTGGCCAAGCATGTCTCCAGACCTAAACGTTATTGAGCATCTGTGGGGCATCCTCAAACGGAAGGTGGAGGAGCACAAGGTCTCTAACATCCACCAGCTCCATGATGTCGTCATGGAGGAGTGGAAGAGGACTCCAGTGGCAACCTGTGAAGCTCTGGTGAACTCCATGCCCAAGAGGGTTAAGGCAGTGTTGGAAAATAATGGTGTCCACACAAAATATTGACAGTTTGGGCCCAATTTGGACATTTTCACTTAGGCGTGTACTCACTTTTGTTGCCAGCGGTTTAGACATTAATGGCTGTTGAGTTATTTTGAGGGGACAGCACATTTACACTGTTACACAAGCTGTACACTCACTACTTTACATTGTAGCAAAGTGTCATTTCTTCAGTATTGTCACATGAAAAGATATAATCAAATATTTGTAAATCAAATATTTACAAAAATGTGAGGGGTGTACTCACTTTTGTGAGATACTGTGTGTGTGTGTATGTATATATATATATATATATATATATATATATATATATATATATATATATATATATATATATTTATTAGTATGCTGTCTATGGTATCATGAGCTTTATGCTGCAAGTTTTATAAGTCTCCATGACAGATTAATGCCCCTCTCTCAGTGCTGTAGACGGCTTACCTATGGAAAAGGTGTCCACAGGGCAGCTTCCGTGCTGAGGTCATTGAGTCCCAGCAGATTGCACAGTCATCATTATTGGCAACAAGCTCATCCGGGGTCGCTACTGCAAATCTGCTCAATGACAAACAACAGAAAAGCAAACACCTCAGATCCTAAATTGAAACTGGACACAAAAACAAATAAAATAAAATAAAAAACATCATGTAAGCAAAATAGGCAAAAAGGCTTCCAAACCTGGACTCCATATTGTCAATGACACGCAAGTAGTTCTTGTGGCGGCGGATTCTTCTCTGCACCTCATGAAAGAGGTAGCGAAGCTGCATAAAGATCACCAGGCTGGCCATAGACAGCCAAATATTTCCAAAGAGCTGAAAGGAGGAGGTGAGATCAACTGATGAAGTGGAACTTTGAAAACAACTGGCAAAAATTTATTTGACTGACTTTATCTGTACTGATCTATTAACCACTTCACTGTCTAGACACTATATGTATAAATAGTGTTAGTTGTGTGCTTACATTTCTTCTAACATATGGCTGTCCATGTTTTTCCCTTTGCAAGACATATACCCTTGTTGTGATACATAAAATAGCTTTATAAAAGAGATTACAAAAAGGCATATCTTAGATTAAGGTATTTCTGAGCACATCACATCTTAGGTAATTTCAGAGCGTCCATAAAATACAACTGAAAAATGACAGAACCGTGACAAGTATCATTCAATGCACCCGACAACATAGCAAGTTGAGGTTTGCTGAGCCAGAACAAAAGCAAACAAACAAACAAACAAAAAAACACCCTAGATGAGACATCAGTCCATAGCAGTACACCATGCGCGCGCGCGTGCACACACACACACACACACACACACACACACACACACACCAAAGGGCAATTTATTTTAGCCAATCCACCTACTGCCATGTTTAGGGAGGCAGGAAGAAATCAGAGAACCCAGAGGAAACCCATGTGGACATGGGGAGAACCATGGACAGAAGCTCCGCACAGACAGTAACCCAAGCTCAGGATCAAACTCTACCCACTGCACTACCATGCCACCCACTCCTTTACCGGTTTTAGCAAAACAAAAGTTTTCTTTTCTTCGTAGTTGCCGGTTGGAGAAGTAGGTTCAACAAAAACTATAAAAAATATTCCTTTACTGATTTAAAAAAAAAAATCATTTGCTATTAAATATTTTTAAACTTAATTCATTTCATGGTGTTGTGATGCGCCTCAATGTTGTAACTATCGGACTCATTACTCCATCAGCCTAGACACACTGGCCGAGGGCAGAATAGTTTTACTAGGTGGATAAACTTGTGCAATGACAGACGTTCTTTACAGAGTCATGAATGCACAGGCATGTGGAAACTGAGCAAAACTTAATCCAAATTGGTGATTTTGGGATGAGGATGCCAACACAATGTGCTGCATGATCATAAACTCATTAATTTCCCTTTGACTGCATTAATACTCTAAGCTAACTAGCTAATGCTACATTAGCTACTGCTTTTTAGCTCTGTCAGTTATATTTCCATGAAACCAAAACATCACACTGGAGCTTCTACATGTCCTGTGGGCTAGCTAATAAATTCATGATTTGTCCACCCCTGATGCTGAATATGGTTTATACAGGGTGGCTGCAGGTATCAAGTTAAATCAAATACCTTTAAGAGTTATGAAATGACCGTTAAAAACTCACCAGCATGTGGATGTGATGCATCAGGTCAAGGCAGAGGAGGGTGAGCTCCATAATGAAGTCAGTATAGTAGACATAGGTGCCTTTGCTCTCCCAAGTGCCTTCATGGTTCAGATCCCACAAGTGAATAGAGTACCTACAAAAAGCAATAGCAAGGCCTCAGCACTGTATTTTGCTGCATGTTCAGAAACCTGAGAGCTAAACAGCTCCAGTTTCACAGCCTACAAATGACATATGCTTATATTGGATACTGAAGACAGGCGAAATGCTTACCTCGTAATAACATGTCCAGTGCGCACTGTAACAAGTAAACACTGGGGGTGGAGAAAAAGATTATATTTATTAACTAAAGGAATTAATTTTCTCTCAACTGATGTAAAGAAGTACAGAAATCAAAAGTTTCTTACCTCAGCAGCCATAAAGGCAACAGTATGCATGCCATGGAGATGGCCAACAAGGCCACAGAGCACAGCTAGACCTCCACAGCACAGCAGCATGGACACCAGCAGGGCCAGCACTCGCACATGACTGCTCATGGGAGTTGTCGGAGAAAAGGACAGCTAAAAAAAAAAACAAAGAAGAAAATTAGGACAGTGCAAGGCAGATATGGGAATGTTCGTACTGGCTTCATTATACCTTTAAAAAACAAAACAAAAAACACAGAATAAATGTTTTCTTAGAAATGTCAGATCAGCTTTAAGGGACAATTCAACTGGCACAAAAGAATTCATGCCAACTAGCTGTACTTCCATCAGTTTCCACAAATAAACAGCTCCATAATAAAAAAAAATTCACTACTGGGATTACACACAGAACAGAAAAACAAGTTAACAACATTAGGCAGGTTACAATTTCACCCATTGTGCATAGATAAAGGCCTGACATCCGGCCCTTAGTTTCCTAGTGCAACCTTTTCTTGTGTTGCAGTTTCTACCACACCAGAGTCATGATTTATGTTGGAGGTCTTCAAGAACTGGACTGAGATCTTTTTGCATAAAGGCTTAAATCCAGGCAAAAAATGTTTCACTAAAAGTTCTACAACTACTCACATATTCAAAGCGATCTTTACAGAGCTGGACCATGAGATGGAGGAAGATTAGAACAGCGAACCACAAACACCACTGCACCACCTCTTCCACGGTCTGCACATTCAGCACCCCAAATATGAAGATGAATTTATAGAAGATGAAGTTCCAGAACTTGTCCTTTAAGTGCTGTCGGGGAGAAAGTAGCACAAGAGTTTATTTTTGAACAAGGGTTGATGTTACGTTTCGTAACTGCCGGTGCTGAAAGCTATTTTAATGAGTGAAAGCAAGAACTCTTAATGGTAAGTGTTCTGATGGCGATAAAAGTGCATCAGTATGAAGGTTCTGCCACATGCACAAGTGCCTCAGATAAGATTTCAGAATGAAAATAAACTTAATTGGCCAAGTACAGTCACGTATATGAGGAATTTATTTTTGGTTAGATTTGGAGGTTACATAATGAGACAGGGCAAATATGCATTATGAATGCTAACAATGGTACACTTTAGGTATTACATATGGATGTCTTAAAATACAGTACTCAAAATCCAGAATTATTGATTGGCACTCCTAGTAAAGATGGGTTTACTAAAAAAAAAAAAAAAGTTAGCGTTTTAAAAAATATTATCTTAAGGGGTTTTACCTCTTTATTTACATTAAATTGAATTAGATTTCTCTCATCAATGTGAGATTACACTAATTAAACAAAAACACTAGCAATAATTCTCTAGCTAACTGTATATACCTGCAGTCTACCTAACACACATATACAGGATCTGGATTTGGCATTGGATCAGATTTGACATATTTTACAATATCATCCACTGACTCTGTATGTCATGAGCATGTGTCATGCATGTAAATGTATGATACAACTCATTTAAAAGCATGACTCCCGCACGTGTGTGACTGTACACAACAGATACCATTTAAAGGTCAGCACTGTGCAGAAAATGATGCAAAATGGAATCAGTGAAATCCAAACACATGCATTCAATGAGTGAAATGTGCAATCATTAATTGTAGGAGCAGAATATCTAACCGGTTTCATATTTAAAGAGGATGTAAGATCTGTCAAATCTGCCTATTGGCTCAACCACCTACTCGTCCTTACCTGTTTCTCACTGACCCTCAGAGGACCGAAAACGATGCACTGGATCATTTTGGCGATCAGCATGAGGACACAGCATGCTGTATTCACCAGAACCTGAGAAAGACACGCCGTTTACTTATCATTACTTATTCTCCTGCTCATATAAAAGAAAGCACATGAATAGTTGAAAAAAAGTGTGTAGATGCACCAACCCAAACAAACAAGCTGTCTGAGATGAGATAAGGCAGTATATCCGTGGCCACATTTCCATCACTAATGTTGTCTACAGGGTTGCTCTGAGTTTCTTCTGCAGCTGGAGCTGCAGTCTCTGTCACAGCTGTGTAGGCATTTAACAAAGTCCCAGCCAGCAGCACTGCACTCAGAGCGGTGTAAGTCTGCAAACTGGGCCAAGGAAACCTCTCCAGAAACACCAGAGGCATGGTGGCAGTGTCCAGCGTCCGAACTACGTGTCAGGTTCACAGACAGGCTGCTTTTCCCCCACAGACTGTTTACTTAACAAGCTTTAGGGCTCGAATCAAATTAGGAAATGATACTACTGCAACCTATAAGTAGACTTAAATGGTACAAATCTAATATATTTAACTATTTAGGTGCGTGTGTGTATAAACATTTACTAAGAACCCTGGCTGGTTAAGACTCACTACACTACGAGTAAACGACAGACCTTTCTGCAAACATTAAGAGGCTGGAGACGGACTTAAATAATTTCACTTTTTCATTCGTGTCCGTTTTGAGTCCCATCCCTACAGGATTACACTACTGCTTTCCAAATCGATCGACACTCGTTTCAACAATGAAGGAACATGAATACAGAATGAATATCCTCTTTGCTTCGGAGCGTTGTGCGACAGCTAGCTGTCAGGCTAACAAGCTAACTTAGGCTAACAAACTGTCCAAACGCTTCAGCTCGCTAAGATTAATGTTCTTAAGCGGATTAATATCAACTACACTGGTGAAGTGAAGGACATATCACTCTCATGTGCCGTCTTTCGCCCTCGTCTGCTCGACAACGTCTGAAGTATAATTTGAGACGCTCAGGATATCAGTAGGTTGTAGTCTCTTGTTTTGTTGTTCCAGTCGTTTCTCTGGGTTTCACTGCCTTCCCCCTCGCTCACCTTTTCCGGTGCGTTTACGTCATGAATCTTCTTCCTGTGCTTACGCAAGACTGCGCGCGTGTCATGTGCTAATGTGGCTAATAAGCCATATGCAGCAATTCAACAGGTTTAATTGTTCTTGTTTATTTGCTCCCAACAATAGCTACAGCATTTACTTTATATTCCTGTTTTCATGATATAGCCATGCTGAAAAAAGCAAACAATAGAAACCAGCACAAAAATGGATTGCACTACATTTCCATTACAAACCATCAGCTGTTAACCAGTTAATCCATTACCATTACTATCACTGGGCTTTAATAGTATCCACTAGACATAACATGCCACCAATATAAGGCAACCAGTAGAGACCCACAGGGACCATTACAGTTTCCTTTAAAACCAATACAATTCCCATTATAACCATTGAAACCATTGCAAATTCTATGAGGGTTTCTATCGCCTTTTTTTTCCAGCAGGGAGTTCTTTATTTGTGTTACGTTATCCAATGTATTTCTGTTTGCTCTATGTGCCGTTTGTGTGTCTGTTGGTGGTGGGATGGGTTTCTGTTGTCTCCTCCCCCTTCTCTATGTCCCGCCTACTGCATGCGTCACGTTCCGGCTTGCTAGTGGATGATCACGTCTTGTCCACGCCTGCTCCGGCCTTGTGCGACAGGATTGGTTTTCTGCACGTTTTCGGAAATGTACTTAAGCCTCGTCAGTCTCCATCCCAGGGTAGGTCATTGCCTTTGCTTTGTGTTCAGTGGGGCGTGGTTTTCGCCTGTGTATGACTTTATTTATGCTCTGCCCCGTTACGATTCGTGTGAAACACTTGTGTATATATTATTTTGTTAATTAACACACTAATAGTCACCTCTGTAAATAGTGCACGGTTAAGAGTGGTTTGTAGGAAGTCGGCGCCATTTGTGTTGATTCTTCTCCTGGTTTTGGGTTAGCTAGGGAGTGAGAGAAGACGGTGTATTTTTGTTTTCTTTTCTTGTAGTTTTGTTAGTTTTCTTTTGGTAAAGATAGAGGGTATTTTTGTTTATTATTTTGGCCTGGCCGGCTTCTGGGAGAGAAAACTGTGTATATAAAAGGTGCTCCGTCTGGAGAATAAAACAAAGTAAACGCCATCTTGGTCTCGCCAACCCTTATTTTTATTTTATTGTATGTTGCGGCCCAACCTAGACCGGGTCATAACAATTTGCTTGTTTGTTTGTATCACTCATTAAGTGCCATGACTAAATTCAGTTTAAAGGTGCAACAGTAGATTTTTACATTCCTTACTAGCACAAACAAACAAAAAAATAATAATAATAATTTAAGCCATAGTCTTAGCATAGTGTTTCACAAGGCTGAGGAAACCCGTTTTGAAAAGTGCCAGAGTGCTTGTATGTAATTTGAATGTGTCCTGTCAGTCATTTTATAGACACACCCCAACTTCCCTTCACTCTGCCCCATCTGTGTCATCAAAAAACAAAACAAACACACACAAAAATCTCTCTGTGCACTCTGGGCTTTGAAACACTGCTTTGGGGAAAAGAAAAAAAACCTTAATAGAATAAAAAGGAGTGACTTATTTCTGTCAAAGGGATGAATCTGAACACAGAATTAGTGACATTGCCCCTGAACATCTGTGTTTGAATTACATAAGAAATCATTCAGATACTTTTTTGTTTTTTATTACAAAGAAAAAGGACAGTGAAGGCAACCTCATAAATCATTATGAATTTTGTGTTTATGTAAGGAATAATTGACAACAGGCTATTGAATTATATTATAACGTTCAAGCTTTTAATTAACAATGCTAACAAGGTAATATCGGAGCTTATGAGCTCATGATAGCTTATTACAAAGGACAGTGATGGCACTCGTAAACAAAATTATTAACTGAATTTTTTGTCTTTGTAATTTTCTAACTTGGCCTTTAAGCAGTTTGCTCGAAAGTGATTTAACGACACTCCTTGCTAATGCTAACTCTAGTCAGCATGCTAACTCTAGTTGAACCCCTGTAGGTTCTGGGGCAGAGCTCCGTGCAAATTGGAAGAATGGGGGGAGGGAAGGGATCAAGGAGTTAAAAAAGAAAGAAAAAGTCGTTAAAATCTGATTAAACTCTACTTAAGCATTCCTGTTTAAGCATTACAGGCCTAATCTTGCCAAATTTTGACAAATCTTACCCAACTTTAACTCTTCTAAAGTATAGTGACTGTAGGAGGAAAAATAAAGCTTTTTTGGGGGGACCTTGAAGCTGTGAGGCAGCAATGATTACCACAGTACCAGCACACCTCCAGCAATAAGTAAGAAGAAAGAAAACACTTTTGAGCTTCAATTTACTAATATGTTCAGAAGTCCTGTGAGTTCAAGGCCATAATTGTATATGTACACAAGGATTTTCACTGGAAAAAAAGGTTAAACCAGGTATTATGTTCAAAGTATATAAGGACAAAATGCTTTTATTTTCAATCTTTCCACAAAACTAATATGAATTTCAATACATGTCATGTACCTTAATGTTTCATACAAATTCATAAATACGAACCTTGGTTTTGGGAAACAATCACTTAACACATAGACACATAAGTGTCTATCAATTAGTGGGTTCTTTACCTGAAAGCATTTCAAATTAATGTCATTTCTGCAACTAAGCTATTCCAAATTACAAATAAAAACAATTCAGAAATGTGATAAACTAACACACCCAGCTGACAGTGTAACAGTCCAAATGATCCTATGCAGCTATTCTAAAATATTTTGTTTATAAAACCATATTGCATAGTTTTGAGTCTTAAATATGCTTCACAGTCAACATTTAGCAAAGAGTTGAATATTTTACACTTAAGGCACCTCAGCAAAAGACACATTAAATCCAGCAAAAGAGTCCTTAATGTTAAAAAAAAAAAAAAAAGTCTCAGACTGAACATTCACATTTGCCAAGATAGGATATAACCTAGCATAGCTTTAAATCATCATAGTATATAGCGATCTTCATTGACACATTCATTTATTTATTTATTCTCTTTAGTGGCAGTCAGAGTACATACGCTAAGCCCTGCATCTACAGTACTGCATTCCTGATTTCTCAGGTGTGGCTACTTTAAGCTATGAGCATCCATCCGGTGCTGAATCTGGACTCTGGAACAAGTCTCTCACTATGATCTCGCTCACTGAAAAGACAGAAAAGAGGTGATAATAATGATAATTATTAAATCTGTAAGAGATTATGGTGATTCATTTCTTTTCTTTTTGGTGATTTGGTTGTGTTTTTGATGATTTGGTTTTAAACAAGATAAAAATGCATTAGCAGTGTAAAGAGCTTTCAGTAGATCCTTTGCTGAGCCTAAAAAGCTGAATAATATTAAAGGATATCATGCAAGTCATGGAACGAATAAGCAACTTCAGCCTTCTACTGTGTTTTTTTCAAAATACTGAAGGAGCTTTTAGTATAGACTGAACCAGACTGGGGACTGAAACACATTTACCACATTTCTACTGATAGTTAAAATGAAACCATATAGGTCTGATGTTTTTTGTATTTGTACTTCTGTACAATTTTAGAGCCTTCTCAGGGCAGTGTTGTTTATGTAGTCTCACTCACACAGTGGTTATTTCTGTATGTCTTCCTGTAACTGAGGGCAAGCACAAGTCAGAGTGCATCATATTACAGTTGCAACTTGGATATGAGGTGTAAAGACAGAAGAGTTAAATATATCACTATGCTATCTTACTTTGTCGTGCTTACTGTATGACTAACTATACTACAGCCAGAATTGAGCATTGGTCTGCGATGGTTCTAAACTCAAAATTAACATGAGTCTGTTTACAACATGTTGTAAAACACATACAAAGAATAAATTACAGAATATCTATTCATAAACGAATCTTCCCCAGCAAAGTACATTAGAACTACACAGTGATATCTACATAACCATAAATTTGAAGCGCAGTCATATTTTTTTTTTCAGTAAAAGATAGTGAGAGACGATGAAACACAACACACACTCGGGCTTACACATGTGCTTACTTGCAATGAAAGGGGCTACGATAAGGAACAACAGCACTCAGTCATCAGGGGGGCACAAACAGTTCACTGCACCTGTCCTCCCCAACACAGTTAAATGAAGCTGAGGCATAGTGGCAGAAGGCCAGGTAGAGTGGGTAGGTGTATATTTCTGTTTACACACAGCAATAAGCAATAAGGGGACAGGGAGGATGCATCTTACAGAATTATGTCTGTATTAATTAAACTACCGCAAACAGATTGCATGTTTGTGATTACTCCTAGTCATAAATGTACCTGTAATCAAAGTCACAGATGGAAAAAAAGATGAGTGAATAAAATATGTAAGGACATTATTTTGGTATACGCCACTCAAATAGCTAAGGAGGAATAAGCATTGTATGACCCATGTTTATCTCTACAGTGCCATAACAGTTGTACATCAGTAACTACAGAAGTGGATAAGTGCTATATGTGGTATATTTAGCTCACAGTGACTCGATGCAATACTCCATAAAGGCCTATATCATTCCCACCATGCTGCAGGGCTGGAGACTATAATTAGGTGCAAACCAAACAGGTTTCCACACACTGGGGGTGGCAGCTGTCTTTGCTTGAGTGTAAACAAACACAAGCATATGGCCTATCTTTTAGAACAATGGATGGATATGAATTTGAATAAACACATGTCCCAGTCTAGAAATCGTTGCTGTAATAACCTGCCACACAGATCTCATTGAACTACAGTGAGGACCAGGAACAACCACCCAATGTTCTCTCACATCACCCCAGTTATTACCTCCACCATCTTCCTGTAGCTGCCCGCATCAGACTTAAAACTCTGATGCTTATCTACAAAGCCAAAAACAGACCAGTCTCCACTAGGTAGAGGATTTATGTCGCTTTTGTGCATTCAAGCTACAAAGTGGGGGGAAAAAACATGGATGCCCCCATGTTCGTGTTTTGTTAGCAACATCTAACCAGCTAACTGTGATGAGTGATGTACAGTATATTTGACTCATCAAAACATGTATCTCTATAGTGAATCTTAGAAATTTAACAAGCTAATAATGTCTGTATGTTGATAAATCTACAGCTAATACTTGTGTATACAGCATAACTCATTTAAAGTTAAGAAGTGCTTTGTTTACTGTTTACTGTGAGCAGCCATGTTGATTTGATGTCACTTGTTGAACTCGGGGTGGAGGACACTGTCCTGAGTTCCTGAGTAGGAAAACTGTGTTGAGGGGTCATTTGGTTTTTCCTAGTCAGAGGTAGGAAATTATGACCTTTAGTCAAATGCAGCATAACTTCTCCCTAATAAAGTTTTTAGCTTATTAGTATTCCAACACCCTGATCCTATTTTTACTAGCATGAGGATGTGTTTTTGATGGAGACAACACAGTACTTCTGTGTAAGTCGCTCTGGATAAGAGTGTCTACCAAATTCTGAAATGTAATGTAAAATGTAAGTAAATGAAAATATAACAAATAACCTGCACCTTACTAGAATACTAGATTCATACCATCATCAAGAGTGATATCCTCCAGCCCGATGGACTGGAAGGTGAGCTCCTTCTCCTTCTCCGGTTCCTGTTTAATGTTAAGCCTCTGTCCATCCATGGAGTGGTTTGATGAAGCTTCAGCTCCCGAAGAGCTTATGGTTCCACTTGTACCAGCTGGGGAAAGGGATGCATTAGATTTTGGGTTTACAAGAGCCTCTCTGTTCAAGTGTGAGGTAGAAGGCACTATGGTGGAGGCAAGAACCTCCAGAGAGGACGAGGACTTTGGAAACACGACCAGCTCTTCAGAATCACGAGCAGATCGATAGTTATTGAGGCTATTTGGATCACACTGGTTTGTCCCTGAGGTAGGGCTGAGGTAGCCCTCGTTATGCCTGTGATCAGAGACTTGATTCAAGCTATGAACACCTCCAGGAGTGTTTTGATACCCAATTCCTAGTACAGAGCTCACATTCTCAGACATAACAGCTGATGGTCTGCCTCCTTGCATTGATGCAGCATCAGAGGGAAGACTAAGCTGTCCATTGTAAGGAAGGTTTTGCTGAGGTCCTTGATATGAGGAGGGCTTAGCAAAAGCCACTGATGATGGGTGTAATATTGGGTGAAGCCCAGATGTATCACTGAGGCTGCCATCTGGAGGATGATGTCGACTGAGATAGGGAGAACCCATGGGAGAGAAGCTACGCTGATTGGAGGATGGAACACAAACTGGGCCTGCAGAGTAGAGCCACTGCTCCAGAGGGCTGAAGTGCTCTGCTTGGTCACAGGTTGTAGTATCTTCAACACGGTCATATTCCTGCTTGACCTGCACTGCTTAAAAAGACAAAGCCTTGTTAATATAGGAAAGTCAGATGTGAACATAACTCATTTTCCCAATACAATATTCAACAAAATAAAGCCTTGATTTCCTAAACAGCTCAGTGCTAAAAAAAACAACAACAAAAAGACAAATTCTAACTGATCTAGTCAACATTAACATAATTAGTATTCTTTGCATTACATC
The DNA here is from genome assembly GCF_023375685.1 of Ictalurus furcatus. Lineage (NCBI taxonomy): Eukaryota > Metazoa > Chordata > Actinopteri > Siluriformes > Ictaluridae > Ictalurus > Ictalurus furcatus. Next base: position 16,349,229 of record NC_071268.1, on the reverse strand, counting down.
TTTCTACAATACAGCAAAACTTTTATCTCAGTCTTATATACATGTTTATTGTGCTTTTACCTGGGACGTAAGTAAAGCGTTGCATAAGGCTCCTCTTCCTTTTCCCATTGCTGATGTAAAATTGTACCTGTACAGACGACCCCAAGATCCTCTTACGATATGGAGGGATTTTCACCACAATGCTAGTCTACAAAGGCAAATAATTATTTTTAAAAGGCCATCCTTATTTTACTTCTACATACGTATAAATAATAATAATCATTATCTGAATATACATTTGCACTTTTGTGGTAAAAAATATACAAAAATCTATTCAATGTGAAAAAACTGTTAAAAAAAAAACTTGGAGAAACATACATCTCTACTCTTTTCATGAACTGTTTTTGCATCCACTTCCCACTGAGTTCGACCATCTGAAATAAACAATAAAACAGAAAGTTCTTTGGGTGAAAAGAAGGGTTTGAATGAGATGAGAAACACTTGCTCTAAGAACGCTGAATCTTTTCATAAATCATTTAGACAGGCAGCTCTGTGGATGCCTCTTACCATGGCCTTTTTCCAGGAAGATGACCTTTGACTCTGGGGTGATGTTTGGGCCGGTGATCAGCAGCTCCTGGCCTCCCATCACAGAGTCACAGGTAGGGCTGAATGTCTCTATCTGAGGAAGCTCCTGGGCTGAGCGCTGGGCTGAAAAATAAACGACACCAGAGGAACGTGAGAAAAATGTGACTATGATTCATCATAGCATTATTATTGTTTATATGGATCCTCATTATACGTTCTGCTATGTAAGGAATACGAAAACATGAAGTGTTTTATTTGATCATTTTATAGTAACATTTAGTAACATGCAAAAAAAAAACAAAACCACACAACTTGTCATGTTACTGAGAAACAGGAAGTGCATATTCCACTGTCCTGAAGACTCTCCCATCGCAAAAACGTTGACCCTTACAAAGTGCTGATACCTGAGGCTCCTTCCATAAATATCAAATAAGTGTCTCCTCACAGAAAATATCATTATTAATGATCATACATTTTTATTTGTTAAATAACAGGGTTTTTTAAACGTTTATTACTAGTCTTATTATATGTAGTGTCTGCCATACAATTTTCTGTGAATGAGCTGCTTATTATAAAAAATAATAACACATTAGAACAAGGACATTAATATAAACCTGTGATTTGAACTACAGCTGGCACTACTGTCAGAGTTGCTGTTATAGAAAATTAATCGATACTTACTGACCAATTCAACAGCACTGTTGTATAATACATTACTGCACATATACCAACTTCTGACTTCATTTTATCTCCAGCTTTTTGTTATGATTAATAGTATATACTCACAACACTCTATAGGGATGGAGGCCACTTGCAGCGAGAGCACTTTTCCGTTGGCCTGGGGAATGTGCACACGGAACGCAGCTCGCACACGCGTGTTCTTGCGCCCGATGTCGGTTTCCCCCTTCCGCAACTCAATGTCAGAATTTCTGAGCTTCAGAATCCCAGCACAGTCAATACTGCAAGGGAAACATCAAATTCATTCCACAAAAAAATGAGGAAAATCACCAAAGAGCACTTGATCAGTCATCAGAAATGGCACAAGCTGCCTACATAGCATGCTTATTAACCCTTATTAACCATTTGTACATCCTAGACAATTTATGAAGACAAAAAGGCATAGGAGAACTAGCCCTATAAATCACTGAAAATTATATAAAGTATTTTAGAACTTTGCAAAAGAAGGGTAAATGTAACTCATCAGTGTTTATGACAAGTACCTGGCAGACATGTTGTTTTCAGGAAGAAGAGGAATCTCTAGGATTTTGGTGCTGCCGATCACCATCTCCTGGCTCGGAGTGGCTACAGTCTTTCCTGTTATCCTGTGCACCTGATAAAATGCATGTGGTTTCACATGACGATCATCGGCTGTCCCAATGAACATCTGCAGGCTGACTGGTTTCTCATTGTACCCAAGTAGCTGTCAACAATTCAGAAAAGAAAACTTGATTAAAAATATAAATTCCCAACTACCACGGCTGAATTGAAAACACCATTAAAATTTTATTATTTGGACCATGTACTGCGATAAACACCATTTGTGCTGAATAATAAAAAGTTGTGCTGAATAAGTTTTGCTGACCTGTTATGATAAAAGCAAATGATAAAAAAATATATATAATACTAATACTAAATACTCATTTAGTGAGCCGTTATGCAGGTGCAGTGCATTCCTTAACCATGAGAACAAGCGCAGACAGGCCACACTAAATAAAATTGAAGGGTAATATTACAAATGAATGTTAAAAGCGCAGCTTATCTAAGTCATCATCTGTTCCACTGCTGGTCTCACCATTGGTTCTTAGGAAACCAATGTAAACAAACTCATCAACAAATAAAACATTAACTGTTCTTGGGAACAAAGTAAAAATAGCTGAATTAGGCTACATCAGATGGTGGGTGTATAATTCAGTGGCTGTATGAACATGAACAGACTACAGTGCTCCAATAAATGCAAAAAATTGGGAACTTGGATACATAAATTAATGTCATTCAGTTGATAAAATGAAAATGAAGAGCTGCAGCTTCTGTCATGATTTATGCAGTGAGGTTAGGTAGAGATTTAAGCATAAGATAAAAGCCAGATAATGTCAGATAAGAATCTAAACAAGAACAAACACTTAAAATGATAAATAAATAAATAAATAAATAAATAAAATAATTAATATTTCATTTCTGTTTTATACTCTGTCACAAAAGCATTTAGTGCAGAACACAGTGGAACATATAAGCTCTACTCCAATAAACCTCAATACATTATTGCCGTTGATATTGTCCAGTAGAGTATCAGTCATCTCAATGAGCTGAATCACAAAACACAGATAGAGAGATAGAGAGATAGATAGATAGATAGATAGATAGATAGATAGATAATTTTATTTGTCCTCAAAGAGGAAATCTGTCTCCATAGAAAAACAAACACAACAACACCATACATATTAACCATCAAAAACAATCACAAACATAGAGGGGAGAAGGGGACAAAAGAAAACATCAGGATCATTCAAGAAATGCCAGAGCATAAGATGGCATCACAATGGCTGATTACCTATGTGTTTAACGTTTGTATAGCCATAGGAACAAAACTCCTACCATAGCTGGTCTTTCTGCACATTGGTAGTCTATACCTGTGGCCAGAGGGAAGGGGGTTGAAATATTGATAAAGTGGGTGGTCTGGATCATGTAGTATGACATACAGTTTGAGAGTGTTTACACGCCATTTTACCAACTTCAGCCCATCTGTTTGCACCAGTTTGACCAGAGACCTTTAACTGGCAATAGCAGCAGTGATGAATCAGTGACCTGTGTATGCCATGCTGTATTTACATCTATTTGCATGTATTTACCTACAGTGCCTGGCACATTGTTTGATTGTGGCTAATAAAGATAACCTCTGAAATATGAACTGGTAACCTTAGTAGGTCTTATCCAATAGACCTTCTTATGTGCTTAGAAGAAGATACGAACCATTTCTGGCCCATTTCTGGCATAGTAGTTTAGATCAGTCATATAGTATTCATACCTTGAATTCAGTCATACCTTCACAATAGGGTGTCTTCCACATGCTGATTTAATGGCTCCTCGACTGCCCTCTGTCTCATAGTGGGCTCTGTGGTGGGGTCTGGGTTGAACCTCCAACTTTAGCTCACACTGCCCATACTGGCTGGGCAGTGAACAGTCCAGTGAGGGTAAAGATGTGGACCTAAGAAACATATGCATAGAAGTAGGCTGAGCCACAAAAAGGTATTCAGATGATGTGGTGAATGCTAGAGAGGAAAAGTCAAACTATAATATTTCACCACACTATTCTGTACATAACAGATTTCATCAGTATAATGATTAGTGTTTTATTCCAGTGTTTTATTACATAACCCATAAGTCATTTTTATCTTAAAATCAAATAAAATAAAGCTGTGAACATAACATTTAAACAGTTTACCTGAACAAAGGATTGTGTGATTGCTTAGGTTTTCCCCAAGTAAAAGGTGTAGGGACCGACAAGTAGTGTTCCACTATGTCTTCTTTCTTCATGGGTGGCAGTGACACTTCTATATTTGAATCCAGCGAGGGGGACACAAGGCTATTCTCCTCAAGCCCTGAATCCCCAAGCAACATGGCCATACAATCCTGACTGTGGTTACTCTGAAAAGTCCGTCTGGTTTTAGAGGGGATGTCCATGTCAGGTGCACAGGCCTGGAAGGTGCCAGCCATCATGGCAGTACTTCCCAACCATGTCTCATCAGTCACACTGCCTCGTGGAGAATGAGACGGGCTCGGGGTGGGAGAGAAATGAGGTGAGGACGAGCCTTGTATACCATCGGCGCTGGAATATGGGCGCTTCCCATATGGCGAAGTGGGACGAGAAGAGGGTTTCGAGGAGGATGACGACTGCGGCCGGGCACTGAGCCAAGTGTCCTCGTTAACACTAGTGCGAGGTGACTGATAAGGTGAATGATGGGGCGACAGTGAATGAGAGTAGGGGCGCTGCTGTTGATGATAACGAGACCAAGGGTCCTCAGTGTATGCACAGGATGGAGAGCCAAATGGCGACACCATAGGAGACACCTGTGGTGATACCTGGGGTGAGGCGAGAGGAGAGGGCAGAGGAGAGCCCTGTGGTGACACGAGTGGCGATGTAAACCTGAAACTCGCTGTTGCTTCAGTCAGCTCAGCTTCCACGTCATCATAAACATGGGAGAAAGACTCACAGGAGGAGGCATCTGAGAGCCAGCTGCGGGACGACAAGCTACTGCAGGGACTCGGGCACAATGCCGAGGTGTCTCTATAGGACACATCTAGAGGTAAATACAGCTGGTCCCTGGATGTTAGAGGACCAGAGGCTCCTTCTTGCTCTAAATGGACCCTGTGTTGCTGGGCACCCAGATCTTGTTGGCAGGTCGTTGGGATGGAAGTGATCTGAATGCTGGGGCAATCAAACACACGGCTTGGAGAATCTACAGGATTGGAGCCAGAGCTCGAAGCAGCATAGCTGCTGGTAAGAGGGCCTTGGGAGTGTGATGATTGGGTGACATATTGCACCTCTGGATGCTGCTGGAAAACAGGCTGTTGGAGTGTAGTTAAGTGGTAGTAGGTCGGGCCATTATCTGCATGGACATCTACAGCAGCAAGAGAAAACCGGTGTTAATTGTGCATTAGTGCACTGGTTATAGGCTATTTATGGCTTCGAATAGAATGATGATACGTAGAAGAACTGAGATACACTATCTTGGCCAGTCTTAGAAGTTTGAACTTAACAAGAAGTAAATTTAACAAATCCTTAAAATATTATCCCAAACCCTTTTATGTCCATTACAAAAAAGCAGATAGCCTTCTTTTAATGGCCACTTGGATAATAGCAATTTATCATGAGTATCTCTTATTAAGCCAATACACAAGTGAGCAAACTAAGTGCTGTCAACAGTGCAACAGCAGTTTACTATAAATAACACCATACACATACACACGCACACACACGCACTGTAAAGTAGGAGTGCATAACTCCAGTCAAGGTGGGCTAGAAGCCAAAAGTGTTTTATGATTTTCTTTCCGTAGACACCTGGGGAAATCACCAAACATTGCTGTGGTTCGGCTCTCCAGGACTAAAGGTGGTCACACTGTAGAGAAAAGGGCTCTGAAAAAAAATATTCTCATAATGCTGCAGCAAGTGTATTTCAGAAGTGAAAGCCCCTTAAACAGCCACCACACCTGCACTTGTGTTTGCGATGATACCTCACATTTGACAGGTCTGTATTATGTATTATGCAAAGCCACAGTATTTGAAAGGTTTTTCACAAGGAAAAGGTCATTCATATTCACACACACACACACACACACACACACACACACACACACAGAGTACTGTGCAAAAGTCTTAGGCACCCTATTTTTTTTTAGTACAAACTTTGTTATAGATTTTTATTTTATGACTTCTACATTATCCAGTCAGTACAAAAACATTTCAGATTTCCAAACATTAGTTTTCAAGCACAAAATTAAACGTTACAGAAAAATGTTTGCATGTCAGTAAAGAAACTAGTGATGGGAAGTTCGGATGATTTTACTGACTCGGATCTTTGAATCTCGTTCAGCAAAATTAACAAATCTTTTTTTGAGTCATTTCGTTCATTTCAGCAGAATATAATTCAAATGTTACATTTTAAATTCCCCAACACATCTAGTACTTACGCAAATGTTGATCAAATTTGGAATGAAAAATAAACTATAGGCTAATGCAACTGAGGCCGAATTATGAGAAACAGAAATGATTAATTAATAGCTTAACTCCTGAGCCAAGTCACTTTGTCATGTCTCATTTGTCACGTCTGTTCCCTGGAAACAGAAATGATTAGTTCACGTCTCGAGTCTTCTTTAATTAATTAAATTAAACTAATAATTTCTGTTTCCGGTATTGCACTTTGCATTGCCTATGGGGCGGTCACGGAATGAACGAATTACTCAAACCCGAAGATTTGAGAGGTGAACTAATCATTTCTGTTTACTGTACAGAACATATGGGGATGTTGTAGCACATATGTGGTCAATACAAAATGAACGAATCACTCTCTGAGACAACTCTCTGTTCCTGAGTCATATTAAAGATTCGTTCAAAATGAACGAATCGTTCATGAATGAAACATCACTAAAAGAATACAGCATATTAAGTGGTAAGAGACACTTTGCAGCAAAAAATAATAATGAAGTTTGCTGAAAATAAGTTGCTAAAAAATAAGAAGCAAGTGCGACAAGCAAAGTCTCCAGAAGAACCCTGGCTGGTTCTGCAAGATGCTCAGTAAAACTTACAGCTCATTTCCTTATAAAATTGCACTAATTCTACCTGAGACGACTTTTTTTAAAGCAAAGGGTCGTCACACGAAATATTGTCTTTGTTTCATTTATTATTGTTTACTGCTCTTTATCGTATTTTTTTTAAATGGAGAAACAATTAATTCAATTATTTTTAAAGGCATCTTCTCTCTATAGCATTTAATTGCATATATATATATATATATATATATATATATATATATATATATATATATATATATATATATATACACACACACATACATACACATACAGGTGCGATCAAAATTATTCAATCCTCATTGCAAATCAGGTTTATTGGCAATATTTACAGACTTTCAGCTGTTTGCAATGAACAAATGAAACAAAAGCAATTGAAACAGTTCAACACACGAGTGCTTCAAGTGGTTTCCCCAAATTCAACTGAACATGCAACTTATAATGACTTCTCCAGTTTCAAAATTATTTCAACCTCCTGAATAGAATCCCTCACAACACCACAAATATGTAAAACAGGTGTTGTCTCAAGCACACCTGAAGCAATTAATCAAGGGCTTCATTAGTTGCACCAGGTGTGCTTGAGCTGGAACACAAGAAATACCTGAACTGGCTAGGGGTAGAAAATACATTAAATACCTGGTCGGGGCAGAAAAAGGAAGCTATCAATGGTTGCAACCAGATTTCTGAGAAGGCAGGTTGTGAAAAACCTTCGAGTGACTGCAAAAGACCTGCAGCAAGACTTGGTGGCAACAGGCACTGAGGTTTCAGTGAGCACAGTAAGCTGCGTACTAAACGCAGAAGGTTTCCATGACAGAACTCCAAGACGTACACCACTACTGACCCAAAAGCATAAGAAAAGTCGCCTCAAAAACATACAAATAAGCCACAGAACTTTTGGGATACTGTTCTGTGGAACAATGAAACAAAACTGAAACTTTTCGTCACAATGGATCAGCAGTATGTCTGGAGGAAGAAGAATGAAGAACACTCTGTCCACACTCAAACATGGTGGTGGCTCAGTGATGCTCTGGGGCTGCTTTGCATGCTCTGGCACTGGAAACCTGCAGATTTTAGCTTTTTTTTAATGATGTTTACATCTAGGTTCATATACGGAACAGATAGTCTTAAAGTAAGTTAAAGTAAATAACACTTAATATTTGGTTGCATATCCTTTGCTTGCAACAGCTACATCAAGCCTTTGACCCACTGACATCAAATTGTTTTCAAAGGCTTGTACTGCAAATTCTTTCAGTTGTTGTTTGTTTTGGGGGGTTTGTTTTTGGTCAGTCTCCTCTTCAGGAGGTTAATACATGCTCAATTGGGTTAAGGTCTGGTGATTGACTGGGCCAGTCTAACCTTCCATGTTTCCCCCTTGATGAAGTCATGTTGTGTTGGCAGTGCTTTTTGGGTCATTGTCTTGTTATATGATGAAGTTCCTCCCAATTATATTGGATGCATTTCTCTGTAAATTGTAAGACAGATTGTTCCTGTAGACTTCTGAATTCATTCTGATGCAAGTATCATGTGTTACATAATCAATAAAGATTAGTGAGCCTGTTCCAGAAGCAGCCATGCAAACCATGGCACTACCTCCACCATGCTTGACTGATGAGATTTTATGTTTTGGACCATGAGCAGATACGAATGGTGGATCGTGATACCTTCACCCCTGCCTTGTGGAGGTTGTTAGTGATGTCATTGACTGTTGTTTTTAACTGCTGTTGTTTTCCTCGGCTGACCTGTTCCATGTCTGGTTGTTAGTACACCGGTGATTTCTTTCTTTTTCAGGACATTCCAAGTTGTTGTATTGGCTATGCATTGATTTTCACTCTTTTCTCAGCTACAAAAATGGCTTGCTTTTCTCTCATAGACACCTCTCTGGTCTTCATGGTGGTTTTTCTTTTTAACAACAAATTATGTCTTCACAGGTGAAACCCATGACTCAAACCAAGAGTAGACATTCAGGGCTATTAATTATTTAAAAAATAAATTTAACAGGACACACCTGGGCAGCAAGAAACACCTGTCAGTTATGTGTTCCAATACTTTTGAACACTTGAAAAAATGGGTAGGTTCAAACAAAATGTGTATTTGGATGTAAATATGAGGAAATGAAAGCTGAAATTCTGATCTATCGTTTCATATCATATTCACAGAGAGAGAGAGAGAGAGAGAGAGAGAGAGAGAGAGAGAAAGAGACACTTTTTCCCAAGGGACTAATCGTTTTTATTTTTAAAGGAAAGGAATCTCAACCTTATACAATCATTCATTTATCTTCAGTTCGTGCTTTATCCTGGTCATCCATCACCTATCCTGGGAATGCTGGATGTGAGACACTAGTCCATCACAGGGCATCATTCACACATCCATTCACACCTAGGGGCAATTTAGAGTAACCAAATCGCTTGGGAAACTGGAGAACCTGGAGGAAACCCACACGTACACTGGGGGATCATGTGAAACTCCACACAGACAGTAACCTGAGCTCAGGATCAAACTGAATTATTATTATTATTATTATTATTATTATTATTATTATTGTTGTTGTTGTTGTTTTTACTATTATTGTCAGCAATTTTCAGATATAAGTGAGACCACTGATTGTCAAAATGATGACCAGTGGTTCGTAAACTACAGCCAGACTGTGAGCAAATGTATTTACTTACTTACTATCACATTGTCACAGCTGAGCGAACTAGGGCCAATGATTGTTAGTGATTATTTAATTGTACTTATAGAGTTATAAGCCTAAATGACTTCTCTTGAACAGGTTAGTAATTATGCCAGCATAAATAATGTCAATATTTTAATCTAACTACAGGTTTAATAAAAACCTAAGGAGGAAAACATCACTATTAAGATCACACAAACAGGATTCAAACCTACATTTGATAATAATGCAGTTGTTGGGGGGGGGGGGGGGGTTCTGGGAATTCAGGATTAAAATGCACCAATAAATAAATGTACATTTGAAATCTGATGCAAAATTGTTACAAAATACTCTGCAGTCTACAAAAAAAAAAAAAAAACATGCTTGTGTCTTGACTCAGCTTGAAGTGGAATAAAGTTCCTTTTTGTGATCTAATACACGAATCCTGCTCATAAAGCTGCAGCAAGTGTACTTTTTACCACTAATATGTAGTCTGTCCTTCAGCATTCAGCTGTTACTGAATATTAATGTAGTATTTACAGTAACAAACCTGCTCTGTGGAAACCATAACTACACGTTGTACATAAATAAATAAGCGGAAGTCTGTTTAAAAAAAGGGGGAACTGGCAGACTTGGTGCCCTGCTGTAGCCACTGAACCGACTGGTTAAACACAGAAGCTTTTCATGATTCAAAGTGAAACTCTAACGCATGTCTTCCTCTGTAAGTGTTGCACAGCTGGCGGTGAAAGAAGGAAACGGCTGCACGTTCAGCATGGTGTTTTTTTTTTTCTTTCATCAGAAATCTCATTAATGCCGTAGTAGTAATGAGTCATTTATGGATAAGTTGTAGTACTAATGCACTAACCTGTGTGGCCTGAGGCCGTCGCTTGACTGTCCTCCCCAAAAGTCAGTCTGAAATCGAGCTCCTCGCCTCCGTACTTCGCAGCAGTCATTGCATCTGCGCTCGAGCTCGTGTTATTTAAAAAAATGTTTTCTTAATGCTATCTTATCTACTCGATCAAATCAGCATAATGCAGGCTTGCTACAGCAGGCCGATGCCAACTTTCTAAAGTGTACTTTGGGTTACGCGATGCCAGTTCGCAAACCCGGAACACTCTCCCAAAGCGCCCGTCGGGGGCCAATCCGCGAACATTTGCTCCAGAAATTCTAGTCTACAGTCCGAACCGCCCGTTTAAAAGTGGACGCGAGGATCTCAGGTTGGCTTCTGAAAGCGTCTAAATATTCGCATGACACACAACATTAGCAAAACTTCTCTACTACACACTCGCGAGGGCGCTCCGCCGCCGCGCGTGACGTCAGCACGTTTGACAGACAACAAACTCGGGAAGGAAACAAACAGCCGCACGCGCTGCGTCCGAAACCACACATTACACCCTGCTGAATAACACACACACACACACACACACACAATACTTTAGCAAGGCGATTACTATCACACTGTCTCTGACTACAGTTCAGGATATATAAGTGGGAAGTGCAAAACAACTGAGCATGAAAAAAGCCCTAATCGTATCTTTAACATGTTTTAATACAATGAGAATAAGGCCATAGGTCTCTTCAACTACCGAAAATGTAATACAGGACTGACTGCATCATACTAAATATAAGTTTTGTTTTTCACCACATGAACTCTGCCTCCTGTTGGTCTGTAGGAGTCTGTAGACTCCAGTCCTGAAGAAGACTTTATTTGTGACGTATAGGCTACATTAAGGCTCAGTGAATTTTTTTTGTCATTGAATATCCCAGCTTGTTAGGAAGCTGAGGTCAGAATGCAGGGTCAGCCATGATACGGCATCCCCGGAGCAGAGAGAGTTAAGGGCCTTGCTGGAGGGTCTTGCACCCCTGAACTTCTGATCAGTAACCCAGAGCCTTAAGCATTTAGCCACCACTGTACACTGTTAAGGTGCACTGTCCTGTGCACACACCCAATTCGACTCACGAGTTAATTATCAAACCCTAAGTATGGTAGATCATGTGAGTTCAGAGCTGGGAAACTTAAAACTGTAGGCTACTAGAGTGGATCTCCAGCACTGTTTGTCAGTCCTCTTATGCCACATCTTTCAAAGGACAGGGACCACCACAGGACTAGCGCTCACCACACGTGTGTTGGTTTGCGAGTTGCTCTTTAAACACTGGTAAAGCAGTGAAAAACAGCTTGATACACTGTGATCAACAATGCACACTAAACCCTATCGAATAACACATACAATCTGGTCTAATACTATAGAATGACATAGAATTTGGTCTAGAACAGCACCCCTCTACCTCAACACTCTCCTTGAGGTTTATGTTCTCTCCCGCAACCTGCAATCAGTTAATGACCGATGACTGGTAGTGCCTACTCAGCGAGGCATGACGTCCCTTTCCAGAACCTTCAATGAACTTCCAACCTCAATCTGGACAACAGACTCCATCAATAGCTTAAAAAAAAACAGCTAAATACCCATCTTTTCCATTAACACTTAACTAACCCCTAACTTGTCTGCACACAAAAAAAATCTGCACTCAACACCTGCTCTTACAATTTCCTCCTCTTGCACTCAATTAAAAATCATGTATAGTAGCACTACTTGTATTGTTCTCTGCTTGATACATCGCTTCGCTTGCATTTCCTCAGTTGTAAACTGCTTTGGATAAAACCATCTGCTAAATGAATAAATGTAATGTACCCATAGAATGTGAATTATCATCACAAGCTATGTGTGATGTGCAATACAACTGAAGATAAGAAACAAATGATACATATTTAACGTTTTTTAATACAAGTAAAATTAAATTAAATATATACAGCCACCCACCAACCACTCCATTAAGGCCTTAAGTCACCATTACTATTTAGAAGAAGTATAATACTTGACTAAATGAATGATTTTCATTTTGTTTTTGGTTTACACCACATACTGCCTGTGTGGTCAACAGTTAAAAGCCTCCTCCTGGTCTGTGGCAAGGCACACACTTAGGCAAAGAAATTAAATAAAAATAGGTCAAGTAGAAAATGGCAGAATGTTAAGTTTTTTAATGTTCTTAACAACAAAACATTGGTCAGAAAATTAGCAAGAATGAAACAAATGCACTTCTAAGACCTCCTGTGCCACCATTTGCTTGTTTACTTTTGTTGCAGTGAACTGTTTGGGGAAAAGCTAGAAACAGGGAAATTCATCTACATAGTCTTGTACTCAAAAGGTAAAATCATGATAATTAAAGTATTTGATGTAAAATTAAAACTAACACATGTCGTGGTGTACAACATGAACATAAAATAAATAAAAGAAAAGAAAAAGAAATAAAAATCTGTCTGCAAGTTTACCCACAAGGCTTAAACATTTAAAGAAATCAAAGGGAAAAGCAAAGTTACTTTATCTATTTGTCTAATTCCCTAACCAATGATTTGTTAAGACCATTAAAAGCTTAATATTTTGCCATTTTGGGCTTGGCCCATTTTTTTTTCGCCCCAGGAGTGTACACTCCAGTCCTAATGGGACTGTGTTTATATTAGGATTGAATGAGGTGTATTGGGAACTGGGCAAACTTGAAGCTATATGATTTTACCACTAACTCACCCCGATCGAGCTAGTTCAGGGTTAGTAATAAATGAATGAGTTGAATAAGGTGAGTTGGGAGCAGGGAAAACACCAACATGTGCAGGATGGTGGTACTCCAGGACCAGGATTGAGAAACACTGAGCTACAATATCATCACATAAATGCCACCTATGTTCAACAAAAATGAGTCAGTTGCCACTTTATTAGGTACAGCTCCCATATAGCTCATTTTGCTTACTGTAGATCATTTCTTGCTATGTACAATTTGTAGTCCTCTTACACCCCCTCCATCGATGGACAGGGACCACCATAGGGGTATGGCTGACCAGATATTCTATGGTTGGTGGACCATTTTAGCATAGTAGTGACTATGAAATGGTTGTAGTATTACTGGGTGTCAGAGCTGCGGAGTATGTGTCAGGTGTAGCAGCATTGAGTAGCTGTACCTAACAAGATGGCAATGTGGTGCACATACACATTATGAGAAACAGCATATAAAACAATTACCCAGAAAAAAAAACAATCATCAGGGATAACATGCATGTTATCAAGCTGAAGTCTCTGTGGGCGAGATTCAGATACATTGTGGTGCATCACTGCAAATGCAATGCAGGCACATAGCAGCAGACACACTCCTTGTGGAGAGTTCATAACATGAGCAGTGCTCATCTACTCATGGTCAGGACATAGTCTGACCACAGGAGCCATTCACTACCACCAGACTGTCATTTGATTCCCGTTCCTCTTTTTGCGATGGCTCAGTGAGCCGTCTCTTCCTGCGTGCCAAGTCTGTAATGCTCTCGTCCACTGAAGTGGCGCTTTTTTTCTCTTCCCTTTTTCTCTTGTTTACCAGTCCTGAGTAGCCCTCTCCGATACGCCCCTCTGGTACACCAAGCGTACGCAAACACACAACAGCAGCAGCTTGTTCAGCAAATTTCTTAGATTTTTCCCTGAAAAGGGGAAAAAAAAAAGCCATTAATATGAATTACAGTTTGAAGTTCTCATAATAAAAGCTATTAATATTAATAAAGCACTAACCATAGTGTGGACCTATACTTCTTATTTGCCACCATTACCGTAGACTGGAAACATCTGTCTTGGGCACGTTGCTCCTGAAAAAGTTATGATGAATTTTTCATTTGCAGCTCCAATGTGCAGCTGTTCTGTGGGGTTTTACTGTGCTCTGGTTAAATGAAGAGTCAGAGAATGTTGATGTTCTTGTGTTCGAGTCTCACCGTTTCATATACAGGCTGCTCCAACTTTTCCTTCCGGCTCCATTCCAGCAAGTACATCTTTGGGGTGATCTGCGGTGGATACTCTCTCCTGGATCACACATACATTTTGTTGCAATGTAGGCTCTTCACACAATAGTTTACATATACAAATATTTGGAAGCTGTCTTTACTTAAGGACCAGCCAAAAATACTACTTGATTCTTCTGAAATATTTTACAGTGTAAATTCCATGTACTTAAAAATAGCAACATTTTGTGATTTTTAATATTTGGAATCAACCTTTCGAACTTGACCGCCATAGTGATGACATCTCCGTCCAGTACAGGCTGGTCTGAAAGACTGCTGCTGTTGGCATCAAGGGCTTTTTTGCAGGCCTCCAGCTCAGCCTTGGTTTTCTTGAAGAAATCAGTCATTCCAAACACCTCACTGCATGTGTCACCAACACACACAGACACTTATGTTATTGTAGCTCACATAAATGCAAAACAATTTTGGAACAAGGCCCATGAGAAAGATATCAGTTCTGGCCAAGTACAACTGCAGGAACAAGGCTGTGCTTTAGTGATGCAGCATCATCCATTGGGAAAAGAATAATAATTAAAAAAAAACTAGAACTAGGCAACATGAAAAGGTAAATAAAACTGTATTAAAGCTGCATTCACGTATTAATACAGAATTAATATTAAAACTGTATTAATGGTTTCCTAAATTAAGTAAACATCCTAGAACATGGCAACTTTAGTTGTTTAACACATCTAGATCTAAATATCAGTAAATGCAGGCTGAAATTCTGATCTATTGTCTCCAAAATGTCTTCAGTTTACACCAAAGACAAAAGAATTGGCCTTGCTGTGCCAATACTTTTAGAGGGGACTGTACATGCTATTGTGGAATGTTCTTTACCAGGGGGTCCAGTTAACTTTAGACTCTTGTTAAACACTGGGGCCTTTTAATGCAGCAGAACTGCACTTCCTTTTATAAAACATCTACATTTTTTACTAAATACGTTACCAGATTTCTTCATTGGTCTGCGCTGCATGAAGCTGTTTGCCCATCGGTGATTCCACCCTATCCCTCAACATCTGGCACAGGCAGTATTTGGTGTTGAATGTGTTGTTGTCATAGCGAACAGCCTACATACAAAAACAACACACACTATTGTGTGAGCTCTTTAATATACTGTAGCTGAAGCATGAACAGCTACAGAGCCCAAATAATAGGAGGGAAAAAAAAAAAAGTGTCTGTAAAAACATTTATTTAAGCAATTTAAAAGGCTCAGTACTCACATATTTGACATATTCTTCCATAACCTCGTCTACAGACACCATTCCCTGGCAGCGAAAAATTGAAGGGTTCCACATAGCGGCCCGAGCTAACATGACAGAGGATGCTCCTGTTGTCTCTCGAAATTGTTCGATATCATCATATGTTTTTATGAGATCAAGAGAGCCACCACTACAAAGAAAGAAAGAAAAAAAGAGAGAGAGAGAGAATGTTAACATAGTCAACATATTGAGAAGGCAATAAGAAGAAAATTGGGTCATAAACTAACTTGCTTCACTACATGTACAAGATACACAAGAACAGAACAAATCTATTCACTTTTAAAATCTATGCTTTTAAAAAAAAACAAAAAAAAACACAACTCAGAGGGTGTACATATAAGCAGATACTGACTTAGCGATCACTGGAATAGACACGTTGTTAGCTACAGCTTGAATGTAGTCACAGTGGACTGCATGTCGTGGTCTCTCCTCTTTCATCCTGAGAAACAGAGATACTGTGACTGAGCAGCTGTAAACACACCTTTCTGCAAATCTACACATACCATGTGACCACAATGTAAAACACAAGCTACCTCAAAAAATGCCATACCTGCCATGCACTGCTATTGCAGCCACCCCTGTTTTTTCAATTCTCTTCACCAAACTAATGGTTTCCTCCAGCTGATAAAGCATTGAAAGTGATTAGTACAAACACTGAAAAGCATTCTTCATTTTTAGTTTGGAATACACTATAGCCGCTTTTCCACTGAAATTACCCAGAACAATTAATCCCAGGAACTTTTTTCAAGGGACCATTTGGTTCTCCAGACCTTTGTTGTCTGCGTTTCCATCGCGGAAGAGGTACCATGAAGATTAGGCAAATTAGTCCGGTGACGTATGACTGCACGCGTCAAGCCCTTGGCGAGGATATGAAGCCTCGAAGTATGCTACAATCAAACTGATTATTGACACAAAGTAAGATGATTTTAATGATGTAATAATGTCAAATGTTTGCTCAGCTCATAAAAACACGTAGCAGGTGCTGACTGGAACACAAACCTTTGAACAATAACAATCTTCGCTCATCGCAAAGATACAAAGTTTAGAGTTTGCTGCAACCAGGCTGGTGGTTTAGTGGTTAGGATTTGGCGCTCTCACTACTACGGCCCGGGTTCAACTCCCGGTCACAGGATGAAAATTTATTTTTATCTTTGGATAAATTCGTCATGTTTTAAAAACAGTCTATTTTCTGGAATCCGATAACGACACTGCAGCAACAACAAGCATGGAGGAGATTCAAGCTGTGCTGCTGTTGATTGTGATGTATTGCTTTGCTAAAAAGGTAACTGAGAAAATGCTGGAAAAGAGACAAGCAGTAAATCGAATTCAGAATGCTGGCAACGCTAGAGTTAAAGTAAGCAAACGGATTTTATTAGCTATTGCTGAGATGACCGAGACAAGCTTCTCTCTGCACCGTTTTCCTGTATGAATAATGCCCAGCTTGCTTAACCCACTTGATATTTTTAAGTATACTTTTTCATTGCGGGTCACCTTTTCCAGTTCCTGCTGTATTTCCTCCTCTGCGTAAATACTTAATAAGGCCTGAACCTCGTCGTCGGTCCATCGGCCGTATTTTTTAAGAAACTCTATTGTGTTGATTCAAACTGAGTCAACTGTTACTGTACGCACCACAACAGACTTTTAAAAATGGATGTTGAAAAAAAAAATCCTGCGTGCACTCAACCAATCATGTTCAGTGCCCAAGTCCCACCCCCCAAAGTTCCTGGCTTTTGAAAAAGTACCACCTCCCAAGTAGGGACTTTGCGAGGGCTAAATATTTTACCCGGAACTTAATTAAACCCTGGTCCCTGTGGTAGAAACACACCAAGTACCTCCAAAAGTCTCTAGTTCCTGGAGAAAGTTCCTGCGGTAGAAAAGCGGCATAAATGGCCAAAAGTAGGTGCACACCTAACCATTTCACCTATATGTGGTTCTTCCCCATACTGTTGCAACAACACTGATTGTATAGAATGTCTTTGTATGCTGCAGTATTTCAATTTCTCTTCACCAAAAACCTGTTCCAGCTTGACAATGCCCCTGTGCACAAACAAGGTCCATGAAGACATTACCAAAGTTGGTGTGGAAGAACACAAGTGGCCTACAACCCCACTGAACACCTATGGGATGAACTGGAATTGCCAACTGCACCTCAGGCCTCCTCCCTTGCCCTGACCTCACTAATGCTCTTGTAGCTGAATGGGCAAATACCCACAGCCACACTCCAAAATCTAGTGGAAAGCCTAACCCAGAGGAGTGGAGGTTATTATAACAGCAAAAGGGGACTAAATCTGGAATGGGATTTTCAAAAAGCACATATGGGTGTGATGGTCAGATGTCCACATAATGTGTAATATGGAATCATTGATGAATTCTCTTGGCCAGCAAACCTTCTATGATGGCATCTTAAAGTAACGAAAACTGAATGCATTAAGATATTTTCAGCTCTCTGTAAGATTCTAGATTGCTTTCCACTATGTACTGTGTGCCTGTAAAAATGCTGAAAGAGAAGGGCTTTTAGACAAATCAGATTTTGTTCTCTGATATTTCCATGCAATGGTACACATCTGAACTCTGGATCTCTGTGCTTTCAGGATTTCTAGTGAAAATCCATCAGGATGAATGGGAATATTCATGGGAATAACCTACACACCTAGCAACCACATGAAACATATGTTCTTCAACTATGACTGTATTCATTAAACTACAAGAAGACAAAATTGGTCCTGTACAAGTACTCTTATTCTAAAGTAACTGATTAATGCAACCCATGAACACTTACAGTAGGAAGGATTCGGATTTTGCAGGTCACTGGTTTGGAAATTCCCCTCACCAGAGCAGTCAGAATCTGCACAGAACAACAAAGATAGTAAATGAAAACCCTTTTCGGTGATTTAAAACTCAATTATTCTAGTCAAACTCAAGGGCCACTAGCTGTGTGTTGCACTGTATCTGCAGAATCACCATTTGGATACCTACAGCCTCAATTTTTTCAGGGTCAGAAAGGAGCGCGGATCCCATTCCACCCTGCACGAGACACCAAAATCTGCCATTATCATATAAACATATCACACTAATCCAACCCAAATAATGCTTTCCATATACAGTACGTAACAGTATAGACAGTAAGACACTGAACTTAAGAAACGGAGAACTCCTCCTGAAGAATGAGGATTGGTGATGTGTGTAGTTGAAATGTAGTTCACACCTTGGTTGAGTATTCCTTTGGACAGCCCATGTTGACATCAATAGCTGCTACATCATTCTCACTGTTCAGGAATAAGACATTACATTATCTAGTAGTTCCTAAAAGGAAAGACTAGAAGAGATTTTTAAATTTTGCATATACTGAGAAACACCTGAATACAACTCACACAAGTTTGGCTACTGCCAGTGCTCTCTCTGGATCAGCTGTTCCCTGAATACACAAGAAAAATACATGAAAAATGAAAATGCATTATAACATTGCATTATAAAATACAGTTTTTAAATTTAAATATTCTACAGAGATCCATCATAAAGTCCTAAAACTAACCATCTGAAAGACAACACGGTCCTTTTCTTTACTACAAGTGCGGAACATAACCCTCTCATCAGGTGCTATAAAGTCCACTGTCTCCAAGACATCTGCCAAAGAAACAGACCAAGGACACAACCTTCAATATTTTTTTTCACTACACAAAATTAAAAAAAATAAAAAGTACTACTTAAAAACATCTTGGTATGCTGAAAATGAGAAAAAGTGCAGAAAGACTCACTATTCACAACTCTCTCACACTGAACCATTTTGAGATCAATCAGTTCCTTTAACAAAAAGACAAAAATCAGATCATACAAGAAAACAAGTGACTCCAGGCTATACAATTTTACACACATGCCAAGATGTAGTAGTATAATATTTAATCACTTTTCAAAAAGACCAATACTTTCAATAATGTATTCAGTATTTTTGTTATTTTACTGTTTTGTTTTTTACATATTTACCTCACAGTAGACAATATCTGCACCATAGTCCAATGCCAAAAGCCTCATGGGTAGAGTACCTACCCGCACCATGGGTGCTAGAATCATCTTACTGTGGAATCCCAGTTTGCCCAGTGAGGTTGCCATGATGTTACCGTCCACAAACCCTGATGATGAAAAGTCACATTTCACTCACAATCACTGGCCTGAATGCTTGACGACTAACCTGTTAAAATGGACTATGAGCTTTGATACTGGCACTGATTAAAGTTTCATGTAAAAATTCAAGTCTATTGGAAGTTATATCCTACACATGAACTTACGTTGCATCACCATTTGATACTGATTTTACAAAGACGTGGAACAAAAACAAGTACAATTTTCCAAAATAAAAGATTATTAGCAGCACAGGAAACTGCTCTGGCTCCCTTCCTTTTAAATTTTCACACCACAGATTTCAGGTATGACTCTGAGATGTGTTATCTACAAAAGTTATCAGATGCAACGGCAGTGGTGAGGTGTGTTGGACAGGAAAAGGAGGAGGAATATAGGAGATGACGTGATGGTAGACCTCCTCCATGGTGAAGACACTGAGATGATACTGACCTACAAATACCTAGGTTTGCACATTGGATGATAAGTTGGGATGGTCAGGAAACAGAGAAAGTCTGTTCAGGAAGGTCAGAGCCAACAAAATTTTCTGAGAAGGCTGAAGTCTTCACAGTCTGAACACGTACTGCATACTTTCTAGGAGTCAGCAGTGTCAAGTATCATCCTCTATTCTGCTGTGTGCTGGGGTAACAGTTAAAATTAAAAAGAGACCAAAAAGGAGAGTTCTGAAGTGGTATATATAAAATAATAATAATAATAATAATAATAATAATAATAATAATAATAATAATAAATGCACTTTTCTTCACCATCTGTAGCGAAATTCTATAGTATATACTATATTATACGTGTATGGTTACTAATCTGTTACTATGAACAGTTTTTCAGTCCCCCTTCACCAACTTCTAAGAATAGTGCAGCAATAATAATATCCTGTCTGCTGTAGTCCTGTAGTGTTTCCTGTAGTGATCAATTGTACACTGACACAAGTGTAACTGACGTGTAGCTTCTATCGGCATGTGCCTGTAGCCGGTTAGCTGTTAGCTAATTACCATTTGTAACATTCGGGCAGTTTGGCATGTCCCAACATGCATTATGCATTTTGTAAGCTAGTAATAAATTCCGTGGCCTTATTAGACAGCAAAGAATAAATTTCAATAAACTCACCTTCATCAAAAGCACAGTTCAGTGTTTACAGCGCCAATGGTAACGCATGTGGTCAAATTCAAGTTCCTGGTTGCGTCATCAACAAGCGACAAGGCATTTGACCACATTTATAGGTGACGTATTCGCTTACTACAGTGGCAAGAAAAAGTATGTGAACCTTTTGGAATTTCATGGTTTTCTGCATAAGTTTGTCATAAAATGTGATCTGATCTTCATCTAAGTCAAGGGTATTGACAAATATGATGTGCCTAAAATAATAACACAAAATAAATTCTGATCCCTCATGTCTTTATTAAACACACTCATTCAGCATTCAAAATGGCAGTGGAAAAAGTAAATGAACCCATAGAATTAATAACTGGTTGACCCCCCTTGGCAGCAATAACCTCAACCAGGTACTTCCTGTAGCTGTGGATCAGACCTGCACACCATTCAGGAGGAATTTTAGCCATTTCTTCCTGGCAGAACTGCTTCAGCTCTGTCATATTCTTTGGACGTCTCATGTGTATGGCTTTCTTCAAGTCATCCCATAGCATCTCTATTGGGTTGAGGTCTGGGCTCTGACTTGGCCACTCCAAAAGGCAGATTTTGTTTTTCTGAAGCCATTCTGTTGTGGACTTGCTCCGGTATTTTGGGTTGTTGTCCTGTTGCATCACCCAACTTCTACACAGTTTCAACTGACGTACAGACATTCTCACATTATCCTGAAAAATTGTCTGATATACTTGGGATTTCATCTTCCCCTCAATGATTGCAAGCTGGCCAGGCCCTGATGCAGCAAAGCAGGCCCAAATCATGATGTTTCCTCCACCATACTTTACGGTTGGGATGATGTTTTCATTATGATATGCCATGCCCTTTCTATGCCAGATGTAGTGCTGTGTGGTTTTTCCAAACAGTTCAATCTTAGTTTCATCAGTCCACAAAACATTTTGCCAATACCGCTGTGGAGTGTCAATGTGCTCTTTTGCAAACTTCAGCACGCAGAAATGTTCTTTTTAGTAAGCAGTGGCTTCCTTCGTGGTGTCCTGCCATAGACACCCTGCTTGTTCAATGTTTTGTAGACTCATGAACAGAGATGTTAGCCAGTTCCAATGATGCCTTCAAATCTTTGGCTGTCATTCGGGGTTGTTTCTTTACCTCACTGATGAGTCTTCGATGTGCTCTTGGTGTCATTTTGACTAGGCACCCAATTCTTGGTGGAGTAGCAACAGTCCCAAAGTGTCTCCATTTGTAAAATGTTTGCCTAACTGTAGACTGGTGAATTTCTAAAGTCTTAAAAATCACTTTGTGACCCTTGCCAGCTTTATGTAAATCAACAATTCTTGATCATAGATCCTCTGAAAGCTGTTTTTGGCGAGGCATGGCTCACATAAGCATGTGCTTCTTGTGCAGAGCAAACTCCAAAAGTTTGAGGGGTTTTTATCAGTCAAAGTAGCTGTAGTCCACAGCTCCAAACTCATTTTCTTAACGAGACTCCAGGTGTGCAAAAAAAAAAATTTTTTTTTTTAATTTTTAAAAAAAAGCTTTTTTGAGGTCATTAACTCAAGGGTTCACATACTTTTTTCACAAGCACTATGAGTTTTTTTTGGTTGTTCTCAATAAAGACATGAAAGATCAGAATTTATTTTGTGTTATTATTTTAGACACATTATATTTGTCAATACCCTTGACTTAGATGAAGATCAGATCACATTTTATGACAAATTTATGCAGAAAACCATGAAATTCCAAAAGGTTCAAATACTTTTTCTTGCCACTGTATATAGAATATCCAAATAGCACGATGGCATAAAATATTATATACATAAATGTAGACTTTTTAACCCCCCCCCCCTTTACTATATTCAGAAATTAATTAAAATTTTCTCAGAAGCTCTTACAAAAATGAAAAATCAAAAAGCATTAAAATTGTTTGAACTTCTTAAAACATATCATTTATATATTATATAAATTATTGTTTTTGTTGTTGTTATTAAATTATTATTTATATATTCCCTATCTGTTTTGAATTTGTTGTTCTGATGGGTTGAGCCTTCCATCTCAGTTTCTTGTAGAAATTTGACAATTTATGCCATTTTGTTGTTAATCATATTTGGTATTCAACAACTTTTTTTTTTTTAAATAGTATGATGGGCTTCGTTTTTTTGTCTGTTGTGGCAGAGGAATAATGGCTGAAGTGTCAGACTGAGTTGCTGTTTACCTGTAATTTTTGGACCTATGTGAATATATGAGGGCCAATGAGTAATATAATTTATGGTCCAATTTATATTAATTTAAATGTTATTTTATAGAACAATCCATTGGCATACCATTTGATTACAAGCGTACCATACATTACAAAATTAATAAGCTAGCAGTAATAAAAAATAATTAAATATGCGTAATAATTTAATTTAACCTCTGATTTATAGACCCTCAAAATCTTTGGACTATTCACATGTGGGTATTCACACAGGCATGTATGGCAGCTAAATTGAGTGAACATGTACAGTATATTGTATTATATTTATTAAATTATATAATATTGATTTTATTGTACTTTTATTTTTCTGTCTGAGAGACCTGCACAATAATTCCTATTGTGTGGCAAATCAAGTATTCTATCTATCTTTTGAAATAATTGTTTTCAGACAACCAAACCAGTTGCCATTTTTACAACATGTATTATGATTATGTTTGGACTAGCAGAGTCTAATCTGATCTTTACACTGGCATATTATAGCACACTACATGTTCTGACAAGCTTGATCACTTAAATGAGCCTTATCATAAAGGTCATTAAGGTTTCTACCAACAGAGACTTAGCAACAGAGAATGAGTAGGGTCATAAAAATGATTAAGGCTACAGAATATACGTTAAGAGCTTGGAATCACCAGACTGCTTTAGATGTCTTGTTTGGACATAAATTAGGAGTCAGCATGGACATATTTCTGAGTCGTTTTCTCTGTGTATGGCTGGCTTCTGGTGACACTCTCATAACTGTATATTTGAAGTACACATAATTTGCCTTTAAGGTAAAATTGTAATTCCTAGCAATGTATTCTAGATCCTAAGAAAATAAATAAAATGTGTTACACTCTGAAAATTAGCTAATATAATTTAACCCATTGGTGGTCAAGATTTGCATAACTATCTTCTTGTTTTGGGGTTCATGCTCAGTCTTAGGTGTGACTCTGCAAGGCCTTCCTGCCACAGTAAACCTGCAAGAGGACAGTCCATCTGGAACTGAAGTCTTCTGCTTTAAGATTGGGCTTTCCACAGGGCTACTCAACTCTAATCCTCTGACTAATGATTTCATGGTGTATATGATGAATTCAACACATGCCAAGGTTCTCTTGATTAATCATAGCATTCTCAGTTGGGGTGATTCATTTTCAGAACATCTAATACAAGAATAATTTAATTATTGAACTGCATGTATCTGTTGAGAAATATATGTGTGAAATATATTATGGTTTAATCCTATTTTAGTATTTCAGTTAAACTATAGTGTATATGCAGAACTGAATGTTCATACAAATATAGTAACTTTGGTTTATGTTTCTTCTTGGTAACTCTCATGGACACCCCAAATCTGTACTTTGAGAGTTTCTCTAATCATTTCATTCTGCGGCTTCTTGTCTGTGGACGACAGTGCAGGCTTTGAACTGCATACACTCACTGTTATAATAAGGGATATGGATGAGCCCCCAGTTTTCTTGGATGAAAGTATGGAAATTTTTTGTTCACTGGCCTGTGTGTAGTCTGATTATAAAAAGGTCATTGTGGTGTGGTTGTCATAATAAAATATCTCCGTTTTAGCCTCATTCATTCCTCTACATAGTGGAGAAGTCTCCGCCAAGCTTAATCTATCAATCAGCTGTCTTTGACCCTGAAAATAGACCTCTAACTGTATGTAAATATCTTCTGCTCTCTATTCATTGTAAATCAGTGTGCATCTCCCTTTTTCTCATTCTTTCTCACTTGCTCTGTGCCTGACCATATTCAGCACAATGTTTCTTGGTATGTTATTATAAATACACCCAGTTTTACACTTATAAAGCAGTATTGCAAAAATTCAGTTTGGAAATCTTTTATTGCCGGGGTCTAGGTCCTGTATGTGTCATCTGTTATTCCCCACAGTTCGCTTTGAGCCCTCTGAATGCTGCTTTAAGCATCGATCACAGCAAGGGCTTCATTTTCACTGTCAAACAGCTTGATTATCTAACTGATCCCAGGCAGTAAGGGATCCAGAAATCCAGTACATTCCTTTGAGAAATGCGTCATCTAAACTGAACATAATACATCTGAAAGTTTTTTTGTACTATAATTCAGAATGATTTTCCTTTTTTATCTCTATTGGTCAGATATTACTTTAGTATCTCAGTGAATGATGGGAATAACACCTCTACCAAACCTTTGTTCATCAACATAAATTAACCTCAATGATGACAAACCATACTTCTTAAAGTAAGTGACCAACATTATTTTTCATCATGAGCTTTGTTATTTAATATATAACATTAAGATCAAGATAAAATCCCCTGGTTTATATTAAGTGCACCATATCACTCATCTCTTCATCTTCCCTACAACATACAATAATATTTTGCTTTTTATAGCACCATTACATATTTTACTGTCCCAGAAGCATTGAGCCCGGGGCATCTTATGGCCAACATTACTGCTGTTGTATCCAGTGACTCAGTTTATAACAGTTTCATCTTCTACACCATAAGTGACAACAATTATCTTGCAATACACAAATGTAAGGTTGCTCCATTAATAAAATATTGATTCTCTAATGTTTCATATCTTCACATTTTCAGTTTTTTTTTAATTTATTTATTATTTTGCTATAAATTCTTCAATGGGTTTATTTGTGTGTAGACACTGGACTGGTCACAACTGTAAACAGGATGGATCGAGACTCGGCAGCACTGAGAGACAATCCAACAATCATAGTGACTGTAACAGCCAGCTTTAGTCCTCCTGGACTACCACTGCTCAATACAATCAACATCACTCTACCTGTCCAAAACATTAATGACAACCCTCCCATTTGCTTTGCTGACAACCAGAGGTGAGTAAACAACTCATTTTAGTACTCAGCATACACTGTACATAGAATTAAATGTTGTATATGAATACATTTGGGTACATGGGTTGGTGTATGGAGGTAAGTATTGGGGAAACTGTCTCACAACATGTGGATGATGATGTTCTGTATTTGTCGTCATGTTTAAAACAGTGCCAGAGACGGGGGTGAAGGGAGCCCTCATTTCTAGCATCACGTGCACTGATAACGATGTGCTGCCTTTATTCAGAGTTTATCTTTACTGATCTCTCCTGTCTGGGTTGCAGTCACCTGTTTGACCTGAAAACCAATCAGATTGGTCTCCACCGAAAAACGCGCGGACAAATAGGTGTGTAGTGCCTACAGCAGCCTCCCCCAGGTCCTAGTGCCCGTCCAAGAAACGAACAGTTGATGAAAAAATAGAAATCAAAAAGAAAATATATTGGCAGATATATTGATCTTCTTGGGCTGAATAACCCTGTTGGGCCGGATAACCCTGCTCACTCACGCTGACTATGAGGACACGCAGACACGTGGTAATCCTCAGAGTGGAGGATGGAGATCCCATCAGGCCACGCTCTACTACAACCACTGTAAGTGACCAATCAGTTTGGTAGTAATGAGTACATAATGCTCAATGCAGTGCCCTCATTCACTCTTGTTTGTCCTCTTTCAGGTTCTCATTAATGTCACAGATGCTAATGCTTCATATGACATGACATCTGCCTGAAAATCCATATCAACCTTTATATAACTCCTCTGGGTTAGTGTGCTTCTTGCAAACTCTATAGCAATGATCTTGTCTCAATCCATTTTAGGAGCCAGCAACGTGAACAACCATTTGGCTTTTCACCGAGCGCAGGCTCAAACATAAGCCTTCAAACTTCAAACTTCAGCGGTGGGCTGGACACACGGTGAGCTACAGACTCACAGCACTGATTGCCGATGCCAACCTTCAGTTAGGGCAAGACAGTGCCAGAGCCCCTCCTCAGACTGGCACTGTCATTATCAGTGTGCAAGTACTGTAGGTTTGCATACATTCATAGCAAGCCTCTAAAGCAGGGGTGTCTAATCTTATCCGGAAAGGGCCGGTGTGGGTGCAAGTTTTCATTCCAACCAAGCAGAAGCCACACCTGAGTCTATTGAAAGCCAAGATCAACTGATTAAACAGGTGGATTCAGGTGTGCCTCCTGCTTGGTTGGAATGAAAACATGCACCCACAGCGGCCCTTTGCGGATAAGATTAGACACCCCTGCTCTAAAGCCAAGAAAAGTAGATTTTTTTTTTTTTTGGAGAAGTGAGAAGAAATTGCAGGAGCTCAGGGAGATAAGGCAAAGTGAAGTCATGTACTGACTGTGAGAAGTAAAAGGTTATACTTGACTCCTTCTGAAACAGGTAGCAAGAGTAACCAGAGGATGGGGCACTTGGTGTAAGTAAACACTTAAGGCAGAATTTAAATACACTGGAGTCCAGAAATACCAATAAAGAAGGAATTACATCAAGCCTTAGTACTTGTAAGCATTGTTCTTGAATGATTTGGCTAAGGGGAAGTATACATTGCATAAGTATTCGCCACTCTTGAACATAGAACTGATATGGAGGTAATATTGAAGTGGAGAAAAATCAATATAGCTTGCAAAATTATGACAATTTAAAATAATTTAATAGTTAACTATTTTAAAAAGTGTAAATGTTTAGTTTACAGTGGATATAAAAAGTCTACACACCCCTAAATGGCATGTTTTTGTGATATAAAAAAATGAAGCCAAAATAAATCATGTTTTTTCTAGTTGGATGTTACAAGGAACAAGGGTACTTTACTTGGGGGTAATGAGTCACTTTAATTGATGGCATGTGTATACTGATCAGTATTTAACATGAGTTTGAACATAATTGATTGAATCTGAACACTGGCACATTCCCAATTCTAAAAGGGTGTTTACCCCATGATTATTCAAATCATGAACAATGCCAGAAATACCAATAGAGGAAGTAGGAGAGAAAGAATGTCAGGATTTACTGTACAAAATGCTGCACTGAAATCTATGCTCTTACAGTTTATGATCAAGAGCTAATCTTTTATCTGTGTATATTTTCAGCCCAGAGTCACAAACATCAATGTGGAGAAGAACACATTCAATAGGCCCACAGGTGACTGGTATGTGTGGTTTGTCATTGGTTTGTCTCTGAAGTTTTCTTCTCCTGCTCATTGTATACCTGCTGTACAAGTCCTGCATGTACTTCTCTACTAAAGAATGCCACTGCTGTAAGTCCACACAAATAGATGGCAAAGAGGAACTGTGTACACTGTTCAGTTCAAACTATATTAATAATTAACTAATACTCATAACTCATGCTATTGTATTAATATTGCAGTTAATAGTTTCTGAATAAATGCATACAGTGCAATAATATGCCTACCCTTACAACAAAAATATAGAAGACTTTTAAGAAATACAATCTATAGCAGACATTTACTGTTTGGTTTTAAATGAAAACAATGATCTCGGTTCAAAGGTTTGCATCTGACTTCCTAAAAGCTAATAGCTTTTTTCCCTATAAAAGCTTTTGCCTCAAAACTCTCTGAAATGCACAGCTTTTCTGTCTTCTGTTGTTTTATTTGCCCTCCGTTCTTCCTGGCATCTCTCCTCTCACTTGACCAGCTTGCTTGGAAGTTTATTGTTTCTAATATACCGGTTGTAACTCATGTCATATGCTAAATGTCTGCCAGTTGAGGTCTGTAGACAGAAAGGGTCGTAGTAAAACCACACTGATTTTGCCTTATGTTCTGGATTGTTCTCTTGTTGCAGGATACATTTTATTTGTAAACTTAGATTTATTTATTTTTAAAAGGTACGTTATAAAATTGGAGATATTTATTTATTTATTTATTTATTTATTACAACAAACAGGTGGGTTTTTGTCATCACCCGTAATAATAGTACAACAGCACCAGTGGCCTCACAGGCAAATCTGCGGCCACCTACAGGAGCTCTTATCCCCGGCCCCGCACCGGTTGCTGCGCGACGCCTTCCCGCAGGTAATCATTCTGAACGAGCTGCACCTGGCCGCGCCTTTTTATACGCCCTCCGAAGGCCTTTTTAAATTATTACTATTTTTTTTTTTAAATACCCGGATTATTCTCTCTCTTTTTTAATTAATGAAATAACAGTATGGGAATACAAATTCATAGGCTACAAAAACACTTAAATC
Organism: Ictalurus furcatus; assembly: GCF_023375685.1. Classification (NCBI taxonomy): domain Eukaryota; kingdom Metazoa; phylum Chordata; class Actinopteri; order Siluriformes; family Ictaluridae; genus Ictalurus; species Ictalurus furcatus. The sequence continues at coordinate 16,320,078 of NC_071268.1, read as the reverse complement.
TATAAAAACAGTAAAATCAAAATTCTGCATCTTATTATCAAAAATCAATCATACATCTAATAGGTTACATCAAGTATCCTTTTTTAACAGCCGAGATGTCTTAACAGATTTACGACTGTTCTGTAGCGTGTTGACATTAGAGAGTCGTAAAACTATTTATGTCAGTGGAAAATAGTCTACCGTTTGGTACAGTTAACATATACTTTATGTATATGATATTTCCGAAATAAAATAAGAATTGTAATTATATTGGTCATTTCCAATAAACCAGTATCACACTCCATAAACTAAGTGTGAGTGCGGACAGAGTTATGTTCCAGGTGACAGAGCAGTGCCCCAATATTCTGATTTATGATTCAAAGAAAGACAGAAGGAATGATTAAAGCGAAAATATTGAGGGGAAAGAAAGAGCAGGAACTCAGAATTAAAGTGAAAACACTGAGGAAAGTAAAGGAGTTCAGAATTAGAGAGGAGGCTAAAAGGAGAGGAAACTTGATTTGAGGGAAATATCTGGGCCTTTTCAGTTCGGTTAGGGAGAAAGTCATGAGTTGTTGTGGTGTTTGTTTTCCACCTTGCCGCGGTACGTTCGAGAAGGTCCTGCCTGCAGAACGAGGCGGAGCTACACTTTGGGGCGGGGCTTTATGTGTCGTTCCGCCTTAACTGGTCTCATTGGATAGTGGCAATGTAATGTCGTCGACGCCTAACTCTTATAGGTGGAGAGACACATGCTGCCCCGCCCAAATGTTCAGCCCTGCCCCGTTCTACATGCTGCAGACAGGTCTACTTGGTACGTTCTACGTTGAACCTGTTCTGAAGATCCACATTTCCACCCCCCCACCGTATCACCACGAGCACTGTTACCCTTACGTGCAACAGGGGGAAAGTTTGGGGAAAGTTTTTCTCAGGGCCCTTGTTCAGACAGGGGGCGAGCAGAACCCCATACTTTCCCGTATGATTTTTGGTGTTTAAATGGCCTCTTCATACAAGTAAGATATTAAGAAGCACGCTATAATGACTGGCCTCAGACTTGTTGCACACATCAGGTAGATGGCAAGAGATGCTGTAACCAAAATCGGGACACCAAAAGAGAAAAGAACATTCAGTAAGTTTGATCTAGTAAAGAACTACCTCCAATCAACAGGGTATTTGTTACCAGGGTCCTGTGTTCCCCAGTTCAATATTCTGTTAGCACACATTCAGCAAACTTTTTCCCAAAGGTTTTATGTAGTCTAGTCAGGACTCATTTTCCCAGGGACCTGTTAACTTGATTACCTTTTAAAATCCATCCTTCCTCCACACTTGAAATTTATGAAAGTTGTGAACTTGGAAAATTAGCTAGGTTGCCAATTGCTAAACCCTCATTTGTGCTGCTCTAAAAGTAGCGGTTAGTCTACATTCATACAGTTAAACTCCATGCATGAGCAGTAGTGAAAGTGATACTGAATGAAAACATAACACTATAAAATAGAGTAAAATATTGCTGAACTTCTTTACAAAAATAAACAGTACTGGCTGTATCATGAAAATGTACTGTACTTTTTAAATGAAATATATTAACTATTAAATATTAAAGTGTATAAAAGATATACACCCAAACTGAACCAAAAACTAACACTCCAAATAACAAATAAAAAGAGACATCCAAAATGTATAACAAAAATACGACTTCAAATATCACAAAAAGTGTGTCAGTGATGGTTTTTATTTCACCTCTAAAGGCCGCTCTCGTGCTGTATAATGACAGCCTTCTCAGCCGCTCCTGCAATGGAGGAACCGAGAAAAACTATCGGTGTGGATGTTAGCTGATTAAAGGACCGATCTATTTTCGGTGCCGATTAATCGGCAAAACCGACCAATCAGTCGACCTCTAATATTAAATTCCTTTTTCCTACAGGAGGTGACAAAGGTCAACACTGTTTGATAGAGAGGAAGTAGATCCTGGTAAGGTGGTTCACACTGATTGACGAAATAGTACAATTTGTCCTGAAGAAGCTACATAAATTTACACAATACATACAAAGTTCACAATTATATCCTTTGTGCTTCTGTCTGACATGAGCAGAAATATAATCAGAACAATTAAACACATGTTTTTGATGATGTAAATATTTTCTAACTGCTCCTTTTTCCTGAAATTCTTTTTCAGTTACAAAGAGAGTGTACGAGTACAATAGTAAATCAGGTGCTCGACGCTGAAAGAATGCCATCACTGTATGCAATTCTGCTCCAATCCAGCCCAAGTCTAGCACTCTGGTCATCTTGGACAAGACTAATGCACTGGCATCACCAAGATCTGGCTAGCAAGGGCACAGCTGCATAGTGGTTCTGAACACTCCTTGAAAGGGATCTATACCCTAGGCTTTAGCTTTTTCAGCTCCTAATTTGACTGACTTTCATTTTTATGTAGTTTTTTAAATTTTAATTTTAACTCATCAAATAAATAAATTAATATTCATTTTATTTTTCAGAAATCCTGGAAACCACATTTCCACATTGCATTTTAGGAGAAAAACAAACAAAACCTTCATGCACAATATCATAGAGGAATCATATAATATAATAATAATAATAATAATAATAATAATAATAATAATAATAATTGTTTCCATAATAAATATAATCTATGATGATGATGATGAAACATGTCTTTTGCTGTGTTTAGTTATTTTGTAATTTTTCACCTTCTGAACAAAACAATTATACAGTATACTATATGGAAGATCTTATTATGCTTTCCTTTTTCTTTTCCTCCTACATTATTAACGTGCTAATTAGGAATCACTCAATGTAACATATTTTCACATGGCAACGAAAAACTTACCATTTACAGTGCTCATTGAGATTTTATTGGAAAAACACAGCTGGTGCAAGTATTAATGAAATAATATTTGGTCTGTTAAATAAAAATCAAAACGACATGCTCAGTTCTGAGCAGCAGATGGCAGTCTTGTCTTTGTTTTTATTTTTCTTGTAACATGGCTTTTAAAAGACTATAAAAGGCAATAATATCAGTACACTATTTTGTGACATTTTTTAAATGATGATAAAAGGATATATTTTGATATAAGTGATATTTCATGTACTTATGAAAGTACAACTGTCACACTATTAAGATTCAACATCACTCTCTTTCCCTCACACACACACACTGGTGCTGACTCAGGAAGCCTGCTTCAGCTGGAAAACCTTCTCATAGCACTAATGTGACTGCTCAGGCCTGAAGCTTGAGTCCTGACATTTGCATTATTATATTATGTTTCTTCTATATTTCATCATCCCTGCTTTGTCTAGGGTAGGTCTTCTGCTTGTATTCACTTAACTCACATTGACTTAAATATGGCGCAGTGATACACTGTACATAAGATGGATGCATAATAAACCATTCTGCAAACAAGACAAATCAAAGTTATATTTCAGTTATCCTTTAATTATGTATATTATGTTTGTGCTAGCCTCTGTATGTTCAATTCAAATGAGACTTTACCTTGGAGAATATATATATATATATATATATATATATATATATATATATATATATATAAAATAAAGGCTACTGTTTCCATCTGCACCAATGAGTTCTCACCTCCAATGATGCCCCTGCATAAAAAATGCGGCGTTAAATCAGATGTCGTGTTTTGTTGCGCATGAGCAGCTCCATGGGCTGGTTTTCACAATCAACACATGAATAATGCATTTTCTTTTCACAATTATATTTTCCTTTTAGTTTTTGCCAGTAAATTTACAATAAAATTAATAAAATCTGAATTTAATAAAAGACTTTTTAGTGGCTTTTAGGGGAGAAGTGGCAGTTGTGGTAGAAGGGTTTAACTCCCACCCTGTGCCACTCATGCGTGGATGCTGAAAAACATCAGAGAAAGAGAGAGAGCGAGAGAAAGATTTCCGGTCCACAATCAGGAACCATAACAGCATCAATTATGTCACGTATCAACATATCAACGTGTTATGCCTGAAGCTTAGGCTAATGGAGGTACAACAGTAGGAAGCTTGGGTCCCACTGACAGGTTAATGCACTTGGTTTCCTTGTTTTGAACAATTTCAGTTCCTAAGGTCCCCTTGGGATTCCTGTCTACTCAAGGCCCTTGGTATCACCCACTTCCTCTGCTTTACAGTACTATTGTTGTAATAACATGAGGACTGGACTCTATCTGCTTGCATATTTCTAAAATGTTTAGTCCTATATTCCCCCAGACTACAGGTTTCCTACTCTGATCCTTGAGTCCCACATGTCCTGCGGATTTGAGCGTTTTCTGTTCTCTAACACACTCACTTCAACTTGTGGAATGGCTGTTGATTAGTTGAAGTGGGTGTGTAATCACTATAATGTGCACTTTCTAATGATTTATGACAAAACTTATATTTTTTCAATTAATAATTTAATTTCAAGCTATAATATGAGTGATCAGGTAGTACATAGACAGTGCAGTGGTGCAGCAGGTAGATTTGCCTCTGCACAGTTACAGAGGCCTGGGTTCAATCCTAAACTCAGGTTACTGTTTGTGTGATGATTCTGCGTATGTTCTACCCGTGTTTATGTGGGTTTCCTCCCAGCTCCCAAAAACATGCCAGCAGGTGAACTGACTAAGATAAATTGCCCCTAGGTGTGAAAGTGTGTGCATGGTGCCCTGAAATGCCCTGGTGTGTACTCCCATCCATGGTATAGTATTGCCTCATCCCCAGCGTTCCTGCAATAAGCTCCAGATCCACCATGACCCTGATCAGGATAAAGAAGTTACTGAAACTGAGTGAGAGAGAGTTGAATGATCAACCTGACCTCTTCAGTCAATTTCACTTTTACAGTAAATAAATAAAAAAACCAATGAGAGCTCTTCAGGAAATTTGGATGATGCAACTTCCTGTTGAACATGTGGAATATTTCAAATTTGTCATGGAGTGAATGTGTTCAGGTAATGGTGTTGCGTGAATGCTGTAGGTGCTAAAAGGTTGATTTTTCCATTTTCAGTGGATGACTCATGGAAAATGATGTTTCAAGCTGGATGTATTAAATGGATTTACATATTAAGGCAAAAAGGTTTATTAAAAAAAGTATTTTAATAATTATATTTCAAGGTGAAGTGTAGTTATAGTATGTAATATAGTTTGACTGGGACAGGTAAAATGCTGTTTTTTAAAAGTGCTGTAGGTTTGATTAATTTTGTCAGTTAATTAGCCTATCAGACATAGGTTATTGTGAAGAACATTTCAACTACACTTCTACTACTTTTTTTTTTTTTTCTTTTTTAATATAGCCTAATATCAGTGGGACACAAATGGCACCCCCACCGCCCTTATAGTGACATGTATTCACAAACACTATTTACTCATGTTGACCAAAGCAAAGCTCTTTGTTGTAGCTTGTAGTCTGCATGGCAGGTTTGTCTAGGTTCTTTGTAGGGCCTCAGTAATCTGGGTAATCAATCCCACTGCATCAGTACCATGGATCAGATCATAATATAGCTAACGGTGGGAACTCTCAGGCTACTGTATTCAGCATATATATCGTGTGTGTGTGTGTGTGTGTGTGTGTCCACTTCACTCCCGCGCTGCTGCAGTCTCGCGCACGCAATCCCTGCCCGCCCGGTTGCCATAGTTACCCGGGTCACATGCGCGGCTTTCCCGTGGCCAGCGCCGTAAAAAAAAAAAAAAAAAAAAAAAAAGGTGCTCTCTGTCGGATTCTCTGCCATTTTTATTATGTGGACGAATTAGATAAAGGGCTGCCATCGAAAACAAATGGAAATAGGCGCCGTACGGAACTGTGAGAGGAGGTCCATCACGCGTTGTTTCGATATTATTACAGGTTCGTCTGTCGTCGGTTCCGTTCCTTTCAGCTGACGCGAGCGCACACAGACGGAGCTTTATCAGCCGAGCCCTGCCTGCATTTTGCACGTCTTCCTCTGGAGCCCTGCTATCAGGAATGAGTATAGAAATCCCCGAGGGCTTGACGGAGCTTTTACAGAGCTTTACGGTGGAGGTGTTGAGGAATCAGCCGCGGGATCTTTTGGAGTTCGCCCTGCAGTATTTCACCCAGCTGAAGGAGAACGAAGCGAGGGCGGCCGCTTTCGGCAATGAGCAGCATCCGGCTCTGCGCGCAGCCAAAGCCGTTAACTTCATCGAGGAGGCCATGCAGATCGACTCCGAGAACGGAGAGGACGAGGATGATGATGAGGAATTCGTAGGTAACAGACTGGGTTGCTTGAAATGCTCCTATTTCGCATCATATTGTAGGCGACCTAGATGGCATTTACGCGCTGCAGTCAGTGCGCTTGGCAGTATCACTACGCTGCACTGCGTGTGATCTGTGAACGTGCAGTGCGTGATGTGGCTCAAATGTTTCCCATCCTAAACACTGGAGATAATAATGCATAATAATGACCAATAATGCAAGATATAACGGAATTGCAGGCTGTCATAAATTCACATAAGTCTGACTAGTACACGAGCAGTTAAATTCCTCTGTATTTTATTAGCTGAAAATGAAATGAAAGCGTGGCTGCGTCTGTGTAAAATAGTGCCTATGGGGGCGTGCTGTTTTGACATGCTATATAGCATGTTAGGAGGCTATACAATTTTGCACGCAGCCTATGTTTTTAGATTGCTAAATATGGTGTAAATGTGCTTAAATGTACCTACAAACAGGCATGGGGAGATGAAGATCTACTAGAGATCTTGCACAGCAGCATCCTGCAACATCACCAGCCTCCATCCACTGAGCCTCTAAAGCAGGGTTGCCAGGTCTGTTTTAATGAATGTACCTCAATTGCCAATCAAAATCAGACCAATACAGAAATCCAAAGTCTGCCCTTCCTATAATTTGTACACTAGGAATTATGTTATATAATACAGTATTTATAGCATTAAAGCGTGCACTTTAGTAGCCTGTTATTTCATATATTGACACAAAACAACAAAGCTATTAGAAAGTACGGGTAGGTTTGATTTCACTGTAGCTGATTTTACTTTACTGTAACAACCTTACCATATTTCTGCTGCTACAACATTTTCACCTGTTAATTCACTACACTTTAATCACAATTACAGTACATGCTATGGAAAGTAAAACTCAGGTTTCCACACAACACAATACGATTTAGATTCTTAAAGCAAGGTTTTGATATTTTACGGTACCAGTGAATATGCTACAATACAGTGTGATTCGATTTAGTAATCTCCAGTCAATACTGTACGTGAGAAGCTTTGTTAAGAATATGGAGTAGACCTAATGTTAATTCATGAATGATGTAGAGAAGGATTAAGGAAAAATCACCTAACTAGCCTATTTACACCACACGATAATTATTGAATTATAGTCAGTTATAATTGAAAATTGATTTATGATTGTAGCCTTTTAAATTGATGCATTGTTTGAATCATTTGATTGTTACAGTCCTGGGTCATGCGTCTGTACTAGTACTGTTTGCGTTCTTTTAAATCAGCTGCCTCACTCACCTGCAGAAGACTAATGCCACTTAATGTATGCAAAGGCACAATGTCTGACCAACGAATGTAAAAATTAACCCAAAGCAGCAGTTCAAAAGTAGCCCTTATCCATGGGAGCCCTGTGGACCTGGCAACACTGCTGTAAAGAGCTTTGGACCTTTCATGAATAAGAGTCTGCCTTAATGAAGCCTGAGATGGAAAAGCTGTTTTGCATGTGTGATAGACACTAACCCAAAGCAGCTGCTCTCTGTGTCTCTCTGTGCACACCCACACTCTTATAAGCATTTGGCAAAACACAAGGTCTTCCAGGTTTTATAACCATGTATGTCAATTTGTCTGGTACATTTTATAATACCTAGAATATGTCCATGTGTAGCTCATTTGAGGAAATTGTTCAGTCACTTCAGAACAAAGGTAGCTGAATGGCATTGCTGGCTGAACATGCTAATGTAATTTTCATGAGAGGACAATTGTATCACAGCTAAGTGCTTTTTATTGCCAATGGTGATGCTTTATTATTTCTCTGAATATGAATGGCAATTAGACAAGTATCAACTTCAAAGCAGTCGGAATCCATGTTTAAATGTATCCTGGAACAAATGATTTAAACATGAGCTATGTTTCTTAGTGCTTTATGAAATTTTATTTCTGACACAAACATTGTTTGTCCTCTCCTCACAGCGCCAGTCATAAACAGATTCATAAGACGACCTTCTGGTAAGTAATACAAGTACTTGTTGTAAAGACACTACTATTCGCATGCATGCTCTAAGATAGTTAGAAAATGCTGAATGATTTGAATGGACAAGGCAATGGTTCTCAAACTGGGCACTGTGAAAAATCTCAGAAGTTGAAAAATCGCTATTTAGTCATGTTTAATTTTATCACTTTATTAATATTGCTGGGTGGTGCAGTGGACAGGGTTTCTGCCTCACAGCTCCAAGGTCCCTTGTTCAATCCTGAGCTTGGGTTAATGTGGAGTTTTTCACCTTCTCACCGTGTCTATGTGGGTTTCCACCGTTCTCCAGTTTCTTCCCACCTCCCCAAAACCTGCAAATAGGTGGAATGGGTATGCTAAATTACCCCTAGCTGTGAAGGAATGTGTGTAAAGTTCACTGTGATTCATTTAGAGTGTGTTCCTGGGATAGGCTCTGGATCCACCACAACCCTTACCAGGATAAATCAGTTACTGAAAATTTATGAATGAATGGATGAATGAATGAATGAAATCTGCTTAACCCAAAGCTATGTGTTATTAAAAGTTATTAAAATATGTTCCAGACAATCACAGTTTAAGTCCATCCCAATTCAAGTTTACTGTAATGTCATCAAAAGAGTGCCACATCTCTGATGGCCAGTGATAGCTGTGGGGGATTGATACCATCAACAGGCCATTAGACTGAAATGTTTGAGAACAGCTGCTGTACAGGATATGGCTGTTTGATACAGGACTAGAATTATGAAAATTATGTATCTAATTAACGTACACTATACAAGTTGTCAAATCAAGTAGCTCTATATTTATGCAAGTCACAGAAACATTAAGTATTCACCTATCATATTCCTTTTATATTAGTATGTGTCATACATACATATATATATATATATATATATATATATATATATATATATATATATATATATATAAAAATATATATATATATATATATATATATATATGCGTGTGTGTCATACATTAGTATGTGCTAATACATTTATATATATATCATAAAGCAGTATATTATGCTTTATGATATGCATGCACATCCTCTCATATCTCTTGCACCCAATTACAGATAGCATGCTATGTAGTAGATAACATGCAATGTGACAGCTTCATTTCACAAATCAACCACTACAAACCATAACAATAACCATAATAATACCTATCACAAAATAGGTAAGCTAGGAAAACAACTAACAAATCAGCGGGCTTTAATGGAGCAATTTGTACATTTTATAGTCTCTACTGCCTGTGAGGTGAAGTGCAGCTGCAATAAAAACTACTAACATGCAGAGTTGAGCCTTACCGGTCCAGCTGGGGCGGAGCCAAAGGCAGGGCCATAAAAATGGAAACAAATAAAAGCAAAGTAGCAATTTGGATTTTATAAAGTATCATTGAAATCACATGAAAACATGTGACTAATGAGGTCAATGAGCATGAAAATGAATTACAGAATGACTACTGTAGCATTACCTTCACAAGGTAATGCACAAAGCATTCCTTAATAATACAGAAGTCCATGTTCTTCTTATATGCAATATTAGAAGTGTTAATTAGTTGTGGCCTGATAAGTGTACAAAAAAAAAGTCAGACTCTCCATGAGCAGTGAGTGAAGCATTTAAGGCAACAGTTGAATGTTTTTGTGATCTTACTCATTCACATAAGAAGCACCTAGTGAAACCTCTTATGCAAAGGTTAAGGGGACTTGTGATAATGATAGTGTAACTGTCAGTTAAATTTCACTTGTCAAAGCTGAGCTAAGTCAAGCAGTAGAAATAGAAACTCTTAGCTGATGGTTGGCTGCACCCAATAGCCTTAATAAAACTAGACAGAAAATGCATGTTATACTTGGAGAAGAAGTGTAAACAATTAGCAATATTTTTATTATAATAAAATAATAAAATAATATAATAATAGAGAAAACGAATAGGCAACAGACACTAGTTAATCCACAGAAGTCATTCTCAAACATCTCTAGCCCTGAAAGCCATCAGCATTCAATAATTCTATGGGGCACAATGGGACAACGCAGTATTGCACATGACCTAACAAACCTTTTTCAGCATCACTTTATTTACCTGGCTGACAGATTTTGTAGTGCTTTTGGACCCTGGCTTGATTTGTTCAATCTCTTTGAGGACTTCAGCAGATTCACAAGTGTAAGCTCCAGGCTTGACGTAAATCACACGTCACTGGAGCCTGAAAGGCTGCCTAGGAAGTGCTTTAGTTGCATGTTCAATAGCAGGCTGAGATAGAGGAGGGTGACTTTTATTACACACAGTGATGGAATGAAATAAACCAGCAGGGGAAGGGAGTGTTCAAAGGATTTATTCTCAGAGTCATCTATTATAAACAAGGACAGCAGTCCTGTGTATGACCTTGTGCATTAGGAAAAGCTTTAACCATTAAAAACAGGTTAAATGGACAAGAAATGTTCAGAGCTCATTTGACCACCTTTTTGTTATATGTGCACTACTTTTATAGAAATTTGTCCAAGCCATCTGAATTGTTATCATCGCTAAAAGGCACATACATTATTTAATCATTAATAAATATTATTTTATATTTATTCTCATTTATGCAAACCTTGCACATACAAACAAGTAAAATATTCTCATTGATTGACATTGTGTAATGCTTGTCTGGGTAAACTAATGTGCATGTAGGTTCATTAACTGTTAATGTACATTCATTAAGTTTTAAAGTAGAACTAAGAATTAAAGTGATTCTCACTAACAAATAGTTTCATTTCCCCACATAATCACAAACTGTCACATATCTGTCACTCCTCTCACCTACTACTCCATACCCCAGAAACAAAATCCCAAAGGTCCCGTCATTTCTGTCCCTTAAAAAACTATTTAATGCATAGCTATACATCATTACCACTTTAGTGTAGTGGTATTTATCCACTTTACTGTCATGGCTGCAAAAAAAAAAAATCATTTTAAAATCGCAATCTCAAATAATTTCTCAGTGCAATTTGACTCAAGAACAATGTTGATTAGGATGTTTATTGTAGATGGGTCAGAATTGACATCTAAAATAAATAATTTAAACATTGGCCCATTGTTATGGGACAGGCATAGGAGGATGCTTAACTGTATTCATTTAGTTTAAACTAGAACTATAACACGAATAATGTACTATTCTATACTAATTTACAAAAACTTTGTTTAAAAAATAGATCGTTGTGGTTTGCTTTGTTTTGTGTTGTGCCTTAGAACTCCTTTAACCATGATATAATCACTGTAACAGATGGGCTGTCATGGCTCACTGCTTTAATCTACAAGCTTTAGTAACATAATAAGTTACAGAATCATTAAATAATACTGTGTTTTATAACAGTATTTAAATAGTAAATATGCTGGGTGCGGCAATTCACAAGAAATATCACAAATGATGTCACATATGTCAATAAACTATATATATATATATATATATATATATATATATATATATATATATATATATATATATGCACAGATATAAAAACAGAAAAACAGCACACACTCATGCACATTTAACTCTACACAATTCATTCTAATTGAACTCTAATTTAACTCTACACAATTCATAATTATATATGTTACAGGATGGGAATCATATTGTGCAGCATTTAGCCAACACATAATACCAATACTTTAATAGTCTACAGAGTTTCTAGACCACTAGCAGTTATGCAGTGTGGTCTAGAATGAATTGTGTAGAGTTACATGCACATGCGTGTGTGCTGTTTTCCATAGTGCAATTTTGTTATAAGATTCTGTTCTATAAGTTTTAAAAAAGTAGCCTGAATGCTGGAGCAATCAGTGTCAGTGTCTCAGCTGTTCAGGTATCTTCCTATTTTAAGACATTTAGATGTTATGTTCTGGATTGTTAAACTAAAAGGATGATCAGTGTACACAGGATCCATAACTCTTAATCGACTGATTTCTGCAGTTAAACACATTCCACTATGGCTGAGTTTAATGCAGGTTTGGTTTGGAGCTCATATTCAGGCCATGGGAGGGATATCGATCCAGTGTATGCTCCTGTCATGCTCTTTGCTGGTAATAATAGTAGGAACACTGGGGGCGTGTGGCAGGGGAGAGCAAATGGGCCTCTCATCTCAACACAGCACGCATAATAGAGGAAAAATGGGAGACAAAAGACAGACAAAAAGAAAATGAGTCTCATGATACAGAAAAGAACAAAGGGATCAGGCAGACTTGTTCAATATTTTGAGAGCATACTGGTGAACACGGTGCGCTAAGGTGTTTGTTTGAAATATGTTCCGACAAACAGATGGTTCTGATAATTTTTACTTTCCGGGATCAGATATACTCACTTGCTATTGTGCTATTGTGTACACAGCAAGTTCATAAATGTGCTTCTCTTTTTTTTTGTCCAAACCCAGTTTGTGCAGAGGCCTTCAACCCAGATGATGATGAAGAGGACAAGGAGCCCAGGGTGAGAGATTGTTGATGTTTGTGGTAAAACTGTGACATTGTTGTGATGCTGTGGCTACACAATCATTGAGGCAAAACAGTGAGGCTTACAGCCAAGCTACTTGGCTGTACATTTGTGTAAAAAAACCCCCAAATTTTTCCTAAATGTTCTTGGTGTCATTGCAGGTGACTTACCCAAAAACAGATGAACAGAGACAAAGACTACAGGAGGCCTGCAATGACATACTTATTTTTAAAAATCTTGACCAGGTAAAGGTATTTTTTAAAATGTTCACTTTTTGCTTTGCATCTTGCCGCCTTATTGTCATGTTCTCTATTGTATATAATTACATGTTAGTTAAGGTGCTCAAAGATCCACTAAAGATTTTAAAGTGATAAATCTGGCTTGGTAATACCCCAGCTGGCATTTTATATTGGCTAATTGAAAGGTTGTGTGAGAGGATGGATTAAATAGCAAAAAAAAACAAAAAAAGTGAATAATGGCTTAGTGGTTAAGGCTCTGGGTTACTAATTAAAAGGTTGAGGGTTAAAGTCCTAACTGCCATAACTCTGTCTACTCCAGTATTATAGCTGACCCCAATTTCCTAACAAGATTTTGTAATTTCAGAAGAATTTCATTGTAATGTATTGTATATGTAAAAAATAAAAATTTTCTTTTTCTTTTTTCCAATCGCTGACCATCACAGGAAAAAACTGAATTTAATCACTTTCTAATTATCATCACTGTAACACTTTTTTGTAAAGTGTTATATATGACACTTCATTGTAGATAAATGTAATTGAAATTTTAGGTCAAAATTGGGTCAAGGCCAAAAACTGATAGTGCTGTTTTTGACCATTTAGGCATCCTTAATAAATATACTTAATTGATGTTAACTATATACTTGTCTAATGTTAGCCAAGTCAAACAAAGCTTGATATATTTTATTTCACATTAGTGAACTCCGAATATTCTCTGTTTACCTTGGCAGACAGTGAGTATGATTCATATGTCAATTGCCTCATCGCTTGTTTTAATGGGGAGAAAGAGACTGCTCTTTTTGCTGTATTTTTGAGTGATAATCTGTACTAATGTACTCTGATGTTAAATACCAGAGCTGCTACACAAAATTTCTAAAGAATGACAGATCTGGTTTTTACTGGTATAATCAGTGTAAACATCACTGGACATTGTGGCAGTGAAATATTGTGTAAAGATGTTTAATTCATTATATCGCACAAGCCTACTAAGTTTCTAAATCACAATTGCAAACACCACTACACAGGGTATATTAAGTTCATTGCCGTCTAACAGCATACATCAGCTGTAAAAGTGCACTTTAATATGTGAGATTTTAAAGCAACAAGTCTAAAGAGGCAAAATGTTATTTAATGATTTAAAGGGAACACTCTCAAAATCAGTTAATTTTGTAATACTTGATATTTCTATGATACCGAAAACAGCTGCTTCCACAGTTTGTAGTTGTTATTTACTTTATTATTATTATTATTTACTTAATTGTTATTATATCATCATAAAGCCCAGCCGTAGTTCATTGATTTATTCGTCTTTAGTTAGCAAGTTGTTATGCCAGTCCATCACAGGGCACCATACGCATACACATTCACATACTCATTCATGCACAGGGGCAATTTAGTACAACCTAATGAGATGTTTTTGGGAAGTAGTTTATGAAACCAAACAGCCTGGAAGAAAACCTGCGTGTACCCACGGAGAACATGCAGACCTCCACACAGCAGGGCTGACTGGGGCAAGAATTCAGGCTGGGAGCATCACACCTACCCAGGCCACCTCATACATCCACAACAAATTTTGAGACCACTGACCCAACTACTGTTGTACACTCACAGTTTATAACAGTTTATTACGGACCCCTGCCTATTTATTCAAATATCTAATCAGCTGATTATAAGGCTGGATCTCAGTGCATAAAATCATGCAGATACAGGTCAAGCGCTTAAGTTATTGTTAAGATCAAACATCTGAATAGGAAAAAAAGTGATCTAAGTGACTTTGCATGGGCATGGTTGTTGGTGCCAGACAGGGTGGTTCGAGTATATCATAAAAATAGAATAGTGTACAAAGAATAGTATGAAAAACAAAAAACATCCAGTGAGCAGCAGTACTATGAGTAGAAACACCATGTTAATGTGAAATGTCAAAGGAAAATTGACTGGTTTAAGCTGACAGGAAGGTTATAGAAAGTTAAAAAATAACCACTCGTTACAACAGATGTGAGCAGAAATGAATTGTAGAATGAATAGTAACAAGAAAATATGTTCAACTGTATAGCCTAATAATATCAATTGTGCAGCCAGTAGCAGTTTTACCTCATAGACATATAGGATATGTTGGTCATGTAAATCATTAGGTGCAATGATTACTTTGCATGATCATATAACAGCCAGCAAATATGATGCAGCTATACAGAGTGTGCTATATGGTGCAAATACATGCCATATTACAAGATGATTACAGGATGATAATGTCCATCATATAGTCCGCTATAATTCTTCAGAAGTGGTTTGAAGAACACCAGGATAAAGTCAAACACCTTCTATGGCCTCCCTAATCACCTAGTTTAATCAGTAAGTCTTTATGGAAAGTTCAGGAGCACAGACTTTATCCCTCAAAAACCAGGAAGCTTTTCTTCGTAAAGAATGATCAAACATCCCACTACAGAACATTCAGGACCTGTATTCCAAGAATTAATGCGGTTTTGGAGGCTATTCATTTTTAGGTCCATTCCTTCCTTCCAGTTTTTTTTTTTGTTTTTTTTTTTAGATATTGTTATATTGTTATATTATTACATGTTTCCATGTTGGGGATGTACAGTGGTGCTTGTAAGTTTGTGAACCCTTTAGAATTTTCTATATCTCTGCATAAATATGACCTAAAACATCATCAGATTTTCACACATGTCCTAAAAGTAGATAAGGGGATCTCAATTAAAAAATGAGACAACAATATTATACTTTGTCATTTATTTATTGAGGAAAATGATCCAATATTACATATCTGTGAGTGGCAAAAATATGTGAGCCTTTGCTTTCAGTATCTGGTGTGACCCCCTTGTGCAACAATAACTGCACCTAAATGTTTCCGGTAACTGTTGATCAGTCCTGCACATCGGCTTGGAGAAATTTTGGCCCATTCCTCTATATAGAACAGCTTCGACTCTGGGACGTTGGTGGGTTTCCTCACATGAACTGCTTGCTTCAGGTTCTTCCACAGCATTGCTATTGGATTAAAGTCAGGACTTTGACTTGGCCAATACAAAACATTAACTTTATTCTTCTTTAACCATTCTTTGGTAGAATGAATTATTTACTTAGGCTCTGTCTTGCTGCATGACCCAACTGAATCTCTTGAGATTCAGTTCACAGACAGATGTCCTGACATTTTCATTTAGAACTTGCTGGTATACTTCACAATTCATTGTTCCAACAATGATCGCCAGTCTTCCATACCCAGATGCAGCAAAACAGGACCAATCCATGATACTACCACCAGCATGTTTCACAGATGGGTTAAGGTTCTTATGCTGGCATGCAGTGTTTTCCTATCTCCAAACATAACACTTCCCATTTAAACCAAAAATTCTACTTTGGCCTCACCAATCCACAAAACATTTTTCCAATAGCCTTCTGACTTCTCCATGTGATCTTTATCAAACTGCAGAAGGGACAAGCAAACTTTCAAGCACCACAAATATACTGTATTTTATGTGGTAAATGTGTGTGATGTTGGCTGACATGCCACAGATCATACATGTGAACGTAGGAGACAGCTCAGAGTTTAGAAACTTCAGAATTTTAAGAGCAGAGTTTCAAATTTTCCATTCAGAGTTTAACAGCTCATTTTAGAAGCCTGATTGTCAAGTAAATCTAGCATCATGTCAGTGTATACTGTGTTTGCTATTATATTTTCTTTGTAGGAGCAAATATCCCAAGTTCTGGATGCCATGTTTGAGAAGAAAGTTTCTGCTGGGGAACACATCATTGATCAAGATGATGATGGAGACAACTTTTATGTCATTGAAAGGTAGGGATCACATTATTTCCATTTCATGAGCAACATATGATTATATAATTTACACAATGTTGTATTAAATTGCTTCATTCATGCAGAGGGACTTTTGACATCCTTGTTAAGTCAGAGGGCACCACAAGAACAGTGGGCTCGTATGACAACCGTGGGAGTTTCGGGGAACTGGCGCTGATGTATAACACCCCGCGCGCTGCCACCATTGTTGCTACCTCACCTGGTGCCCTGTGGTGCCTAGTAAGTAATCCCATGAATTATGGGTTAGTTTAGATAGCTTTAAAAAAAGACTAATCACCATCTGTTGATAACAGTTAATCAAATAATCATAATACCATGTATAAGATATTAAAATATTCAGCAGAGATTTGGTATTAATATTATTATGTAGATTATGAATAATGCATATTGTTTTTGGTAAAAAAGTGCACTGTTGGTGTAACTTCTAGCTCCCTGTTCTATACTGATGATATTTCAAAGACCCACAAACAAATGAGAACACTGAAATCATTTACTTGACTCTGTAGTATAGAGTACCTATACAACCCCAATTCCAAAAAAGTTGGGACGCTGTGTAAAATGTAAATAAAAACAGAATGCAATGATTTGCAAATCTCATAAACCCAAATGTTATTCACAATAGAACATAGAAAACATATCAAATGTTTAAACTGAGTAAATGTACCATTTTAAGGAAAAAATAAGGTAATTTTTAATTTGATGGACACAACATGTCTCAAAAAAGTTGGGACGGGGAAACAAAAGGCTGGAAAAGTAAGTGTTACTAAAAAGAAACAGCTGGAGGTTAATTGGCAAAAGGTCAGTAAAATGATTTGGTATAAAAAGAGTAGCATAGCGAGGCAGAGTATTTCAGATTTAAAGATGGGCAGAGGTTAACCAATTTGCGAAAAACTGTGTGTACAATTTGTGGAACAACACAACACAAATCCTCAACATAAAATTGCAAAGACTATGAATATCTCATCATCTACAGTACATAATATCATCATGAGACACATTACCTAAACTTAAGTAAGTAAAACATAGATGCAATTAATTACAAATGCATACATAGTATGCATTTGTCATCTTTACCTATGACTATAGGTAAAGAAATTAACATGTTAAGAAAAAGTGAAGACATAGTGAGTTATATGCAGGTTATCAGTTCATGACTATTACTTTATAGAACTCCATTGAGTCCCAGTGGTAGATTCAGGATTTATTCCCATTTAGGGATAATAAATGCATTACTAAATAAATGCATTACTTAGATTTTAACCATAGGCAACTCTTCAATGTTTGTTATTGCAGGACCGATTGACATTCAGAAGGATCATTGTGAAAAACAATGCCAAGAAGAGGAAAATGTATGAAGCTTTCATTGAGACCCTTCCACTGCTCACATCTTTGGAGGTCTGAACCATTTTCTTTTTCTACAGTGTGTTTATGAACAACAATACAGGAACACTTTTAACCGTTTATTTCCTTTCAGGTCTCAGAAAGAATGAAGGTGGTGGATGTCTTGTCGTCCAAAGTTTTCAACGATGGAGAGCAGATCATTGCACAAGTTAGCTCTATTCTCATGACATCCAAACATACAGATTGTTATTATTTAGTAAAGTTAGTGGTACTGTACTGTTACAGAATGGCACACAACAGTATGATTCAATGTTGCATTACATGTAACCAAATATTACAGCTTATAATGTAGTCCAATAATTAACATATTTTTCTCTAGGGTGACCTGGCAGATTGTTTCTACATCGTAGAGTCAGGTGAGGTTAGAATCACCATGAAGAGGAACCGGGTAAGTTTTCATAATGGAAGCAGTTTTGTTTATTATAAAATATTCTCTGATTCTGGCTAATTCTGTTCATCAGGCAACAAACTGAAGCAAAATGAATTGCGGATAAATAATAGTATCTACTATGCTTTATATTATAAATAAAGTGAATCCAAAAGTGCATATTTATGCGGAAACATTATTGTCATGCTCCTTTTTATTGTAGACATTTATTTTGATCCAGACCTATTTCAATTTTATTAACAGAAAGTCTCTTTAGGAGACTTGCACTGAAATAAGGTGTAATGACATGTCTTAACATGCCATTTTTTGATTATCTACTTCATCGTGAAGTGTTCAGGATTGTGTAATCACTACTTTTACCATACAAGACAACAAGTAACAAGCACAAAATTTGTAAAAAGAAAACATGTTTACTGACTGAAGAATATTGCTCTGTGTTAATAGGTATTTAGATACTCCTAATGGAGCAGGTTGATTAAGTGAGTCAGGAGTGTTAAATTAGGAGTTTGTAAATAAATTAAAACATTGTAATTGTAGGAGACTTGTCAGTGTGGCATTGTTTCCCTTAGAATACATGAGAATGTATTATGCTGCAAAAACAGTTAAATTATTTTGTTATATTTTGGTCAAAACAAAATTAATAAGTAATTTTGAAACTTTACTTTTGACACTTTCATGCATTTTCCTCTAGTGTGTCGATTTCATGTGTGTCTCATAAATATGCTTATGATACCCTGCCATTTTGGAATAGACATATTTGGAGGTTTTACTGTGCCAGTGTCCCGGTACAATTCCCTGTAAGTCTTTCTGGGAGATTAAATGATGGTAAGGAAATTTTTGTGTGTAGAGAATTGATATTGGGATGTCTGTTTGCAGTTGAAAACAGATTCAGAGCATGAGGAGATAGACATCGCCACATGCACTAGAGGGCAGTACTTTGGAGAATTAGCCCTCGTTACAAACAAGCCAAGGGCCGCTTCTGCATATGCCGTGGAAAACGTCAAGTGCTTAGGTAAAACTACTGTCTTTAAATAATATTTAAACACACACAGACTGAGCTAGAAACTGGTAGACACTCTCCTATATCATAATGGATGTAGTATTCTCAGTTTTTCTTGAATGCCTTTCACAGTAATGGATGTCCAGGCATTTGAGAGGTTACTGGGGCCGTGCATGGACATCATGAAACGCAACATCGCTAACTATGAAGAGCAGTTGATCACCCTCTTTGGGAGTCAGATGGAAATAGATGAGCCAAGTGTATAAAATTCAAAACAAACAAACAAAAATGCTCCAATGCAACATATTGAAAAGATAAAATAATGGTGAGTACAGGTCTCTCACCATTGTTCAGATGACATATGATCATAACTTTTGAACTTCAAAGTTATTGTTTTGCATCACAAAGTGAAGCTCTGGTGTGTCAGTGATAGTGATTTTTACATGTAGGATAACCTTAACAGGTTACTTAAGGTTTGAAACAAAAGTTTCATTTTCCGTTAGTAAAGTGTTTTGTTATATTGGGAATAAAATGTTTATCCGGCTATTTAGTAGTCATTATTTCTACTGCTGTATTTTATTTTGGAGTGTTAGAATAGGATTGTTTTTTGTTTTTGTTTTTTTAAGTTATTTTTTTTATTTTTGAGCTCAGGCTTTGACAGAAAGAAGTTGAAATCTCCTGTCACTCATTTGTCATGTATTTCAAAATCTTGTTTATGAATTCCGTACGTTTGCGAAGTACAAATGCCAATGTTCTTAATAAACCTTAATTGCAATATCTTGATTAATTATCTTCACAGAATGAGCAAAAGACCAAACATAAATTTGGGAGTATACTGTGTGTGACTGTATGAGGATGATACGAACCAAAACCTAGTAACGTATTAAAACAGGTCATGAGACATTCATATATAAACCTGTAAGGGTTTGATTACAGGAAAAGAAAACATAAATGTGTGTATGCAGATTGCACTTTGCTGTCAGAATCATGGGAAAAGAAAAATTGCACATTCATTTATGCTGTAGTTTAGAATTTTAGTTCCCTCATGAATCAGAAGAATCCATGTAGTATTTTAAAGTACTAGCTCAAAGTTACTGTAGCGTATTTATTGTACATATACATTGTTTTAACATTTATTTATTAACCCCAAGTGTTTCAGAGTGGAATAAGACATATTTAATGTCCTTAAGATAGCTTTCTGTTGCTGATTATTTTTTACAGTGTGTATGTTTTTGTTAAAATTAATAAGAATAATACTGATCAAATATGTTATCGCATATTACTTTATTTTACTCAAATATGCTCATTTGCCTTTACAAGTTTTACTTCTGAACTGCAATATGTGTCACCGGTTGTAGTGCCGTTATCCATTATTCCAATCATTACAGTTACAGAGTCTTTGCTCCACTGGAAAGTAACCACTTTTTACATTTTTCTTCCAATAACATTGATGAGACGAGATTTGTTTATGTCTTCATAACAATGTTGCACCATGACACTGTGTGAAAGTCTACAGCTTCTGTCTCTAAGTAGCCCACCTCAACTGTGTGCTTTCACTATAGGATTTTCTGTTCATTGTTTTATAAGCAGTACACTCGTTTGAGACTTTAAACACTAACGTGTTTATATTTATATCATTTATCTGAATCACCATGTTCAAAAGTAGCTCTTTGCATTACTGCTCTCTATTTAATGACATTCATGTAGAAAGGTCTACTCTTTATGCCAGATGCACTAGTATTATTGTCTGTGATATCATTTTCCATTCAAATAAAATACAATTTTGTATGAAACTGTAGTGGGGAACAAAGCATACTTTTCTGTATGTCATGAATTAAACTGTATAAGGCACATAATCTCCAGGATTAGGTTACCTGAACTGTAGGTAAAGAATAAACTTGGACAACGTTATAGCTGATTGCTGATACTGATAAAAACAAAGGCGAAAACAAAAGAGAAGGCTGGGGAAAATACAGTGACATAGCCAATGAAGTGCACCATCAAATGTAACGGGCATGAAACTCTTACCAATGAACATAACAATAACAAAACAAGTCACGCCCTCTGCAGTGCGCCCAGAGCTGACCAATCACGCCTCGAGTACATTATATTGACGTAACTATTGCCCAATGAGCGAGCAGGTCTGAAAGTATTCGGTCCAGCCTTTTCGGAGAATGCTAGAGATATTCGGTAATGGCGACAGGTCTGGTAAGTAAAAACTTAGAGAACGATTACAAAGAAGCAGAACATTAACGTTGATTAGTTGAAATGGACACAAACGTTTTAATAAACGGTTATTTCTACTCCGGCGATTAGAAAGGTTGTCATTCGTTATTTCATTTTGAAATGACAACGATACATATCGTTAGATCTATTTTTTTCCCCCTCATTACGACGTTTGTTGTTTTGCTTGTGGCTGAGCAACTCGCCAGTCATTGCAGCCAGCTGAGTTACTTGACTAACCAACTAGTTATAACCAGTTGAAAGTCCTAGCTAGCTGTCGTGTTCAAAATTATACCGTTACATATATTACCAAAAATAAATGTTCCTTCATTCATTGTGATACTCGGAAGGGCTTCGAGCGCCATGTCTCAACTTGTTGACATTCTTTTGTTTACAGTTGAGTGAGAAGTAAGGAGCTTTCTGACAGCTCATTGCGCACAAGATTTAACCAGAATAACAATTATCTGATTAAACTGGAACTTTATCTATGTGAGATGTTGATTTTTTTTAGGACAAAGACTCGTGTTATTATTGTTGTACTAATCACGGCTGAAATATATTACTTTGTTTGACTAGATGTGTTAAGTAGCTTTTCTGAAATATCAACTATGAATTTAACCGAGCCTTCGTTTGGGAACAGTCCGAAGGATCTCACTTTTCTGTCTGTTAAATAACACGTCAAAATATGGAGATTGTTAACAGCTGATATTTTTTTCGTCCCGTGTGTATTGGCTGCAAACAGAACTGTTAAACATATCCGTTTTTAAATCGAAACAGACATCGTCCTACAGTAAATTTAATTCAATGCCGTCGAGTGCTGTTAAAGATCTCCGGATCTCAGTAGTCGAAATTAAATGTCTTGTTCTATGTCGACTGTTGTTACGCAGTTGTGAATGAATGAGTGCAGCCGCGCATGCGCCAAACTCTCCCAGCGTTTATAAACAAGGTTGCGTGCAAGAGGGTCACGTGACCAGGCTGGAAGTCCGCAAACAAAGCTATTACATTTCCTTAATAAAAACTTGTCACTTCTGTTCAGTTTTGTTTTAGGTTTCTTTCAGAATGCGTAGTGATATGTCTTCGCTGTGTATTATAATTACACGGACACCGCAACAGACATGTTTTAAAGCAGGAGAGGTTACTCAATAGCCAGCATGGCCGTCCTTGTTGACATACTGTCTTTTAAAGAATAAATGTTAAAAATAAATTAATAAATAAAAATCGGAATACGTACGACGGCGTTTTAGTGCCACGTAAAAAAAATACGAGAGTAAAGTCGTAATATTTTAAGAATAAAGTCAAAATTACGAGAAGAAAGTCCTAGCATTGTGAGATTAAAAGTCGTAATATTTTAGGAATAAACGCAGTAATACTAAAATAAAGTCTTAATGTTTAGGTGTTTGGAGTTATGTAGGTGTTTGGAGTGATGTATAAGCAGGTCTGTACCAGTGAATTTAGATGAGTTTATCGGTGGACCACCGCGGTGAAGTTGGACATTTCGGTGCACATTCGAGATTCGCTCTTTTATTTCTCAAATAAATAAACACACAAACATGACAAAATGTGTATTTTCTTGCTCTGCAGTGGACAAAAAACAAAGTACAACTGAGTATATTTTAAATGCACATTTTTGTGCTTTTATTTATTGAGAAATCGAAGAGCGAATCTCGAATCTGCGCATGTCCAATATAAAACTAACTTTATCGCGGTGTAATTTAGAATTTTTTCTCAAAATATCACGACTTTAATCTCACAATGCTACCTCTTTATTCTTGTAATTTTAGCTTTATTTCCTAAATATTACGACTTTATTTTCGTAATCTTCATTTGTTATTATTATTTTTACGTTGCACTAAAACGCCGTTGTAAATACGTAATTCTAGTGGTGGTTTAATAAATAATTACTTCATTTTGATCAAGTAAATTCATTCATTCATTTGAAAGTAAATAAAATCTTAAAATAGGTGCACATAAGTTATTTGGAATATTATTATTTGAGGTCCACTCCTTATTTTAAGCCTTATTTCCCTTCCCTTCACATATATTCAGCCTGCTCATGTGACAAGGTGTAATATGGTGTGGGAGGTAAAGACAGTCTCTAAAAGAGTGCAGGAATCTGAGACAGAGTGTTCCGGCATGGATGAGGGCTTTGACCTGCTCAAGTGTAACGAAGACCTGCCATCTTCACCAGGCTGCCCGTCTACTGAAGGCCCTACTGAATATGGTGAGTCTATAATTGACTTATTTTCTCAGTCTCTCTGTTTATCAATCAGTCTGTCAATGTAAAATTATGTATTAATTGGCCAAAAATGCATGCATACTGCAAACATTTCTCATGTTTATTTTTAGACAAAAGTGCAGCTGAACATGTAATTGTGTTGCTGTTTATACAGTCTGTGTGGCCTTTATTTTTGACCTATTTTACAGATGATTTGCCAGAACTACAGGAAGTGCAGGATGACCAGTCGTCCCCAGCAGTGTTCCAGGTGGTCACAGGTGTGTCACACGAAGAGAGGCCTGAGCACGGCTGGAGCCCACAATCAGAAAGCAGTAGCATCTCCCACACAAACTGGCTCACAGAGCTAGCCAACATCGCCACCAGTCCCCAAAGTCCTTTAGTGCAGAGTGCACCCCACCCCAGGTCAGCAACATGCAGGAAGTTCACTGGAGAATGCTGAACTGATAATATAATATGAGTTATGAAATGGCAATTTCTGTAGAATCTTTAAGGAAAGATTCTTTCAAATGTAATATATTTACTACAGCATTATTCAGGACCTTCCACTGCAATTGTTTATTTTTTTATTCAGTATGCTTCTGAAAATGTGTCCTATTTGATTTTCTCTAAATACTCAAATGATTCTTTTTGCATTACTGAACATATTCTGTGTCTGCAGGTCTTCGCCTGTGCACATCTTTGCCCACAGTAACAGTTTACATTCCTATGCTCGGCCTCCGTTGGCCTCCAGCAGTGCTCCCAGTCTTGCTCGTAGCCACATGAGAGAACGTCGCCGCACGAGGGTACAGTATTCAACAGCAGATTAGAATGGAATAATTAGAACCTATAAGCACATGGCTACATGTTTGTGCAATCTTATGATTTCAGGATTTGGCAGTTACGTTACAGTCCTTTAAACATATTGTATAAGGTCATGCTGTTTTTGAACCTGTTTCAGGCTAGCAGCGAGTCTGAGTCTGGGTTATTCTGTATGTCTTCACTGTCTGATGATGATGACATGGGATGGTCTCATTCTTGGCCCTCCACAGTCTGGCACTGCTTTCTGAAAGGTAAAGGCCATAAATACACAAACACACATTGTCATATACTTGTACTGACTTTTGACCTTAGGTTACAGATTATGGCCACTAAGATTTCATAGAAAAAGCACAATATTTTTGTAATAAATTCAGGGGAAAAAAGGGATTTTTGAGTTCTCTGGGAAACCCAGCTGACCTTTTTGATCTTTTAAAGGTGTTAGCTGAACATCAGCCATTTTATGAATGAGCAGTTGAAGCTGAGGTAGCACCCTCTTCTGTTAGATCTGTGCCACTGCAACATAAAAAAGAACAAAACAAGAACATGGGTCAAGGGAGGGGTGCAGGCACAGTCATTTAAGTTGTATGTTTTTCTTTCCATCCTCCAATTGTGGGGCATAATTCACCTGGCTAGTTTTAATTGTATTCAGTTTTCCCCTACAGCAAAACTGACAGACAGATACAAATACTCAAGAGTTTATATTCATAGAGAAACAGCATAAGTTTTTTTTCTACAGGCACACGCCTGCGTTTTCACAAAGGGCCAAATGTGGAGTGGCAGGAGGTAGAGGACATGGCTGAGTCTGAGGATGAGTCTGATGATGAAGGAGGCATGCACCTCAGTCCTATTAAAGTAATACAGCCTTTATATGCTTATAAAGTGCTCCTACATATAATTCTGTGTCCAGTGATAATAGAGGAGCTAATAACAAGTCATCCTACTTGAAATTCGTCAGATACACCAGATAACCACCTTAAACAGATGTTTTGTTTATTTTAAAACATGCGTTGAGTTTATTATACAGAGGATGGAGACAGTGTAGTTGAAGGTTGTGTTGACATCGACCTCTCGATTTTACTTTGCAGACATATGGATGTGAGGGGTTGAAACTTGTGGCCCTGGAGGAGACGGTGTCATTTGGCCAGTCGGTTCTGAAATTAACCTTTGACCCTGGTTCTCAAGAGGCTGGTCTTCTAACTGCTGAGTGCCAATTGGATCATCCATTTTACGTGAAAAATAAAGGTTAATTGACCATACAAAGTGTAGCCACATTTTTTTGCCACAAATAAAGCCTCATCTAAATGCACACACACAAGTCCTATTCAAAATGTTGATTGTAATTAGCATCATTGCTCTTATGAATGACTGTCTGTCTTGTAGTGATTGTTAAATTTAACAGACCTAATTTGTGTGCAATGTAGGTTGGTCCTCCTTTTATCCGAGCCTTACTGTGGTGCAGCATGGCATTCCCTGTTATGAAATGCAGGTTGGGGACTTGTGTCTACCTCCAGGACACCGTGATGCCATCAACTGTGATGACTCAACTGTTTTTGACACCTTCAGGAGGTAGACAATGTCATTGGTAGTTCACTAATATCTGCTATAAGGCTATTGGTCAATATCCTTGCTAATGGTAATTTAAGGCAATCTTGTATGTAGTGTATACATATGTAGGTGGTGTTCTGTATATAAATGCTCCTAAGGCCTTCAGTTCATTATATTTCTAATTGCAGTTATGACTTCACCCCTCTGGACTCATCTGCTGTGTATGTGCTGAGCAGTATGGCACGCCAGCGAAGAGCATCCCAGTCAAGCGGGGGCACTGTGAGCCCTGACTGTGACAAGCTGGAGCGTTCTGGCTCTTCCCATCACTCCCCCAGTAGCAAATCACAACGTAGCCACTCCTCAGGGGGAAGTGGAGCCACGCCCACAAAATGCAAACGGCCAATGAATGCTTTCATGCTTTTTGCTAAGAAGTATCGAGTGGAGTACACGCAGATGTATCCTGGAAAAGATAACAGGTTAAAAAGTGTTAACAGTAGTTCAGGGTATAATTGTGAGCTTTCAATATTTATTTAAGAAAGATTAATAAGGTAATTAAATGCAAAAATACATACTGACAATTTTCATGCACTCTACCTCTTCCTAACTAATGTCACACTTTCTGCAAACAATATTTCATTTACAGTCACATATACACATATATTGCAATATTAGCACAGTGAATTTCACACAACAAGCAATATTATTGGTCTTTATGTTCCTGACTTACAAGCTGGAATTATTAAGAAAAACATTTCTCTTTACCAGAGCTATTAGTGTGATTCTCGGTGATAAGTGGAAGAAAATGAAGAATGAGGAGAGAAGGATGTACACCATGGAGGCTAAAGCACTGGCTGAGGAGCAGAAACGCCTCAACCCAGATTGCTGGAAACGCAAGAGAACCAACTCGGTGAAATGCCCTTTTCTTATATATAATTCTTAAAAAATTTACATTTATTTATTTATTATTTTAGGTTTTGGATCACTTAACTGTTCTGCTTTGTCTTAATTCTCTGCCTTTGTTCTTTTAGGGTTCTCAGCAGAACTAGCCATTAAACAGGACTGGGAGCGATTGACATCACCTATGGCATGTATCCGCCTGTAGAGAGGAGACTTAACTGTGATGATAAAAACCTAGAAAGCATCATTACAGCGATACCTACATATGTGTATTTGTGCGTGTATGTATATGTGTGTGTGTGTGTGTGTGTGTGTGTGTGTGTGTGTGTGTGTGTATACACACACACACACACACACACACACACACACACACACATAGATATATTATAAAACATTATGAAGCATATTGAAATATCTATGAAACTAACAGCGCATATATTTTTCTTATTCTTTCAAAAAATTATGAAAATGCCTTATTCTTCCAAAGTAAGATAATGCTCACTTGTACTTTCAGGTAATTTTGTATTTCTATGCTTGAAAGGTGAGACCCTGTGGTGCTATTTAGTGAGAGCAAAGGAGCAGTATACATAGCAAAAAAGTATATTTTTAAATGTAAAAAGGAATTTTAGATGCTAGTCAGCTTGTTTTACAGTTGTTCATATGAGTTGTATGTATAACTCAAAATATTGCACTCATTGTATTGCAAATGGACAAATGTTGAATTTCATGTTCATCAGTGAACTGGGAATGGTTGTATTCTGAAGACACCAGCCTAGACCATAAACTGTGTGGGAGAATGAGCAATGTGCGTATGGGTGTTTGTGCACCCTCCAACCGGCCATATTATAGTGCATAACATGCTTTTACACATACACACACACACACACACACATACACAAACACAAACATTTACTTGATCACAAATAAACACAAATACATGACAATACACATTCACTCTCACATACAGCACTTCAGGGCCATGCCTTCACTGTAAGTGTTTTGTTTTTGCACTTTACGTACATACATAAACTTGTACAACCAGTAAATGTATACAAACTGATATATTGTGTATAAAATTATATATATATATATATATACTTTACTCACAATCATGGCCAAACTGTATAGTTTATTTTCTGCTTTGTAGGGCTGCCATCACATTAGAGAAAAAGAGTTGTTGATAATGTACAGGTCCATGTTCCCATTCTGTTCTTGCACAAAATATTCTTGTATCATATTATAAATAAAGTTTTAAAATTATTGTACACTCACTTGCTTTGGTTTGTAGGAGCTTATTAGCATTTAGTATACTACTATACATTTAGACTGCAATAAAGTAAATTTTTTTTAATTTTTTTTTTTAAATAAACACAATTTAGAGACAATGTGGAATGGGTATTATAGTGGCACATTTATGAGTGAAACCCCTTTATAGTGCCCTCTAGAATTATTGGCATCCTTCATTGAAATGAGCAAAGATGATTGTATAAAAATTAACATTACATACAATCATTAATTTTTCAGTTGTGCAATGGAATAAATGATCTTTATTCTAACAAAAAAAAATCATTCTCATCAGAACTATTTAAAAACTACTTACTATAGTAATAGAGTATAGTATTTTCTCTACACTGTCCTAAAATACTTTGTAGCAAAATGTCTTCCAAAACATACTTTATACACACACACCCACACAGTATATCAAATAGCCTTTAAGAATGCCTTTGACAAAAGAAGAACATATTGAAATCGTTCTCATGGCTGTATCGGGTTGCTGTCACAAGATTGCGATGGACTTTAACAGGAAACATGGCAAGCACATCACACACATCACTGTTGCCAAATGGGAGCCAAAGTTTGGAGATATGTCTGGTTGTATTTACAAAGAAATAGCAATCATGTAGAAGATTATTTATAAATAAAGTTACATTTTGTTAAAAAAAGAGTTAAGTTCCCCTATGCATGGAGACTTTTGGTACAACCTGTATTATAATATTGTCATTCTTGAAATACTTGTATTATTTTTCATTTGCTCTCAGTCTCCATGAACTCTGTTGTTGCCCTGTACCACGTTGTCTTGTTTCCCTGGGGAATAAATATGAGGTTGTACACACATAAAAATCCCTTGTCTTACATGGGGAAAAAAAAACTTTCAACACTGATAAGTGTACGGTGAACACGCCCACCCCGTTTCCTTGTTCCTGTTTTAGCACCTTTTTTCTCTTTGTTTCTCTGTTAACTCGGGTAAAGACAGATAAAAATCCCTCACCATTTGCACATTCCTTTGTCTCCTCGAATACCATTTGTGTGCATTTACATATCTTCCTGAATAACATTTGCTTGTTACCTATGACTTCCTGAAAACCATATATGGCGTTGTTCCTGCCTTACATTGATATGCTTCCTGTTTTATGCAAATATGCCCTTCCACCTAGCCAATCACTAGTTATCCCACTGTCTCTGTTGTGTGCCACCATGATATATATTCTGCCTTTGTTTGACTAAATGAGAGATCTTACCATTTGAACTGTGTGTGTCTGTGTGTCATTTGGTGAACTCTCCCAAGTGCTTGGTGCTGGAAGTGTGTAGTGAGGCAAGGGTGCCATCTTTTTGTGTACATTCTCTTTTCCTAACATCGCAACCCTCTATTCACAAATCCTAACAGTTTTCTGGAGGCTTGTCCCAGGATATCTGTTCTCAAATCCTAACAAACACAAAAGAGACAGATTATTGCTGACATGCACAAGTCAGGTAATGGATATAAAAATACAGTGCCCTCCACTAATATTGGCACCCTTGGTAAATATGAGCAAATAATGCTGTGACAAATTGTCTTTATTGTTTAATCTATTGATCTTTTTGTTAAAAAAATTTTTTCAAATTCTTGCAATTGTTTGATATCCATTAGAGCAAATACAATACAGGTTTATCACAAAAAAATATCTTTGTTAAATATAGGTGTGTTATAAGTGTGTTAACAATTATTGCCACCCCCATGAATTCATATGAGAAAAATATATTTGAAGTATATTCCCATTGATATTTAAAATTTTTTAGTACACCTGGGTGACTAGGAACAGGAAATAGTTCAACAATGACTTCCTGTTTTACAGAGGTATAAACATGAGGTAACACATAGGCAAAATACCCTTTGAAAATGCCCATTTCCACCATCAGGGCAATAATTAAGAAGCTCCAGTCAACCGGAAATGTTATGAATCAATCTGGAATTGGACATCTGTCTATATTGTCTCAACACACTGTGAAGAGGATGATTCAAGTGGCCAAAAAATCTGCAAGGATCACAGCTGGAGAATTGCAGAAGTTATTTGCACCTTGAGGTCAGAAAGTCTCCAAAACTACAATCCGAAGTCACCTACATCACCACAAGTTGTTTGGAAGAGTTTCAAGATAAAAGCCTCTCCTTTCATCCAAAGACAAACTCAAGCCTCTTAGTTTGCCAGACACTACTGGAACTTCAAATGGGATCGGGTTCTATGGTCAGATGAAAACAAAATAGAGCTTTTTGGCAATAAACACCAGAGGTGGTTTTGGCGCACACAGAGAGGTAGCCATATGGAAAAGTACCTCATGCCCACGGTTAAAAATGGTGGTGGCTCTTTAATGTTTTGGGGCTGTTTCTCTGTCAGAGGAAAACAGGCATCATGGACACTTAAAATGGGCCGTGTCCTGCTGATCTTTGTCCTGATCTTCCAGCAGGACAATGATCCAAAACATACATCAAAATCAACACAAAAATGGTTTACTGAAACAAAATCATGTCCTGCCATGGCCATCCCAGTCCCCTGAGTTGAAACCCATAGAAAACCTGTGGGGTGAACTGAAGAGGAGAGTCCACCAGCATGCACCTTGAAATGTGAAGGATCTGGAGAGATTCTGTGTGGAGGAATAGTCTCAGATCCCTTGCCATGTATTCTCCAACCTCATCAGACATTATAGGAGAAAACTCAAAGCTGTTATATTGGCAAAGGGAGGTAGCACAAAGTATTGACTAAAGGTGTGCCAATAATTGTTGCACACCTATATTTAACAAAGATATTTGTTTGGATAAACCTGTGAGCAGAGTATATTTGTGAATTGTTTGAACAAAAGATCAAAAGGTTAAACAATAAAGACAATTTTTCACAGCATTCTTTGCTCATATTTACCAAGGGGCCATTATTAGTGGAGGGCACTGTACATAAGCAGTTTATATATATATATATATATATATATATATATATATATATATATATATATATATATATATATATATAAAGTATACTTAGACCATAATTTAACTGTTTCAGACAGATGAAACTTTGTTAATTTGCCAGAAATTGGACACATTTGCATAGTGTACCTCCACACCTCAGAGCACACAATAAATCAAACCTTGAGGTGTATGATTGGGTTCCACTCCTGTCAGCCATGAACAAGAATCTGAGGCTACCATGGAAGCTGGACAGTTGAAGACTGTGCATGCTGGGATGCTTTTCTGCTCACCACAGTTGTGAAGAGTCATTATATGAGTTAATATATCCTTCCTGACAGCTTGAACCAATCTGGCCATTTCCCTCTGACCTCTCTTATCAACAGGGCATTTCCACCCACAGAACTGTCACTCACTCAGTATTTTGTTTGTTTGTTTGTTTGTTTTGCACCACTCTGTGTAAACTCTAGATACTGTTCTGTGTAAAAATCCCAGGAGACCAGCAGTTTCTGAAATACTCAAACCAGCTCATCTGGTACCATCAACCATGCTACAGTCACAGACACAGAGATCACACTTTTCCTTTTTTTTAATGAACATTAAAAGAAGCTCTTGATCTGTTTCTGCATGAATTTTTTTTTTTTTTTTTTTGCATCGTGTTGCTGCCAAATGATTGGTTGATTAGATAACTGCATGAATGTGCAGGTGTACAGGTGTTCCTAATAAAGTAGATGGTGATTGTATATTATTCTCTTTAAATATTAACATTTCAGGTTGTCTTAAAGGAAAATACCATATTTTAATTCTGCTCTGTCAGGGCTACATCCACACTATTATAAATTCCTCTCTATTGTAGCAACATTAGATTCCCACTAGACAGGATGTGTACCTAGGTGTGCTTCATGTCTGGTCATTGCAGGTGATGTCAATGGCTTTTTGATCTGTGGTTCAGAGGGAGCACAGCGGTTGTCAGTCTCATATCCATGGAGGCTGTTTCCACAGAAACTTCTGCACATCAAAACAATAGAGAATCTAATTAATGTATTAACGCTTGAGAATACTGTGGGCCTCCTGTTGTGTCAAGTACCCTTTGAAGGCTTTAATTAAATCCTTACCCTGCCATAGAGTTCCCTCTAAGGAACAAAAGTACACCAATTAATATGTAAGTAAATAAAGGAGGTAAATGATTCAATAACAGGGCTTTCTTTCAATATCAGCAGGTTGCTTTGATTCTCATGATATAAAGCAGTCATGTGGAAACAACCACATCCTCAGTCCATTGATGAGGAGCAGTTGCAGAATTTCGTAGCCACATAGCACCCAGATCAAATCTGAGAGGACAACGACCAAGAAATACATAATGCTACACTTTTGTCACATTGTCTTCATGGCAGTACCCTCTCAGCTATAACTTTGATGCTGTCAGTGTCAAAATTCAAATTATGATCTAGAACTCCACACTGATGCACTTTTCCTGTTGTGCTACTCTGAACAAAATGACCACCAGAGGGCTCTATAACAGCATGTTCAATAAGCAGTTGGCCTGCATCTAACATCCAGTGGTTTTGGGCTAGCAAGTCTCAAATGACTTAAAATCACTTTTGATGAAACTAATTTATACTAGAATTTGTAACGTAATGCAAGGAGCATGTGGCTTGAAGCATATAAAAGCTTGACATAAAAAATCTGAGACTAGTTAAGTAATTGTTCCCAAACTCTGTCCTAGGGATCTACAATGTCCCTCCACAGTTATGTGCTTCCACGGTCTAATACACCTGATTCAGCTTACCACCTAATTATCAAGCCCATTATGAACTGAACAGAGTATAAGTGGAATGAACTGTGCTGGGCTTTGGTTTCCCAGGGGTGACTTTTTGGAGAATAACAGGAAGCAGAGACACTGCAATAATGTCTCCAGTAATGTTTATCGAGAGGAAGACAATACAGTTCTATACCTTAGAAAGCAAAACACAAGATGCCTTGTGATTTGTATCATTAAAAAACCTTTTTAAAGGTTTAAAACAATTAAAACTACAAAAACAATTCAAAAGTGTGAATGAGCACTGTCCTCAGTGTGGTCTGTCCTCCGTGATATAAATGAAAGAACCCTCAACTTAATAAAATATATATATATTTTAAATGTCCTTCCTAGAGGATTCATCTGAGTCAGCAGACTGTAATAAGATTGAAAATGGTCAGCTGCATTCAATGAAGCTGAACACCTCGTTAAAAATCTGAGTTAGGATTGATCATGTAACTGGCAAGTCAAACAGATTTTAATATGGCACTGCAGGTCATGAAAATGACAGGAGATATACAAAACTTTTCCAACCAGGGTTTTCACTGCTAAGCCTGCTACATTAGCTGGATTCCCCTAGCATCCACATCAACCACCAATCAACAAATGGCCCTGTGTCTCAGTACTGTACCACTAGAATGGTTGAGTGGTTTTCATTCACTGTAGCATATGCTGTTCTCAGTTTAGTGTACTAAGCTGGATTTCTGCTAATTCTCAACTCTGGAACTGGAGTTTTCCCTCCACATGATGGACCCCTCATTCTTACATGATACACAGAGTAGCTAACTGAGCCTTGCTGCAAGACTCCCACTCATGCAGCCAGTGTATAAATTCCCTGGAAGCCAAAAATGGGCTTCAGCTATGCACTCATTGCCTGAGCACTGACCATCTTAAAGATTCAGTGTTTGGCTTGAATATCCCCTGCATTGACTATGCGGCAATTCTGATGCCGACAGAGCATACTCAACTGGCAGATTTAGGCTCTGATTCAAATCTGACCCAAGCACCACAGCCTAAAAAGTTTGCTAGTCACAAATATAACAAGAAGCCCACTAAGCAATCTTAGTCACTTTCTTGGTGAATCAATAGATATGGCTCAGCTGAAATTGATAATTCAGGATCTGAGACTGACTGAAAAACACAGAGACTAATGTCTTCCAACAGAGCCCTCCTTATAGTCCAATGAGTAGTTACCCTTCCCGTTTCTCATGTTGCAGCATCATGAAGTTGCTATGTGTACTGCCACATTTGAAAGATTCTTACATGCTGATAATGCCCTAGTAATTGATCTGCCATGTTTAACTACAGCCTCAGCAATGGCTGAAAATGGTCTGGGTCAGCCTTTCAGAGCACACAGGCATCACCGTTAGGCTCTAACTAGCCCTGGCAGCCAGTTTTAAAAGGACAATTGCCCTAGCGGGGTCGGTTAGTGCTACACAATCAGCAACACTGAATGTGCTTTTTTGCACAGCATTGGCCATCTTAAGGCCATTCACAAGAGGATTCACTAGGCTTCAATGAATTCACTGAACACTTTAATAGAATATTTGAACAAAGCCACTGGAATCAGCTGGAACTGAGGTCGGTCTGTCTGACCCTTAAGTTCTTCTTATTGGTTCAGAGCTGTTGATATGTCTTTGTACTGTTCATAACATTGTGCTGTTCATATATATCAATCATAAGGGTGGCACAAGGTCAGACATTTCTCTACACCTTCCTCTGTTGGGCTCAATCCATGGCAAGTCTCAATGAAATCAAATTAGCTATCAGTGCACACTGTCACCACATGCTCATTCAACTCACAGTCCTTCAGAATGAACTGTGAACAGAGGAATGTGTCATAGCAGTCCAGGAAACACTCTTGAACACAAGAGCCTCTAGTACATAGACCTTTTATGGCTAATTTGCTTAGTGCTATTTATTACTTCAGTGACTAATAGACAGTAGCTGCCTATCTACACTAAAGGTGTATGTACGTAGTGGCCTTTGCAGTGTGTCACTGGGCGGCAGGGGGTGGGGTGACTAATGCAATGACATTAGTTTGGTAGCAAGCTAATCTCTCGAGTTGGTTTAACTTCATAAACCTTAAAGTTTTCAAAAGTTATTAATGATTTTGTGTTTGTTCATACATGCATGCTTGTCTGGAGTAGTAGTACACTACTAGAATATGTGAGATGCAATGCACCAATGCAAAGTTTACAGTTCACCTAACACAATATAACAATGTAAAGTAGGTCACATGATTGTAAGAGTAGCCACCTAAGTTACCATAACAACAGCAAATAACAAGCTACTTAGTGCGTCTTTTTTTTTTTTAACTAGACGGATTCATAAAACTCCGGTTCAAGAGTCATGTTGTTGGCCCTCTATTACCTCCTATAGGGTAGAAGAATGTTTGAGTACAGTTTGAGTATGGTTATTTTACGTTTGAAATATTGCTCATTTTACAACTTTGTAGAAAAAAAAGAACAACAAATATGTAGTATTGTGCCACTTCTAGATTCAGCCTGCTTCTGGTATGGTTTAAAGTCTCTTATAAAAGGAGCTGCATTAGCTTCACAGTCACATGTAGCCTTAGATGCTCTGCCTTGTATCTGAACTGTCTGACATCTTTGGTACATTTAGCAGGTCACAAGCAGCAAATTTTGACAATGGAAATCTGAATGGCTGTTCACACTTTCATACACCAGTTTACAACTGGAAAACAAACCTTTGACTAGTGCTAACTAGCTAACAATGAAGCTGTTACTGGTAGATATGTAGCTTTTTGACTATTTTACCTCACAGTTATAAACTGTTATATGGCCATTGTAAGTGTGTACACTTAATTTTTGACACAACTGCCAGAAGCTGTCATTGAATTACTGGCAAAACATCAACCTGAATGTTCCTAAGCTTTTTCTATAATATCTTTTAAATTTGCATGTAGACTTAGGAGCTTCCCAAGCTGCATATTCCTGGAAGCTGTATTTTTTTTTTTTTCAAATGAGGTTAAATGACTAGATGTAATTCTGTGCCATTTTCTGTTGTCTAAAACTGTGATGGCTGTCAATTTTCTACTCAGTATAGAACAGAATTTATGGTTATAGTTTTTAGTACAAGGTTAAAAAAAGAGCATAGCACACTTTCCTCTGCATTATCAATCAGAATGTGGGATAGAAGAATTATACATTATCATTAGCATTATCATTAGCATGGTTTTATATTATCTGTCTCTTTTTTTTGGAACCACCATGTTAGTCAATTTATTTTTCCTTATAGAAAAGAAATTCTGTTTTTTAAAACAAGTTTTGAGTAATAATTTGGGTTCAATAAAAAATATGTTCATTCATACCCAACATCAATAAGACACATCAGTAAAAAAATAAACAAAATTCATGTTAATATCGGCATACTACTATTGCTCCCTACATATTCATGAGTATTATATAACCTCATAATCAATGCTGCATGTACAAACACTATGTATCTCCAATTGCATCTGAAGCCTGTCATTCTTCAGTGTTAGTGTCTGGCTGTGGCAGTGACTGGCTCATGTTTATGCATGGTCAGGGTCCTGGAGCTGACTGGCACTGAGGAATCATACCCACTATTGTTCCCCTTCCATCCTTAATGCACAAAACCAATCCTTTCTGATCCTCAAAGTCTCTGAGCTCTCTTGAATGAGCAATGTTGGCTGAATAAATTTTAGAAAAAGCACAATGATGAAATTCGATCCATTATAGTGTTATTGTTACCAGCAAACTCTAATAGCATGCAACACAATTCAAGTGCCTCAGGGATTTATCTAAAGCTGAAACTGCAACAAAGCAACATATTGCTACTGCACCACGGACAATATTGATTGGCCTTTAAAATCATGTCAGGGTTTCAATGGACTGAGGATGTGATTTCATGTGTTCAGCTCTAATCCTTTACTAGGTTCTTCTCAGAGCACTTAAAAACAAGTTAGTTTCATTCGATAGTCATTTCAGAGGCTCAGTGAGCTTTCATTATGTATTAGATCTTGTGAGAAGAGCAATTTGGGGAGCAAATGAATAATGAAATGAACAATTAAGGGCAGAGGAGAGACAGAGTCAGGGAGGGAGAGAAATGTCAGCAGGTGCATCCACCTAATCAGAGCCTGCATCTGCACCACGACTCCTTCGTTAGGAACAATTAGGCTGCAGTAATGGAGAGAGAGAGAGAGAGAGAGAGAGAGAGAGAGAGAGAATACAGACCCACAGAGTGGACAGAGTGTCCTGCTTAGAAATGAATTGTGTGTGTGGGTGTGGGTGTGTGTGTGTGATGTTTATTTGAAGTAGCACAATTTTGTAATTATTGTGTCCTTTGCACTAGCAGTCAGAATGGATAAATTTTGAATTTCCTTTTTGTTTTTATCCCTCTGTTCTCTTTTCTTGTCAAAAAAAAAACAAAAACTCCCAGGACATATCAGCAGTTGTAGACTTATATTACTCTCTCTCGTAACTACTGCCAATGCCCCTGTGACAACACTCTTGCTCTACCTGCAACCCCCCTAATTTTGCAATCATAAGGTAGTAAAACAGCACTCAGAAGAAAACAATTCTACTTGGATCGCTTAAGGCAGTGGACCAAGTCTCCGATGTCGATCAGATGGCATTTTTTACCACTTAGCTAAGTTGGAAGGTAATGAAACAAAAAGCAATTGGGACTAGAAAAATAACAATAGCAATAGGAAATAGCAGGCAGAAATATTTGGTGGAAGGTTCAGATAGTTAATGCACAGTAGAGCTGGGAGGGATGGGTGGACATCCTGAGAAGGAGGCTGAGGATAATGTAAAAGCTGAGTGTGAGACAGAGAAAAGAGTCATGTGGCTCCACAAGCAAAGCACCATCAAGTTTTGAGAAAAAATATCAAATGTAACTGGCCCCTAGCAACTGAACATGATTTGATATCTAAAGTAACTAATTAAACATCAATAACTCAAAAACCAGTTGGCTTATAAATGATAGATATGAATGAAAAATTGAGCACTCTATGCCTCTGAGGGGGTCTGTGGCATTTCATTTACAGGGCTACAAAGGATTGAGAACCCCTGCACTAACAGAATGACTGGTCCCATCCTGTCTTCCCCTGTGCAAATGGTCTAAAACTGCCACTGGTTACTACATACAGTCAGGTCACAAATTAAAGATAAAACTGGTTTCTTGGTTATATTCTCTAGTGCATTTTGCTGGTATGGTTTAGGTCCACTTGTTCACTTAGAAGGAAGGGTCACTGCAAATCTATATAAAGTTATTTTTGACTGATCACCTTTATCCTATGATGAAACATTTTTATACTTATGGGAGAGGCCTCTTCCAGGATGACCCAGCCCCCAATCACAGGGCACGAGGACTCACTGTATTGGTTGGTGAGTTTGAAAATGATGTAAATCTTCTGTTATGGCATTTGCAGTCACTGGATTTCAATTCAATTGAACACCTGTGGGAGATTTTGGAGTGATATGTTAGACAGCACTCCACCAAGATCATCAGAACAACAGTTGACAGAATATCTTTCGATTAAATAGTGTTCATCCCTCCAGTACAGTTCCAGAGAATTGACCTGAAGCCTGTTGCCATTCTGGTGGTTTGTGGAAGCCCAAAACATTAATAAGACACTTTCTATTGTGTTTTCCTTTCATTTGTATTCTTTCCCATTTTCTATTAGTTTCACTATTAGGCTCATTTGTTTTACTGAATAATATGCTTTAAAATCCCTTTAGTAACATGTAGACCTAAAAATATCATAGACATTCAAAAATAGCCTCTTTTCTTTTAATGGGAAATTATTAAGCAAGGCCTGAGGCAACGTAAAATGCAAAAACACAATAATGTAAATATAGTGGAGGCTCATGAGACCATACATTTCTCAACTCAATTGTGATATCAGCGTCAAAGCTATTGGTTATAATCCTGGAAATGGCAGCACCACTGCTCAGTAGTGAGAGTGTGTCCCTCAGCTCTTACTGTATGCTCTATATCTAAGCCAGTACTACCAGATTCCAGTTGACATTTAAAAGCTACAGCAGGGTCAGAAAAGGTGTCAAAGAGAGAACATGTAAGTGAGAGTGAGAGTGTCTTGATGTGTGTTTTGAACATCATCAATGAAGTCAAAGGTTACAGTGGATAATGAGACCAAAAAGGAAGAAAACCTTCAGACTGGCCACTGTAGTGGGGAAAACTCAAAGGTTGGGCTTCTCACTCTTTTCTATCTCTCTCTTGAATCTCAGCAAAAGGTGCACTTAGGAACTCTTTTGTGTAAACTCTTGGTTATGTGTGACATCAGATAACATGCACAAATACATAAGAGCCCAGAGGAAGATGGGCAAGAAAAATGGAATGTTGAATATTAAAGTGCTATTATGTGCAGTGTAGCAAATGCTTAAATGATTATTTGTCAGCTTACCAGAATATTTAGCCCAAATTTGCACTCTGTCATGTCTCATTTATCTGCTAAAATAAAGAATCTGACTGGGCTCAGAACTTCTAGTAAACCACTTATTATAAATGGTAAACCACGATCATTTCAGTCTCAGAGAAGGAGGCAATTTTTAAAACAAATTATTCTGGGTCACTCGGGGCCATGTTTTGTTCAAGAATTTTTTTACAATAATATAATTCCTAGTTCATAGCAAAATAAGGCCATGTCCTACACCCTTAAACAAGGACAGATTCAAATGATTAAAATGTCCTTGTCCTCATTGTAGTGGAGAAGATGGTGCTCTATTCTGCTCCTACAATATAATTGCCTTCCATTTGCTTTAAGAGCACTAATGCATCAGACCATGCACATTATGATTTTTCCGTGGGTGAGAGTTGTATTCAGAAAGTAGGAAACATGGATTTATGGTGAGTAAATATAGACAATGTATTTATATCTTGTCGTTCATAATTGACCAGAAGAAAAATCAACTTTCACTGAAATTGCTGACATGCATACTTATGTCAAGATATGTTTATCTTGCCTTCCGGTTGTTGTGATAATTATAAGTGACAAGAATTTCAGCTAAGATTAGATCAACAATAAGAAAAGATGTACAAGCCATGGATAGGTAAATGACTAAATGTAAGCCCACATCTAGGGGAAAACTGGTTCCCAAAATAACAGAAAAAAACAGTAATTGAGCATTTTAACCAACCCACGTAAAAAGTGCTTTACTTTGTTGAGCTTCTATTGAGAGTTACATTTTTCATTTGTACGCAGTCTCTTTAAGAGGACAGGATACCGTCAACAACAGGTTTAAAATACATCTGACAAAGTGCAGAGACTGGTGACTCAAGTATGTTCTCAACTGTTCAAGTAAATGTGCTCACAGGCAGTGGAACAGACAACACTCCCATTCACACAAATCTTCTGTTGCAATATCCAAAAAGGATGAGCTGGTAAAGTCTAAATCAACATGTGTCATATAGATGGACAGACACATACAATTGGATGTGTTGATTTTTTTTTTAAATGTAAAACTACTAAAGCAAACAAACCAGAAAGGTTAGGCAATAC
Source organism: Ictalurus furcatus (assembly GCF_023375685.1). Classification (NCBI taxonomy): domain Eukaryota; kingdom Metazoa; phylum Chordata; class Actinopteri; order Siluriformes; family Ictaluridae; genus Ictalurus; species Ictalurus furcatus. The sequence continues at coordinate 16,279,376 of NC_071268.1, read as the reverse complement.
TCAAAACAGGCAGTGGAGCAGGTGATCAGCAAACAGGGTTGAACTAGGCAGAACAAAAGGGAGAAGAGAAAACAAAACTGAGGTTAAAACAGTGGTGAAAAACAAGCAATGAAAACAAAACAGCTTAGTAACATCACAGGAGTGAGACTTTGCAAAGTATGTGAATGAGTCCAGGTTATTAATAGTGTTAATTTCGAATAGGGTCAATTAAATCAGTAGTCCAATGAGCAAGAACAGGGATAGGTGTCTGACTGAGGATCATGTCATGGTTGGTGGCTGGGATCATGTGGATTGTAATTGGTAAACAACATGACTGGTCTCCTGGTCTCCCTTCTCTCTTACTTTTCTGGAACCAATCATGGACTGCAGGTGTATTTGTGGGTGTGGTATTCCACGTACAAATTGGAATGCTATGTTATGTTTTGCCAAGTGACAGAGTTTTGGGTGTTCATTCATGTTCATTCTTCTGGTCATTCTGAGATACCTTTCAACCTAATGCTTGGGGATAAAATACCCAGACATCAAACTTACTGTTCACTCTCTGTTTTACATAAATGCCCAGCAGACATGGGATGCAAACTGTGGCCCTATGTCTGATAAGATGTTTTATGGTATGCTGAAATAACAAAAATGGTAAAAAAAAAAAATGCTGAACAGTGAAGCAAAACAGACACTTACCAAATGTCTAAGTAATGTCACAGGTACAATCCTGGAGTGAGACTTTGCAAGACTTTGGAACAAAATGGCGTTTCTCCAGGACCATGGTGCAACACATACCAATACACAAGACTACATAAAGTCCAAATACACAACAGTGAGACAAGCGCAGGACAATAAATACACAGAACAGAACAAATAGGCCAATAAATACACAGAACAGAACAAATAGGACAATAAATACATAGAAAAGAACAAATAGGCCAATAAATACACAGGACAATAAATACACAGAACATGGGTTGTAAACTGTATACTATTGATAGGGTAGCAGCAATACATTTAGCGTTCCATAAAGTGTCTGATGCAGCTTTGTAAAGTGCGGTAATGTGAGTGTGGTTATTGTGAATAGGTTAAATCAATAATCTAGTCAGAGACAACAAGGGCTGAGGATCATGTGATATGATTGAAGGCTGGGGATCATGGGAATTCGAGTTTGTAGTGCTGGGATGATAATCTCATAATCATTTAACAGGGATTTTTTTTGCTTATTTTAATACATCTGCCCCACTACTTCTTCATGTTTTTCCACTTTCCTTTGGAACACTGAATGATGTGTTAAATCGTAGCACAGACACATTGGTTAATGACATCCCACTAGCAGATATTTATAAGCTTCTACATCATCTCACACCTCAGTGTATTTAGTAATTCTCACTGGATGTGCTTGTCCCCTTGGCACAATAACTGTCAAGCACAAAGCAGCACTGATGAGAAATGTCATAATTTATGGCTGTGTTTAGTTGGTCATAGAATTGCGATTACATGAGGAAGGCTATTAATGTTGTGCAATAGAGACATACATCATAGGGCCGCCATCTTGACGGCAATTGGCTATAGGCATAGACTGCTGTTCCCAAGCAAGCTCAGAGCTAATGAGAACACAAACAGGAGACAGAAAGATCACTGCAACAAGCTGAATATGGAATACTGATAGGAATATGGGACAGTTTTGACCTTGAGGAGACAACTGGCTCATCCCCATGAGGTACTTTTATTTAAAAATAAAAAATGCAGTGTTTATTTTAAAAGCTAAGCCCAGAGATTTCCTTTTGGTTACCGAGGTTAAGGTTTAGTTTAGGGTAGAGGCATAGGTTTAGGGAATAGTATTAAATAGCTGTAGTAACACATAAGTCAATGAAAATATCTGCTGACTGCTGCAGATGAAAATAATATAAGTGCAGTCAGGAGGAAATGAAATCTTTCCATTCTGTGTTTACGTTGCATTTTATGACTGCTTTAAATGAAAACATACACCATAAAGAACCCACCATGCCAAAAGACATTTTATGAACTTTGTTTTTCCAGTGTCCTTAAAATGTACATAACCTATATGGCCAAATGTTTGTGGACACCTGACCATCACACCCATATGTGGTTCTTCCCCAAAATGTTGCCACAAACTTGGAAGCATACAACTGTATGTGTGTCTTTGTGTGCTGTAGAATTAATAATTCCCTTCGGTGGAACTAAGGGGCCCAAACATGTTCCAGTATGCCAATGCCCCTGTGCATAATGTTAGATCTATGAAGACATGATTTGCCAAGTTTGGTGTAAAAGAATTGGCCTCGATTGGCCTGCACAGAGCCATGACTTCAATCCCACTGAACACCATTGAGATGAATTGAAACGCTGACTGCCCCCCAGGCTTGCTCACCTGACATCAGCGCCTGACCTCACTAATGGTCTTTTTGGGCGAATGGGCAAAAATCTTCATAGCCATGCTCCAAAATCTAGTGAAAAGTGTTTCCAGAAGAGTGGAGGATGTTATAACAATCAGGGGACTAAATATGGAATGGGATGTTCAAAGAAGCACATGTGGGTGTTGTGGTCAGGTGTCTACATTCTTTTGGCATAGTATACTTCACAGAAGACATACTATATGCAGTGTATATACAGTGCCCTCAACTAATATTGGCATCCTTGGTAAATATGACCAAAGAAGGCTGTGAAAAATTGTCTTTATTGTTTATCATTTTGATCTTTTGTTGAAACAATTCACAAAAATACTCTGCTCTCATGGATACCAAACAATTGCAAACCAAACAGGTTTATCAAAAAATCCATCCATCCATACATCTTCTATACCGCTTATCCTTTTCAGGGTCACGGGGAACCTGGAGCCTATCCCAGGGAGCATCGGGCACAAGGCGGGGTACACCCTGGACAGTGCCAATCCATCGCAGGAATCAAATCATCAAAAAATTATCAAAAAATATCTTTGTTAAATATAGGTGTGCAACAATTATTGGTACCCTTTTAGTTAATACTTTGTGCTACCTTCCTTTACCAAGATAATAGCTGTGAGTCTTCTCCTTTAATGCCTGATGAGGTTGGAGAATACATGGCAAGGGATCTGAGACCATTCCTCCACACAGAATCTCTCCAGATCCTTCACATTTCAAGGTCCACGCTGGTGGACTCTCCTCTTCAGTTCACCCCACAGGTTTTCTATGGGTTTCAACTCAGGGGACTGGTATGGCCATGGCAGGACGTGATTTTGTTTCAGTAAACCATTTTTGTGTTGATTTTGATGTATGTTTTGGATCATTGTCCTGCTGGAAGATCAGGACAAAGATCAGCAGGACACGGCCCATTTTAAGAGTCCATGATGTCTGTTTTCCTCTGACAGAGAAACAGCCCCAAAACATTAAAGAGCCACCACCATTTTTAACCATGGGCATGAGGTACGTTTCCATATGGCTACCTCTCTATGTGCGCCAAAACCACCTCTGGTGTTTATTGCCAAAAAGCTCTATTTTGTTTTCATCTGACCATAGAACCCGATCCCATTTGAAGTTCCAGTAGTGTCTGGCAAACTAAGAGGCTTGAGTTTGTTTTTGGATGAAAGGAGAGGCTTTTTTCTTGAAATCCTTCCAAAAAACTTGTGGTGATGTCAATGACTTTGGATTGTAGTTTTGGAGACTTTCTGACCCCAAGATGCAAATAACTTCTATAATTCTCCAGCTGTGATCCTTAGAGATTTTTTGGCCACTCGACCCATCCTCATCACAGAGCGTTGAGACAATATAGACAAACGTCCAATTCCAGGTTGATTCATAACATTTCCAGTTGACTGGAGCTTCTTAATTATTGCCCTGATGGTGGAAAAGAGCATTTTCAATGCTTGTGCTATTTTCTTATAGCCACTTCTCATTTTGTGAAGCTCAACAACCTTTTGGCACACATCACAGCTATATTCCTTGGTCTTACCCATTGTTATGAATGACTAAGGGAATTTGGCCTATGTGTTACCTCATGTTTATACCCCTATATATACTGTTGTTAATATCAAGGATGAAGGATTTTATGTTCAGGGAATTTATGTAAAAGGGATTTGAATATGTTTTCAGTCTCCAATAAGTCTGAGATTATGCCTTCCTTCTTACTGCTTCTGCTGAAACGTGTGTGTGTCTGATATTATGCAGTGTTAATTGCTGCATGAGTACACATGAGCTACACATCAAGTGAACTACACATCATCCTGTTTCACATAAACTATTTCCACAAAGGCCATAAACACAGCAAGGCAGTGAGTTTATATACCCACACCCATGAGTTGAGTGTATCTTGCAGATAGCCTCAGTGAATGTACGTATTTGCAGATTGATGGGGCACCCTCTACATCATTTTATGGGCTACATCCAAAGCTTCTGGCAGAATGAATCACTGGGCTATGTGCAGTTATTTCACACTGAGATGCTGCCACAGACCATGGAGAACCTTGCCTTTAGAAAACTGGCTCTGACAGGGACGGCAGCAAGTCCACAGTCATGCATAACAAATGCAGAACAAATCTACACTTGTTATATAGAAGGCAACAACAGAATATCCTGCAACATTTTCATCAATGTGAATAAGAGTGTAAAAACTGTTGTAATATTATTATTAATTAATTATTAAGCCCACATGTGAAGGATTAAGGTTTCTTACTACAGTGCATCCCCTGAAACTCAAGTCTATGTCTAGTGAAGGAGAATGACAAATTCTACGTACTTGTTAGGTTATTTATAAACCCTTTGTGGGCAAACATACACACTACAGGTTTGTAATGTATGTCTTGGAGTAGCAGCCAGAATAAACATAGGCTCTGCTGTTGCCGTCTGCTTCACATCACAAACACTCCTGGCCTCCATGTTCAGAATACTAATGGCGCCCTGACGCTCTTGAACAGTGAAGGGCAGCACAGTATTAATCACAGCACCAGCACCTTCCCCACTAAGGCCTACACTACACCACATTGCCTCCTACCAGCATGGCAAGCATTGTCTGTCAATGTGTGTGTTTAGGAGAAATACATCATGCTGACCTCATAGAAATGTCATACAAAAGGGTTTATCAGAACCTGTCCAAGCTCACGCTGAAGTGAAATACAGGATCAAAGTGCTTTTCACTTTGATACTAGATAAACTGTGTCCAGGGATTTTTGCTTGAAGTGTCAGCCCTTATTTAGGCTTGATAACTCCCAGTCATCTTGTGTTCCTCAGTCAGGATTCAGAGAATCTTACTGGATCTGTGCATATGGCACCCAGCCAGTCCAGTTGGCTGCATTCCATATGCACAAAACATAACTACTGGTAAGGAAAAATGTCTATGTCCTTTAAAAAAAAAATAGCCTTGTAAATTGAACAGTGATCACCCATTCAAACTATGGTTCTGTTTGTTCACCTGGAAATCAAGAAATGCTCTTCCAACTGAACGTTACTTAGGGCAGAAATGTATAATTATTGGTATAATCTGTTTTTCTGAACCATAAGGTGCACCTATCAGATCAATTCATTCTCTACTGAAGAGACCCTGCTGTCATCCATCACCTAAGTGTACAGTCTATACAGGTCAATGTCTTCACAAAAGTTCATTCCATGTTTCTGTGACCTTCTTTTCTGATGTTTACTTTGGTTAAAAAGGTGTACCACCTGGAAAGGCGCAATTATAAAGTCATTTGGCTGATAGTGTGCTTGTCAACCCTCAGCTGATCCATGATGGGAGTAGTCAATGGATGAGGGCATGTCTAAACAGACCTGTCCAACACACACTGGCATATGATTACTTATGTAATGATAAGCGGTCTGGATCATAATAACTGGACTTTATGTATGCTATATTGTTTATACTAGATCCTTCTTCCACGGGGAGATAATATAAGTATGAAATAACCACTTAATTAAGCCATTAAACACTGTTTAGTCTCAGTCTCTGTAGACATCAATGTTAAATGAGAGTAGTATTCCAGGCAAACTGGTCATGGAAAAAGAGAAGCAGAGGAAGTGTGAAACATGTCCTTCAATCATCCCCCATCAGGCATGACGTCAACAAACTGGAGGTGTTCTTCCGCACAAGGAGCCAAAAAAAGAAAAATCTGGGCCATATACAGATCTCCACAATCTGCAATTCACAGTTCGAAATCTGGATTACTTGATGCTCTCTCCCTCTCTCTCTCTCTCTCTCTCTCTCTCTCTCACTCACTCTCTCTATCTCTTTCTCACCAAGTGCTTCTTGCCTTTCCATCCAGCCTTCTTTGCTACTGTATGTGTGTCATGCCTAAAAATACTCTTGCCTCTACTTCAAAAGAGAAGAGTCTCAGCTTCCTCCAGCAACATTTACTTCGCAGAGACCGAAAAATCTTCAAGTACTCAAATGTGAATTTCACAGATAATTCACAGAGAATTCAGTCCTGATTAGAGCATTGATTAATGACTGTGTGCAATCAGCACTTTAGTGAAGAGGTGCCCCCCTCCCCCTCCCCCTCCTTTATCTCCTCCTTACTCTCTTTCTCATGTGAGTCATATGCAGAATTGAGGAGAGTGCACATGGCTAATTTTGTAGATCTCTTTCAGTATTTTCACCCACTTTCCATTCCAGTGTATTTCTCACACCTGTTAGCTATCTCATACCGCTCTTACAATTTGAGGCAAAATGGCAGCATGATATCTATAATATCTTTGCAATTGAAAAAATAGTGGTAAAGAGGGGGTGAAGTAAGTTCACTTTTCAGCCAATGTCATACATTCTAATTTATCACAGCCCATCTGTGTTGAATTTTCAAAAAACCAAAAGCCCAAAATCCACCACACTTCCCTCCATGCACCAACAACACACAGAGAGACACAGGTGTTAAAGATGGTGCAGGAGTGAGCTGCGAACACCTCTCTGAAGCTGCTCCCACGACGCTGAGCTGGTGAAGCAGTGTGGGAGTGGGCAGATGGAGGTTAGTGTGTGTGTGTGTGTGTGTGTGTGTGTGTGTATACACATATCAGTGTAGGGAGTCAGATGGCAGAGAAGACGGCATGGAGAGAGCCTGTGCTTCTGCAGGGGGCATGCTGACCGCATCACAGAGCTCAATAAACCATAGCAGGTAGGCGGGAGATGCAGCAAAAAAGCCAAAACTGTTCACATTATCCAGCTTTGATCATCTTCGCTGTAGTCTCATACGTTATTGGACTTGGAAGACAAAAATTATTTGAACATTTATTTCTTTTATTGAAATTATATACATCACGTTAAATAAAACTCATATTTTCTGTGGATTGTGTGATATGTATATAAGTGAAATAAACAAAAATTCATATTCGAATACATTGGACAACATCCAAGATCTATATGTGAGCTGTGTCTTTCAAATAATTCATCACTTGCATTGAATTTAGTTTCCAGTTTAAGTAAAGGAGTGTGTGTGTGTGTATATATATATATATATATATACACACACACTCCTTTACACACTCCTTTACTAAACTAAATTTAATGCAAGTGATGAATTATTTGAAAGACCCACTACATTAAAGCAAGCTGTTGTAATCTTGATAAAACTTGATGCATAATTCTGCCTCTGTTAAGACAAATCTCTAACAGTTTAATTAGGTTTTGTGATCAAAATGTGGAGAACATGAAGAGTGTATACACTCTCTTTTCCCTCCCTCTCTAGATCACAAAACTCAATTTCATGCCTAATAGGTTCATTACAACTGTTACGCTTCGAGAGCCTGTGCTGATAAACGCTCGTAAGAGCTGAAAGTCAAACCACCGAAGTAAAAGGTATAAATGAAGTGTACGGATGTGTGCATGTGGATACGGAAGTACACAGACACACTGGCATACTCCAACATAATAAGACCATTTGCACAAGTACTGAACAGTAACCATGACAATGAACTAAATGGATTGCATTGCACAATGTCAAGATTTTCTGTTTCTGCCTTTTGTAGGAACATTGTTTTTTTGTTTTTTTGTTTTTTTTAAAGATAGAAATGTTGTTATTTGTGCTTTAATCTTCAAAGTAGGAACTGAAATAATGAATGTCTTTTCACTTGCACTTATACATTAGCCTCAATTTCTATGCAGCTTCATCATCCAGACTGATAGACCAAGCAATAGAATTTGGCAGAGAGGAACAAAAATAACTCGGTGGAGAAAAGTAGAACTGTGGTATGAAACAAAGAACAATGCTTCATCTTGATAGTAATCACAACTTTTTTAGTAGAAGTTTGAAGTAAAGATTAGGCTCCTCATCTAATAGAGATAAGGAACAAAGAATGAGAATTAGGAACGAGGGTCCTGTTGGGTGAAAATGAGGCTAGTGTGTGCATGTGTGTATGGTGTAGAGGATGTAGAAGAGCCTTCAGTTTACTTGATATTCCTGACAGCTTGCACACCATACCAGAATGAAATAAAATACTTCTTGGTATGATTTTTATGCAAGGAGAGTGGCCAGTCTATGCTCTCAGGCACAGCTAATTTAGTTGCTATTTACAGTGCTGGATTTCTGAGTTCAGATAGGTAGCTTCCATCTGTGTGGAATACTAAATCCCTGTTGCTGTTATGCTTCACCAGTCACCACATATTCTGACCTTGCCTGCCACTCACACTCACAAACTGAGCAGAACTGCTTTTTTTATCACACCTTTTCTCTCCTTTATTTAACCTGTATGATGTTCAAATATGATATTTTCTGTTTAAAGTACTTCATTTTCTTGACACTGCCCAAAGTTGTTGACCTTAACATCCCTCATACAGTATTTGTGAATTCTGGTAACTAAAACGTCCTAATCCTAATGCCCAACAAATCCCCCTGTGGTGTGTCTAAAGCATTAACTTCCAGGTGCTTCCAAAATCTAATTTCCCCTTTGCTCCCTCACATCATGCATATGGCAATTTCAATTGCTCTCACCAAGGAATATAATTAAATCCCTGTGTATGTTTATGCATGACTTGGCTTATTCTCTCCCTGTGGCAGCTAGTTCTCATTGAATATTAACAAGAGTCCTCTGAAGGGAAGCCAAGGAGATGTCTTAGAGGTTGAAGAATCAGCCATGTTCAGTGAAGAGCACGGTGGACAACACCAAATCTACCCAATCTGTTTGTATGTGATGTGTCAGACAGAGCTATTTCACAGCGAATTCCACACGCAGGGGCATTGATTGACATTAGGGGAAAAAGTATAATCACAATATAAAACAAAGGACAAACAAATATCCACCACTGCAATCAAACAACACTGTCTTACAGCCTTGTACCTATACTTATGAGGGTGGGGAACGTGAGAAAGCTAAAAAGACCTTTGTCCACTTAGGACCCCCTTCACTGATGTTCATGTGCCATATGTTTGTAGAGAAGTTCATGTGATTCCCCATGTGATTCTCAACAAAAATCCTTTTCAGTCCCTAGGGTGGGAAAACAAGCAGACTTTCACGCAACTTTGTGGGAGGCTACAGTAGCCAAACCACACGTGGCTCTGTACAGTGACATGATGATGGATGAACGCACGTTCCATTTGTTTTGTTTTAGTTCCTATTTACAGCTAAGCTTCATTTGATATGCTGTCTTATGTTCCCTTGATCCCATACTGCATAAGGTTTTACTTTTTGAGAATCTGGGAATTAAAGGCAGAATATTTAAAATTGCCAGAACAAATAACTTTGATTGGCACTTTGAAAAGTAATGCCACAGGGAATTTAGTCAGTCCCCATCAATGTCAAATCCAGATAAAACAATATAAATTCTATTACCATTATTAAACTGTCACCTTGCAAGTCATCACTAGAGTAACCCTCGTGTAGGTCTGGTGTGTGATGAATCTGGTCTGAATCTAATCCTAGAATCATGGCTTCTGTTTTTCGCAGCATGACACTGCAGTTGGCCCTAACAGACATGGCTAGAAGAAGAGTGTGTTGATGACCTTGTGAATGTGTCTTGTGCAGCAGGCGGACTTTCCCACGCCTTCCCCTGCTCTCTCACACCCCAGCACAAACACAGCTTACTGACACAGGAAGTGCTGCACTCCCCCCCCCCCCCCCAGAAGTCGTTCTCTTTCTTCCCCAGCAAAAGATAGAAAAGATTCACCCAATGTAATCAATTTAGAATATTAAAAACTGAGCTCTGTTTCATTTTAAATTCAGGGTAGGATTAAAACTCTTCTGGTGGTCCTTTTTCATTTTCCCTCTAACTATGAACCTCTTCAAAACCTAGTCAAATTAGAACTCATTTGTCCTTTAGTAAAGAGAAAGAGAGCGCATTAAATGTCACAGCCAACAATGGGAATCATCAACAATTAAATTACATGATCTAGTGAGGTGAGCTGTTTAGAGTTGAGCACATGATAGATAGGGAAGGAGACAGTAATTTAAATTGTCTAAAATTAATGCTTTTTTTTTCCAAGGTTCTCAAAGAGCATCTGAATGAAATTACATCTAAATGATGTTCTTTTAAGAGTTGGTGATGTCTACTAATAAATAAATACTTTAGGGGGGAAAACCACAATTAGTCAATAAAATAGTTTCTGTCTAACACCCTAAAGGTTTTTCTTGTGTTTGTCCTTCTGGAAGGTAATATCTAGAACCCTACACTAAGGATTTCCCTTTCATAAAAGGTTCAAATATCCTCTTTAGAAAGCTAGAATCCTTTAAAAGCCCCCATGGAACCGTTTTCTATGAGTGTAGTCTTGACTCTTACATGTACTTGCATCCTCTCTCGTGTTCAGGTCCCCTCACTCCATGACTGGCTCCTTCAGATAGTACTCAGTCTTACAGTGGGTGCTAAGAGCTCATTGATTAAAACACAGGCGGCCTCCTCAGTAATACAAAGGCAGGCAGCTTTATTAGCGAATGGCTAATCTACTGGGGATCCCACTGCCTCAGGCTTCAGTGCACAGGAGAGCTACTGCAGGGAAGAAAGATTTGAAAACATCATTCTGCAGCGAAATTGAACTTATTTTAGTAAGGTGTGGCAGGATTTTGTGAAAGTGTGGCAATATCTAGTACTGAATAATGCATTTTCACTTTATTTAACTTTTAATAGTCCAAAGAAATGATTCAGTGCAGAAGTGTGATGATGACTATACTGAGTTCCTACATTAATCCTACATCAATACTCTCCAAGTCCAAGAAAAGTAATAATGTTCAGAACTTGTTAATGTACACTATAAGCGATTCATGAAATATGACAGTAACCAGAGATCTTGTGGAAATTTTAATTAAGTTCAATTTAAAAGTAAAAGCTGGTTAACCCCTTAATCTCCCAGGACCAAGTGCAACTCTTTCACCGTATATACTGAATCAGTGTGAGTAATACAGATATCCGTGGCAGTGGTAGCTTAATAGTTAAGTTGTTGGACTATTAATCAGAAGATTTTGAGTTCAAATCCCAGCACCACTAAACTGTATCTGCTGGGCCTTCAATCCTCAAATGCTGTTGTATAAATGAGATAAATGTAAGTTGCCCTGGATAAGGGCATCTGCCAAATGCTGTAAATGTAATGATAATGATCAATACTGAGTACTACTGAGTAATTTCTGAATTATATGCTTTAAGAGGAATAACTGAATAATTACAATAATGAGACTTTAAAGTGTTAAGACTTCAATGACAAAGCTCTCTTAATAGTTTTGTCATTGGCATTTCTTTCACACCTCAGAATGGATGAATGGTACAAAAAAATAAACAGCAGTTCTAACAGTAGTTCCAGCTGTAACTTATTTATGCTATATATTATAGATTTATATTAATGTGCTAGTTCCAATACATTATACATCTTATTGTAAAAGCTTATATACAGAGACTAGTATCGTAGACACTCCACATAATCTAATGTATCACGTTATGCTTATCTTTGATCCGTGTATATCTTGTGTTGTGTTTTTTTTATTCTTTATTAAATGTTTCACTGAGATTCTGCATTTGCATCTGCCTCTAAATTCCAAATAGTGACAGTCATGTGTTGTGTTAATAAAAAAAAAATTAATAACTGTGGTGCATGTAAGCAGAGTAACAAAATCATGCTCTTATTGAACAAAACAAAAAACCAAACAAAAAACAACAACAACAAAAAAACACCACTTCATGTCAGGCCATATCACACCACTCTGCTTGGATTAATTTCATATAACAGCATGATCTGTCATGTGTTATTCCTTATGTATTCTCTTTCTCTGACCAACAATGCAGTACATGGTTGTAGGCTCGCTCTCTCTCTCTCTCTCTCTCTCTCTCTCTCTCTCTCTCTCTCTCTGCCTCTCTGCAGAGCAAAGGGGAAGAAAAATGACTCAGAATAACAGAAAATCAGTCAGAAGTGTCTGGGGACTGCAGGAAAATCCAACTGAAATATTAATGTGCAAATGAAATATTGAGTCTGTCTTTAGTGAAAAGTTTGAGGAAGTGCACTGCCTTTAGCACAGAACAATATGTGCCACTTAATAATACACCACCTGCACTCCAAATATGTTTTCCTCCACTGTAAAGCATATATGGGTACTATGTAAGCATACAAGCACTAACTCTACAGTAACAACATTAAATCTAGGCGTAATTACATGACCAGTGCTAAATGTCTGTCTAATCTGAATATTAGCACAAGTAAATTATTATTATTTATTTTTTTTAAAAAGGATAATTCCATTTTATATCTCAAATCAACAGCAGTGTTTTTTTTTGTAGTAATGGCTTATTCCTGTACACCTACTTGAATACACGGAACTCTTGTTGATGTGAGCTGGGAGTGGGAGGAAGAACAGTGTGGGTTTACAGCTAGCAATGCTTTAAATTAAACTGTGGACACAGTGCACACACACATACAGGCATGCTGTAACTGTCTCTTCAGATGAGAAACTGTGCTCCACCCCCTAGCTTTTAGCTCACCTGGCAATTGAGCCATACAAAATGAATTGAAGTTGACGGATCCCTCTGCCAAGTGACAGGGCAACATGATTGAAGCTATCAATCAGACACCCTCTCTTTTTTTAATGCACGCACAAATCCACTACACGAACACACACACACACACACCAAAAGTAATCTACTCATCAGTTACCAGTATATCCTCTCAGTCCCCTTCATCCCTGAGGAGAACTATCCATTTTGATCATGGAATATTAAAATAGGAAACAGGTGTTGCAACATCATGTGCTCAGTAGTTCAAGCTTCATACAGATCACAAGCAGATCTCTAGCACACATCACTTAATGCTTGGCGAGAATTGGTAAAAAACAAAAGCAGGAGTGCTTTTCTCTTGCAGGAGACAAAAGGGTTAACTCCATTATAACAAACCAATCAGGACGGAGAGTAGCACTGCAAAACCTCCGCAGTGTGAGAGTGAGGAAGAGAGAGAGAGGAAGAGAGAGAGGGAGAGAGAGAGAGAGAGAGAGAGAGAGAGAGAGAGTAGGAGTGGGGTGAGAGTGTGCAACAGCGTGCTGGGGTAGATGAGCCAAGCTTTCACACACGCTGACACACACCACAGCGTGAAAAGCAAAGCAGAGCTAGAGAGGGCAGTGTGTGTTCATGTATATACGTGTGTAAGAGAGAAGAAGAAAGATAGAAGGCAGGGACAAGGAGTACAAGACAAGAAAGTGTGAGGACTGCCTGTATTAGCCTGTTTATTCTCATTTTCTTGGCACTCTTGACTGTTTGGATGATGAAAGGAATATGAAGGTTTAATGCTCCTCTCCGGGGCAAATCTGGAAACCTCAGGGAAATACCATAGCGAAATCCTCAAGCAACATAATTCCTTTTACACCACTTGGGATTTGTAAGATTCTTTTGAAACGGGTACCTGCTGGGACTCTCTTTACATTAGAGGTAAGTTGGTGACATCAACAACCTTGACTATTAAGAAGGATACACACTCTCTGTGATGATCAGCCGTATCTCGGAAAGTCACTTGTTTGGTTACAGACTGAACTACTATAGTGAGGTGCTATTTGAGAAAGCAGAGCTCATGAGTTTGGGTTCCCATGGATACACCAGCTCTTCTTTGAAAGATGGAGAGAATGATAGAGGGGAAAAAGATGCAACAGAAGTCAGTACCATCAGTACACTGTTTGCATGAATCTCCTGTGCTTTTTGCTGGGTAATGTTGAGCCTCCTGTAGTATACAAATATCAAGTCTTCGTTAGCTTCTAATTCAGCACTTCAAATTTTGATTCAAACAATCTTTAGCTTCAAACTGGATTGCTTGTTCTCAGCATCAGATTGTGTTAATTCTCATCGATAATAAATGGGCTATGGTGTTTGGGGAAAACTCTATTTTTACACTTTAACCGGTCTATTATCTTAAAAGACCCTAATCCAACAATTCCTTTAAACACTATATTATAAAATCCAAGAACATACATGGAAAAATGCACAGTGAGAGAGATTCGGCCCTCAGTTTATGATCACATACACCTTTCCTAAAAAGGACTTGCTCAGGGTGGGAAGCTGTGTGTACGTATAGTAGATGCAAGCTTCTGGTCCTTATCCTCTGCAGCTCCCCAGCTGTCCTTGCTCTTACCTTAATAGAGACCATAATCAAATCCAGAGGCAATGGACTTCCTCAGTCTGCAACAGGAGCACATATGGGTAATGCATGGCCGTTCTTACGTCAGGGATTGGTGACAGCCTTAGTGCAGGTTGTTTTGTTCATGGAGGCTTTTCTGCTCTGTCTTCCTCTGTCAGGCATCTGGAGAAATGGAGCTGAAAGGGAATGTGCTTTTGATGCAATGCGTGGTCCACACAAGCACCAGTCCAATACCTTGTGGAAATTTGCCAAGACAGGACCCATGGCAATAGGACTCAACACTTATCCTCTGTAAAAGTTGACTGTCCATAAGGCATATGAATCCAGATTGTTCAGTGGAGCTTGTACTGGAGATGGAAAATGTCATTATTTCCATGAACAAGCAAAACAGTGGCATGAAATAAATGACTAAATGTACTTCAGTGGAAGGGGATGGATTTATTATTCGCAACAGCAATGACAAAATCTGGATTTATGGGCTACTGTTAACAAGGGGGATGAAAGTCCCCCCTCCACATACACATAACCACTCACAAGGGCTGACCTCACCAATACTGTGACCTTGGTTTCCTTGGTGGAGGCTTATGTAAATCAACAACAGCAAATCAATAAGGACTTATCACCGTGCTTCGTCCATAAAATCTTAATTACGGGAATACAGTGCAGCCAACAGAAAGTCACATTGATATAGAACAGGGTCATTTGAATCCTGTGAATAACTGGAAACATCTGAAGCTTTAAAGACTGTTATTTTTAAACCTGAAGTGGATGTATTAATAGATCAATGTGTGAACTTTGCTCTGGATCATTCCAAACGATTCACTGGATTTCCTTTATGGGTTTTAATACTGTATCTAATTGCATGAAACTTGGACAGAACGGGGTTTCTAAATGGGAGAGATATAGGACAGTTTTATCCATGACCCACATGGAATGTGGATACTGACCTATTACTTTTAAACCAGAACATGGCGGTGGCCCAAGAGTTGCAATCAGTTTGATAAAAAAATAAAGAAGTGCCAACCTATTGTGGAAACCAGGAGATGTGAATTCCCTGCTGGACTGCAAGGATTACAAAAGGTGCAAAACTCTCCTTTGAAAATGCTTGGGTGTGATGTTCGACTTGGACTCCACCCAGACTCTTCTGGGCCAACCACAGGCTGTGGGTACTGAAGGAGACAGAGCTCTGGAGAGGGGTAAGCAGGGTTGGGAGGGTTACTTTAAAAATGTATTCCGTTACAGTTACAAATTACCTCATTAAAAATTTTATCAGTAACGTAATCCAAGTATCACAATATGAAAATAATGTGATGTGATTACTTTTGGGATTACATATGTAAATCAAGTCAAGAAAAAAGCAATATGATCTAAAATACTTTTATTTAAAGCTTATTTTAGAGCTTAATATTTTAAAATGTTAAGATTTGTTTTAAGAAAATAAATAAATAAATGAATAAATAAAAGACCACTGTCCCTGATGCAGGTAACATTACATCACAAAAGTTAGTGTGACCATATTCTGGTTTTCCAAAAAGAGGACCCCTGCATCCATAGTAACACTGTTACTTACACTAGTGTTAAAAGACACACTATTAGCACTATTAACATCACATAAATATGTATAAATTCCTACATTCTTTTGAATGTCCCTGGAAGAAAAGAAAATATTAGATACCATGAGTGTACCTTCTGCCCCTTCTGCTATCATTTACACATTTGAATTGCCATGTAAAACAAAGCAATGTGATAGCATGAAATTAAATATGACCTTATATGGCCATGGGCATTGTTTCGACTCAGGACAGCTGTCATTTGTTGCTATTCTCAAGCAACTGTTTGATGCCGCACACAACAACGCTTCACCTTCATGCGTTCGCTGAGAGTAGGATAATAGTTGAGAGGCAGGAATTTGGCCAATAGTTGCTGCAAGCCTTTTAGAATCGACCAATTGGTGTGCGAGAAGGTGCGAGGAGGTGAGAGGGGTTAAAGCAATGCAAACATGTGCACACATGATGCAGTATTAAACCATAAGCACATCATAATGAAACTAAAGCCGAATCCCAGACATTTTCTCAAATTTCGAAATCCATACCAGATGCTTTTTTAAAGACCGAAAAAGGTCCGAAATGTATGGTCACCCTAACTGAAGCATTTCAGAGAACAATTTTTGTTCATCTCTACCAAATTCACTTTGTGCTCAATGTATTTGTGCATGCACCAGGAGGATGCTCATGTGAGTCACGACTGGCAAGAGAGAACCAGAACTATAATCAAGCAGCTGTCTATATTGTGTTATGTCAAAAGATTAATTTCTTTTAAATGAAAAAAAAAAAAATGTAATCCTGATAGTATTCTCATTATTTACAAAATGTACCTGTAATCTGATTCATTTGTTTTTTGACGTAGCTGTAACGGATTACAGTTACCAGTTTTTTGTATCCTGATTACATAACGCAGTTACATGTACTTCGTTAATCCCCAAGCCTGGGGGTAAGTTTGTCTGAGTTAAATTATTATTATAAGGATATTGTCAAGGCATATTTGGATATCTGACAACAACTCCAGCATGTTATCTTCAATTCAATTCTGCCCCTAAACCTCATTTTAATTCTGTTTTTTAAATGTCACCTTGAGCTCTATGTGGCCATCAGTATCCATACAGCGACCTTGAAGCAGCTTTATATAATACATGCTGTCCTCACACCCTACCACCAGTCCTATGCCTCTGCTATTGGTCTTCCTCTTTGTACAAAAACATAATGCCAATGGCGTAGACAAAATAAGAATCAAAATACTTTTTAGGCTGAGAAAAGCAAGAGGCCATCACATGGAATTTTTTTTTATTATTTACTTGTCCTCTGACCATCTATACAGTACATGGTAGTGTGACGATGCTGAGAAAATACTTTATACCTGTTGAAGTGCAGGTAGCTGGATTTTTATTTTAAAAAGACATTAAATTTAAATATATATATATAAATATATATATATATATATATATATATATATATATATATATATAAAAGGTCATTGGCATTTGTATCTGTAGCACTTTGTTTTTAAGGTTGCTTTCCAAAAATCTCTGCCCCAGACTGTTTCCTGTTCATTTGTCAAGTCTGAAAGAACTAGATAAAACATGCAACATTAACATTCATTTCATTTCTCTGGAACATCACAGCCTAACAACAACAAACTGAAATTTGCAGAGCCTTCCTCATCCCTGCATCACAGATATTAATTTTATAAGCAAAAAAATACAAGCATGAATATGTATAGTTATTTATGGTACCCAAGAAAATACATTATTTATATTACATATAAAATTATACAACAACCTCTTTAGTTACTGAACACTCATAAGCATAGTTCAATGTACCACCTTTGATCATTCGAACATTTAATCTCCGCGATATTGTCCTGATTTTGCTTTCTAATTCTGCCCCCATTTATTTTGAACAGGATAATGCACAAGCCTATCCCTTCAGCACAGGAGGAAGAAGGCATCATGAGTAACGTTACAGTCTTGGACATCACTGAGACCGTAAGCCCAGCCATGACGGCTGACGAACCTCACCCCTACCCCCTCAGCTTTCAGGTCTCCCTAACCGGCTTCCTGATGCTGGAGATAGTGCTGGGCCTGAGCAGCAACCTCACTGTGCTCGTCCTGTACTGCATGAAGTCCAACCTGGTCAACTCTGTTAGCAACCTCGTGACCATGAACCTGCACGTACTCGATGTGCTGGTGTGTGTGTGCTGCATCCCGCTGACCATCGTTGTGCTGCTTCTCTCACTACAAGGTGACACTGTGCTGGTCTGCTGCTTCCATGAGGCCTGTGTGTCCTTCGCTAGCGTGGCTACGGCAGCAAATGTCTTAGCCATCACACTCGACCGCTATGATATCTCTGTCAAACCAGCCAATCGTGTGCTGACCATGGGCCGAGCAGTGACTCTGTTGGGGGGTATCTGGGTGCTGTCTTTTCTTAGTTTCCTGGTGCCCTTCATTGAGGTGGGCTTCTTAGGACCAGAGCCAACCAAAGCTAACCAGACTGTTGTGGTGCATGTTAATGAGTACTACACAGAGTTAGGCCTGTATTACCACCTGGTTGCACAGATCCCTATCTTCTGCTTCACTGCTGTGGTCATGCTGGTCACTTACTCTAAAATCCTGCAGGCGCTAAACATCCGCATCGGAACACGCTTTCACGCCTCACAGAAGAAGAAGATGCGATGGAAAAAGAACATCTCACTCATGTCATCCTCACAACAGCAGCTGCCCGAAGTCACAGATGGCTCTCAGGCGAGCAGTGGGAACCGTAATGTGCCACTGGGCATGAGAACCTCAGTGTCTGTGATCATTGCCCTGCGGCGAGCAGTGAAACGTCACCGCGAGCGGCGGGAGAGACAGAAGCGGGTGTTCCGCATGTCACTCCTTATCATCTCCACTTTCCTTCTGTGCTGGACCCCTATTACTGTTCTAAACAGCATCATCCTCAGCACAGGCCCCAGTGACCTCAATGTGAAGCTACGTCTGGGCCTCCTGGTCATGGCATATGGAACAACAGTCTTCCATCCACTCCTCTACGCTTTCACGCGGCAGAAATTTCAAAAGGTTCTAAAAAGTAAGATGAAAAAGCGGGTGGTGTCCATCATCGAGACAGATCCAATGCCCACAAATTCAGTCATAAAAAACTCATGGATTGATCCCAAGAGAAATAAAAAAGTGACATTCGAGGATCATGAAGCCAAACAAAAGTGTCTATCATCTGAGGATGTTGACTAAGTACCAGTACTTGCAGGAACACCAGTACACATTGTAGCCTCAAAAATCTTCATTATGGTCATAGTGGAAAGAAATTGACTCAAGTGTGTGCTATAGATGGAACTGCATTAGATGTGAATATATGAATTAATATCAGTTTATTACTATTTATATGAACTTCAAATTTAGTATAATAGTATGACATTCACTGTGCTGTTGAAAACTGCATGTTTTTATAACACTGTACATAGAATTCGATAATTGCGATGTGTATATACACACATTAAATACTGTATGTATCACTATTAGAATACATAGGCAACACATACAAGTATTTGTAATAAATTAGGCAAAAATATGTCTCTCGGGTTCAGCACATAAAATTACTGCACTATCCAGCAGAAACCAGCTCACCTTTGACCCTTGCTGAAGTAGTACCACTTTTATGGCCCATCTTTTTATTACACCTTTTTCCTCTGTGTTCTTCTCTTGGACTATTAAGTCATTATACAAATTACTATTTAGCAAATTACTATGAACACACACACAGTTAGTTGTAGCCAAAAAGGCAAACAACTGAACATCACTTGAGCATCAAATAGTTGGCCTTACACCAAGTATCTTGCAAACAAGGGAAATGCCTGGTTTGTTTCAACACTGCACAATGTAAAAGAAGACTGGAGTCATTCACTTTATTTTCCACACACACACACACACACACACACACACACACACACATACAATTTGCTCTTCTGTTCAAGGACATTGCTGTATTCAGTACACAAACTCGTGTTTTCCTTCCAATATTGAAGGGTATCCAGTCTCAGTAAAAGAGCTTAATTTAGGATGGCCTCCACATCAATATTACAGTAAGCCACGTGGCACTGGCTTGTCCTGCACCACACAGGGGAAGATCAATGTTAAATAGGCAGTGGAGGCTTAAATTTAGAGCTGGCCATCCCAGAGGCATATACATTATGGGACAAAATTCAATAATCAATTTCCACCAACCAAAAGCAGGTCTTTTGTCTGTTTTTCATACACAGACAACCATATACAGTTGCAATCAAAAGTATTCAACCCACATTGCAAATCAGGTCTATTATCAAAATTTACAGACTTTCAGCTGTTTGCAATGAACAAATCAAACAAAAGCAATTGAAATAGTTCAACACAACCAATGCTTCAAGTGGTTTCCCCAAATTCAACTGAAAATACAACTTATAATGACTTCTCCAGTATCAAAATTATTCAACTTCTTCATGGAAAGCGTCTTTAGTACTTAGTAGAGCACCCTTCTGCTGTTATGACCTGCTGCAAACGAGGTACATAGCTTCTGGCAGCGTTCCTGATGAATCTTAGTCCATTCCTCATGAGCAATGGCCTCCAGTTCAGTAATATTCTTGGGTTTGTGTGCTGGAACCGCCTTCTTCAAATCCCACCAGACATTTTCTATGGGGTTCAAGTCAGGTGACTGTGATGGTCCTGTAGAATCTTCCAGGATTCTTCTGCAACCAAACCTTGGTGGAATTTGAGGTATGCTTGGGATCATTGTCCTGTTTGAAGGTCCAATGACACCCCAGATTCAGCTTCCTGACAGATGGCATGATGTTTTCTCCTAAGATTTCCTGATACTTCCATAAATCCATCTTGCCTTCCACATGCTGCAGGTTTCCAGTGCCAGAGGATGCAAAGCAGCCCCAGAGCATCACTGAGCCACCACCATGCTTGACTGTGGACAGAGTCTTCTTTCTTCATTCTTCTTCCTCCAGACATACCGCTGATCCATTGTGCCGAAAAGTTCCAGTTTTGTTTCATCGCTCCACATAACAGAATCTCAAAACTTCTGTGGCTAACTTTATATGATTTTAAGGCGATTTTTCTTGTGCTTTTGGGTCAGTAGTGGTCTATGTCTTCTAATTCCGTCATGGAAACTTTCTGCGTTTAGTATGAGCCTTACTGTGCTCACTGAAACCTCAGTGCCTGTTGCCACCAAGTCTTGCTGCAGGTCTTTTTTACTTGAGGGTTTTTCACAACCTGCATTCTCAGAAATCTGGTTTCAACCACTGATATCTTCCTTTTTCTGCCCCAACCAGGTATTTAATGCATTTTCTGCCCATAGCCAGTTCAGGTATTTCATGTATTCCAGCTCAAGCACACCTGGTGCAACTAATGAAGCCCTTGATTAATTGTATCAGGTGTGCTTCAGACAATGTTTTGTATATTTGTGTTGTTGGGAGGGATTCTATTCAGGGGGTTGAATAATTTTGAAACTAGAGAAGTCATTATAAGTTGCATTTTCAGTTGAATTTGGGGAAACCACTTGAAGCATTCGTTGTGTTGAACTATTTCAGTTGCTTTTGTTTGATTTGTTCATTGCAAACAGCTGAAAATCTGCAAATTTTGACAATAAACCTGGGGTTAAATAATTTTGATTGCAACTGTAATTCACTACTGCAGGGGACCATTTCCTATTTTTGAGCCCAGCTGTTTAATGTGCAGGAGCTATTGCATGTCTAATAAAATGCCTGAGCTCAATATCTGATCAAGGTCACTTTTGTTTTGACAGCCAAAAATGTAATAAGGAATTCAACCCGGCCAGTATGGCCTCTATTGACTTTCATAATGTTTGGTTTTTCAGAGCAATAAAAAAGGTCATTAGCACAAAGTCAGCCCCCCCCCCCACCCCACTTCATGTTTATAGAGCTTTAGTCTTAAATGTCAGATGCAGCTCCTGTCATGCTCTTTTTAGCTTAAACATGGAAGAAGAAGAGATTGAACATATTTCAGTATGGCTGGGTCGCATGTGTAAGTGCAGGCACGTGTGAAACCAAGTGAGCGAGGGAATGTGTGATATTGTGTGTGGGAGTGAGTGAGCGCATCTGACAGCTTTAACGGATGACAACAAAAGTGTTATACAGGTGGAGTAAAGTGGGATACTGCCCTATAACTCTGCATCTCATTATGTTTGAATCTCTGTCTTGCCACCATTAGATTACATTATTGAATTGAATTCATTTTTGGACTAATTAGCACTTTGCATATCACACATCTGTACTGAATAACACATGTTGTAACACTGATTGGTGATGTTAGGAAGTGATGAAGAATCCTGATAAGGTTTAATACTCTAGAATGGATGAGTTGGAAAATATTTAAACCACAGCACAGCCTTGTGGACAAATGAAAGTGTGAAAGACGTTTATGACTTGGCAGAGGTCTTCCTCTGAAATACAGGTCAGCTCCGCACTCACTCCCACTCACAGCATTTAAATTGCAAATGACACGCATCTTCACAACTTCACAAGCAAAGAGACGAGAACACTTGACTATTTCATGGGGGTATTTCATGTTCTTCCTTCACAAGCAATATCTTAGATCTCTAGAAGTAACAAAATAGTCTTTAGAATCAAGGCACAGTGATTTGTTTATGAACTCTATAAACATTTTCCATATAGTAACAACAACGCAACTTGACTGAAGGCAGGATCTTGCAAAACTGCGCGGACTCGCTTGCAATGCTCGTCTCATCTCTGTCAGTTTGTTTTTTGGTATTTTTTTTTTTACATAAGAGTAGTGCTCATCCTGGAAACAGGTTTAACCTCCTGTGCTCACCTTCTTCTCACCATTCTAGAAAGAGAAATCACATGTTTAGAATAAGACTCAAAAATTACAAGCAATCCTATTTCAAGGAAAATATTAACACAATCTGTTCAGGTTTTAAGGGATAAACTTGAAAAACACTCATCAGGATTTCACATAAATGGCAGATCCTAATGACTACGTTTACATGGACAGCAGTAATCTAATTAGTGACCTTATTCTGAGTAAAACAATATTGTGAATAAGGTGTTTACATGAGTCGCTTTTAGAATACTCCTTTCATGTTCCAGTTTTACATGTTATAGAACACAGATCGATTAATGGCACGTGTCATTATGTCATCACACCACAACTCTCACACAACGTGAATAATGTGATGAAGGTGTGTACATGTCTGTAATACAAGTCGATAACGTGACTAAAACAGGAATACTCCACATGTCTTAATTCGATTTGTGTTTACTTCGAGTATGACCTTAATCGTATTAAGGTAATTAAAAATTGCTGTTTACATGGTAGTTTCTTAATCAGAGTATCGTCTTAATCGGGTTAATATTGGATTATTGTTGTCCATGTAAAACATTATTCTCAAACCAATCAAAGCACAAAAGGTATGCTGTACCTGTTTAGCATTGTTCACACACTTCACGTACTTTGAGGCAATACTGGAGCATGTCAAAGTCTGGCCTGTATTTTGCAAATAACATTTCAAAATCTCACTTTGTAGCTCTGAGCAAACTGGCTTAATCTGGTATCTCCTACACACACACACACACACACACACACACACACACACAGAGAGAGAGAGAAAGAGAGAGAGAGAGAAAGAGAGAGAGAGAGAAAGAGAGAGAGAGAGAAAGAGAGAGAGAGAGAGATTTGTGATTATACCATCTCCCATTAGACAGAGTAGTTGTAATTTACAATCTAGGGCCCATATGCAGTACTGTAAGTCCGTGTCCTTTTTATTTAATTAAAGGCAGTGGACAACTCATCATCTATACTCAAACACATAAGTAATTCTGGGAGAAGAGTATACATTTCCAATCACACTCCTCTCGTTAGGTTTACTTTAGTGCGAGTTGTTTTTTTAACCACTTGATTCTGCAATAGCATAATGGTACCAAATTTAAGATTTGACCCTCTAAATGTTTTGTGAACATGCTACGTGAATGAGGGCACAGAGCACATGCTGAGGCTCGCTCACTTGAAACGTTTGTGAGTTTCCTCCAGACCCTTTTTGAAGCTCTCTGCTGTGACTCTGGTGAACTGTGCAGTCTGCATGAGAAAAAGCAAAGGACATACCAAGCGCACGGGCATGACTGTTGTTTTTCCATAGAGTCATTTTGCACATTTCTTACCTTCTCCTCAAGCTTGGCTATCTGCTCCATGTACATGCTTTGTACACGGTCCTGCTTTGCCAGGTCTCTCTCCTTTTCTTCCAGCTTCTGAATCTGTTTCAGAAACAGTGCCTTGTTACACAAAGAGCACAAATCAGCTGGGAATCTATATTAAGCTACCTAATTACTGCAGTCATCCTCAATAACAATATCTGTATAGGATGTGGAGCAATTAGAACTGAGCATTGTGCCTTATCATGCACTAGTTGAATGGAAAGCTAATATTTTACATAGAGAACCTCAGCTTTAAACTCAATTAGGAAATCCAGGAGAGCAATTCAGGAGGAGATGGGAATGATAGCAATAAAGCATGCTGTAGGCAGGGCTGAGCTGCACTGCACTTACCTTCCTCTCCATCCACTGAAACACAGGAGCAGAAGAAGGAAGAAAAGAAAAAATAAAGAATAAGAGAGGCAAAGGGAAAGTAAGAAGATTCAGGAACAAAGTGTGTTTGTTAATTGCATTAAAATGGTTAGACAATATGACATTCGGCATTAGTAAAATGGTACAATCATGTAAAATTAATATTTCCTTTGTGAATATGTCTCAGGTTTCATATGATGGTTTCCAAGCAACAATGCACTTCTCGGTTAACTCCAGTGCAAGCTTAGCAATGTTTAAAGACAATGTAAAATCTAAATCATAACACTTTTTCTTCTGTAAAGTGACTTATTTCTCAGTAAAACATGCACAGGGCATTCATTCAGTTGTGGCTGGGTTATGGTGAGGGGTTGGATGCAATTCTGCATACAATGCAATTTATTCTGGTCAGGGTTGTGGTGAGACTGGATGCCAGGAACAGTGGGCATGAAGCAGGACTACACCCTGGTTGTAGACAATCGCAGGAAACGCTGACGTGAACAGCATGAAATTCTCTCTCTTTTTTTGGCTATGACAATTCATTCATTAATCTTCAGTAACCACTTTATCCTGATTGGTCACTGTAGAGCCTACTGGGTAAACCCACTCAGACATGGTGAGAACATGTGACACAGATTCATGAAACTATTTTATGACATCAAATTGAGATTTCTTTTTTTAGCTTAACTGCATAAATTTACAAACTCTAACCAGACGTCATAGAGATGTGCTAAAGGTGAAGCTGATCAATAAGGAAATTGTTGGTTGAAATTTGCTTAAACTTTTTTTTATATAATCAGATTTGATCTGATTATAAAACACCTTAAAGGTCATTATGTTTCAATTTATTCTCAGTTGCAAATGGGTGACAGAACCACTTGCACAGAAGAAAAGAGGCTGTCCTCATTTGTGCCTGCTTTAGCCGGTGTGATTAGAAACTTACACAGTGTTGCAGAAGTGGCACATTTTTGGCAAAGATGTTGGTTAAAAGGATCAAAGCTTGTCTAGGGCACCAAATGTGTTAGAGCTGGCTCTGCACACTGTGCATGTGCAATGATCTCAGTATGTCTTACATAATACTGGCTTGCAAGCTGCTCATCCTGAATGTTCTTGTGCATAATAACATCTTTTAGAGTCTGCTGAAGGGTTAGCTGCTCTTTCTCCAGCATCTTCTGAACCTCTGCCTGGATCTGCTGTTGAGCTTTGGAATAAGCTTCTACCTCAGCCTTAGCTTTCTCCTTCTTCAACCTGAAACGCAAACACACACATCAGCACTAGTTTTAGGTCTACATCTTGACATACAATCCACAAGTGATAATGGATATAATGAACACAGACAACTGTCAGATGTAAATGCAAATTTGATGTAAAAAGGGTTTAGATAGAGCGCACAGTGACTTAGTGGTTAGCACGTTCGCCTCACACCTCCAGGGTCGGGGGTTTGATTCCCACCGTGGCCATGTGTGTGCAGAGTTTGCATGTTCTCCCCGTGCTGCGGGGGTTTCCTCCAGGTACTCCGGTTTCCTCCCCCAGTCCAAAGACATGCATGGTAGGCGGATTGGCATGTCTAAAGTGTCTGTATTGTATGGATGGGTGTGTGAATGTGTATGTGATTGTGGCCTGCGATGGATTGCCACCCTGTCCGGGGTGTACCCCACCTTGTGCCCGATGCTCCCTGGGATAGGCTCCAGGTTTCCCCATGACCCTGAAGAGGATAGGCGGTAGAAGATGGATGAATGGAAGGGTTTAGATATTGTCATCCACTTACTGTTGCTGGAGCTTTATCTCTGCCATCTTCATCTCTTCTTGCAGGAATTTCTGCAGTTCCTCTCTGATCTGCTTCCTCAGGTCTTCCTCATTGACTAAATGAAAGAAACAGCAAAATTGTTGTTCCTGAATAGACAAGGCTTTAAGATAATTAAGAAAAAGCACATTCTAGCTACAAGTAACAAAAACATGATGAGAACACATCATTAACATGATAACCCAGCCTTACCGGCAGCCTGTGGAGAAGTAAGTGGGCCCGCTGTTTCAGTTATGGGAGGCAGCACTGGTGCAACGGCTGGTTTAACAACAGGTGTTGGAGCTGGGGTCTCTTCATTGGGAGGGCATCTGATCTGCCTCAGTGAGGGAAATTCACAGGGCACAGATAGAGCAGAAGAGGGCAGAGGAGGCAGCAGCTCTTTCAGGTTGGGCTCGACAAATGCATGTGGCATGTCTGTTGAAATTTCCACTGATTCAATGAGAGCTGGGAGCTGTGTATCAGGTGAAATTTTCATTTCAGTCTCAGCCACCAGCTCAGAGGTAGGTGTTGTAGGCAACTCTATTTGTTCAACAGGAATAGTTGTATCTAGGTTCAGAGTAGGTGTAGATGGGGCAGATGATTCCACAGCTATGTCAATGGGTTCAACAGTGGTAGGCAAGGGTATGGCTTCAACAGGTGGAGCTGTGATCACATCATCAGTTAATGGCATTGCTGGGGCTTCAACAGGTATGGCTATGAGTTCACTGGGTGGAGCAGATGTCACATTATCAGTAATTGTAGGTGGAAGTGGAGAACAGTCCACAGCTTCAGTAGAAGGTGACAATACTACAGGTACAGGTTCAGAAGGTAGAGGCATGACCACAGGCTCAGTGAAAGTTAATGGAGATGCGGTTATTGGTAAGGATTCAGCAGGTGGAGCTGGAGGTACAGAGTCAGTAAGCGTGGATATTGCTACATGTTCCTGAACCGAAGCCACGGGAGCAGGCACAGACTCAGGTGCAGTATGAGTGACTGAGGGAACTGCTTCAACAGTTGGTGTGGATGTAGGTGGTGCTGGAGTCTCCGGACTCACTGACACAAGAGGAACAAGGGGACTGATGGGCTCCTGCAGAGGTGGTGGTACCAGTGCGCTGGCATAAGAAGGAGGATTGGGCAATATCGGTGCCAAAACATCAGTAGGGGCCAAGGTCTTATCCTGAGGGTTTAAAGGCTGAGCCATTGGAGGACATGTTGAGCTTTTGGACTGAGGACGCTGGACTGGTGGAGGCTCCCTCATACGATCAACCACTCTATCTGTCAGCTGTCAATCACATGTAAAAAAAATATTTAGAGAATGTACATGCTCATTCAGAAAAATGTTTCCTTAAGGGTCCCTGGAAGGTTAGCGGTTCTAACTTTTTAAAGGGATTCTACTTGGAACCTTTTTCACATTAGGTATATATAAAAGTATATATTATACAATGTGACTAAAAATCCAGGATGTAGTGTAGATAAAAGACATGGTGTATGCTAAGTTTTCTTACTTTTTTGCAGCCATGGACCCTTTCCAGTGTAAAATACATGATTAAAAAAAACATTGAACAATCCCAGCCATGATCACAGCAGATTCATTATGATGAATAAATATTTACATATTAGAGACATAAAGCAAATGTGCACCATAACATAATTTATTGCAGTTATTGGACCTTGTTCTCCTGAACACAAACACAGACTTTTCTCAGCCAGGGACTTTAACTGTAAAACAAATTCCACAATCATATCTATACAGGTTTTTTTTAATGAACATAATACAAATGTAATAATATTTTGGCTATTTATTGGAGCTTTTCATTACTGAACTTTGTACCAACAGAAGACATTATGTACAGTCTACAGACTGACCTGATTTATAGGCTAGATGTTTTTAAGATGTGCAGATTTCGATTAAACCAATTTTCAAATGACCAGTCACATAGATTAATAACTGTAAGAATAATAATGGTAAATAATGCTGTTATAATTTCCACCACTGTAATAACAAAAAAAAATTCCCTGGCAATACTTCATAGATCCCAATTTATGAAATACAGGTTTTAAAATGTTTTTGTTAATGGCATTATAGTTTTTTTTTTTTTTTTTTTTTTTTAAGAAGAAGAAGAAGCCTTTGTTGGTAACGTATACATTACAGCACAGTGAAATTCTTTTCTTCGTGTACCCCAGCTTGTTAGGAAGTTGGGGTCGGAGCACAGGGTCAGCCATGATATAGCCCCTGGAGCAGAGAGGGTTAAGGGCCTTGCTCAAGGGCCCAACAATGCAGCTTGGTACAGCTGGGACTTGAACCCCTGACCTTCCAATCAGTAACCCAGAGCTGACCATTTCCCGCTGAGCCACCAAATTAAAGTTGAGGTTCAACATAAACTGATATTTTTTCTTACTCTAAAGTTTAGATTAAATCAGTGCAATTCAACTGAGCAGTCAATTAGAATTATAACTGACATCTCATAACAACAACAATAGTAATAGTAATAATAATAATAATAATAATAATAATAATAATAATAATAATAATAATAACAACAACATCACCGTGTCTACAGACAGTGCTAAACAGAACATCTTGTACCTTTCTGAAACAGGACTCAGTCAGTGGAATGAGAGATTAAACACCAGACACACCCACCGACACTGTATCCGAAATAAACTACTAGTTGAGTTTTTGTTTTGTTTGTTTAGGGGTTGTTGTTTTTTTCTCTAGAATTCGTGTAAGAAACTAAACTGGCCAGTATTTTATCAGAAAGAGAAGAATGCAACTCTCATTAAGTTTTGCTCTGTTAAACTCACCCGAATGCCCTTCACAAACACCAGCCCTTCTGCGTCCTCAGACTCCACTGAGATGTGTCTGGAGCTGCTGCTGCCCCCCATCTCTATCTCTATCTCTATCTTTAGCTCTATCTCTATCAACACACACCACACTCCGGAAATCCTCAATCAATTAAAGCCGCAAATTGAAAACTAACTTCTAGTATTTGGAGCCGAAACCCATCCAACATCCAACCCTGCCATTATCGCCTGGGCCGAGAACGATGCTTCCCATTGGACAGCGACGCAGAGCCTAGCAACAGCGCTTCCTATTGGTCAGACAGCGGTGCACGCGCTGATACCAGCTCGACTACACGTCCAAACCGCAGGTCAATAAACAGTGCGCGGTTTTGGTTGGAGCTCGTGGCGTCTGATTTGTGCAGCACATGCGCATTAACGTCTCACGTTACGAAATATGAGAGTCACGGTTATACCGTGCAAATGCAAACCCTTCTGGACAAATTTTTATCATAACATAAAAGGCTTGCTTCCTTAAAAAAATACATCTAATATGAACTTATTCGAATCATTTTCGTTTGGCCATTACTATGGAATATTATTTCCGATTTGTATTTAAAGTGGGTGGTCTCAAGTCTTTTGGATATGTAATTACAACATAAAAAACTAGCAATTAATCTATCTAATATTCAATTTTTATTCAGGTGTTTATCAATAAAAATGTTCCAGTTACAAAAAGATGTGGCAAACATCGACTCTGTTGAATTCTCGACTCTAATTGGTCAGAAAGTGTTGAATAATTTTCTATAACAGCAGCACTGACAATAGTTCCAGCTGTAATTCAAATGATAGGTTTACATTAATTAACTTGTTCTAATATTTAATGGTTTCTATAGTAACAGCTCATCATTTACAGGGACTTATAGAGGACACACAACATAATCAAATAAGTCTTCAAATAATCAAATAATCAAATAATAAGTATCAGAGCTTCTTGTAATGTCAGTAAGGTCTCCACCATGGGAGAGTCTTCAGGACAATGCAATTTGTGCTTTCCACTTTTTTGTCTAAGCAACTTCAAGCGATAAAAAAGAGAGGCTGGTAAGCGGATTATTTATATCTGTTATAACAAGTGATAACAGGAGAGTACTGTTAACACCCACTTCAGGGCGGTAATAGTAACTCACTTCATGTCGGTCCGTATTACAGCACCACACTGATTATCTTCCTAGAACACAGCACAGCCAACAGGCTGTTTTATTCTTACTTATGTTTGTATTCCCTGAGCAGCCAGCATTATGCACTGTGGTTACAAAATGTGTGGTGTGGATGGGCAAGAAATGATGAGTTACACAATGTGGATTCGTAAACACAGGCTAATTTTATTACTGTAACAGAGAAAGGGCTGTGAGGCAATGCTTTAACTGAGGAAACAATAAAATCCTGAGACATAATAACAAAAGGTATACAGTACATATCCGCCAACTAAAATCTATATTACACATTTCTAAATGTTCTAAAGTTTTAATCTTCAAACTGTCCAAAATACATGGTCAGCTATTTTCCTATGCACAATGAATGCAATTCATTATGCCATCCTTAGGCTCATGTCAAGAATGCTGAAAGTGTACTACTATACTACAGACTTATTACTGTATATTTCCTATAAGAATATTGATAATGGAGTGTATCTGGGAACGACATTTACCTTTTGTTTTTAACCCTAAAATACAGCGTCTGAGAAGTAGAAACAACTTGCATGGCAGTGGAGTCTGCTATGCAAAAATGTCCATAGGCATGTGTTCATGTCTACACACAAACACACACACACACACACACACACACACACAGAGGTATGATCTTGTGTTCATCATGTTTATTCTGCCTTCTTGCCTGGTTTCTCTCCTTTTAGTGCTATGCGGATGCTGGACCACACCTCAGTGTAGAGCAGTGTGCCCAGGAACACCACTGCTGTGCCAACCCAGTGCCACTCTGTGAATGGGTTCCGGAAGTATATTATAGAGATGATGAGGCTCAGGAATTTACGCAGCGTCACAACTAGTGTAACAGTAAGGGAGGTACACTCTGTGGTTAGGATGAACACACCCCGAATGCATACGTATCTGAAGAAGCAGCAGAATTAAGGGCTGGATTAACTGAAAGTTATAAGGTCCTGCAATGAAAGTTATATGCTTAAGCAGAGCAATAATGCATCTTATGTGTGTGTGTATAATATAATATAATATAATATAATATCAAAACCATACTGTATGTCAAAGGATACTGGGTGATGACATTCATCGCTAAATGCAACCACATAACTGGTACAGTTTCATGAATCACAGGGATTTCCACTGGAGCTTTAAGAGAAAGACAGTAAGACATTTAGAGGAATCAGATTAAGGCCTATTCACACAGCCAAATATTCAAAACCTTATTTTTCTACCCATATTTAAATGCCATATTCCTTCTAGCTTGAAGAAAATACACCTCTGCTTTACAATGTCCCTACCAAAAAAATCCAGCAAGTTCAAAATAAAATGTGGGTGTATTCTGCAACCAGACAATATTCTCAAATATAAGGAAAAATCGACAGACAAAAATTAAGAAAAATAAAATAAGTCCATGTTGTGCCATTGTCCTGACATCTCCTGACGTGATCTGAAGAAAGCAGTGTGCTTTCTTAACATCTGGCAAAGTTACGACAGGCCAAGAAGAATGGAGCTCAAATATGAGAACATTTGTAAAACATTCATAAAATAAAAAGCAAACTTTTGAACTAATATTTTTTTCATTATCAATATCTTACCATACACTATTTTCTTATATATGATAATAAAAATTCACATGTAAAACATTACACATAGAATTTCTTGTTGAGGAAAAAATAATTTTTTTGTCTTCTTCAAAAGTTTTTATCTTTGAATGATGATTTATCAATTTTTCATTTTTAGAGATGTATTAGTCTCTAACTGCTTACAGCAATTTTTTCTACTCTGTCACTGTTAGCCTCCAAGCTCAATCACTCAATTAAATATGAAGTGCATATAAAGGGGAGTAAGACTCACTGGTTTGACTGAAGAGTACAGCGTGGTTATAGATGTCAGTTGAGAGCAGCAGAAACCCTGGCAATGGCAGGCAATGCTGAAAAAAGCAGAGGAATTACACTGACAACAGAATGACCCAGAAAATCAATACACATTACATCTGGAGCCCCATTCACACCCGTGCCATCATTTATTTACACTGTGTCGAAAAAGGTGCAAATTCTGAGTGTGAGAACAAATCGAGAATTGTTACCGTCAGATATTGGGATTTTTACCACAGATCTGTTCCTTTTTTTTTTTTTTTTTTTAACAGCATGTCTCTGAGAGCACAGCTATAATGCAAATTCACAGACTTGTAATTACTTAATGTGCTTGTACTAATGTTTTTTATAGTAACAAGCAGCTCAATCACAGGGTCTTTGTATGATGGATGCTCCACATAATTTAAGCTTAATACGAAACAAATTTAAAAAGCTTGTTATTTAACAAAGGAAACCGTTAATCATTAATATGATGAAGTTTTCTGTAAAATGCTTATTTAACATTTATGAATGGAGGACTTTGTAACAGTCAGAGGAAAAAGCTATTCTTTAAGGTTAAGGATGGAGACCTTTGCACTTTGCAGTTTCTTGGTAACAAGCTGATTTTTCTGTACCGCTTATCCTACACAGGGTCACGGGGAGCCTAGAGCCTATCCCAGAGGACTCAGAGCACAAGGTGGAGGACACCCTAGACGATGCCAACCCATCGCTGGGAACAATCGCGCAGCCATTTACACACTACAGACAATTTAGAGATACCAATCAACCTACAAAGCACGCCTTTGGAGTGGGGAAGGAAACCAGAGTACCCGAAGGAAACACCCAAGGCATGGGGAGAACATGCATGCTCTGCGCACACAGGGCGGAGGCAGGAATCGTGCCCCCAACCCCGGAGGTGTGAGGCAAACGTGCTAACCACTAGGCCAACATGACCCCCCCCCCCCCCCCCCAACCTAATCATGGAATCAACCATTTCATTCAACAAGTTTACACTGGAGGCAGTGTACAAAGATCGGACTGTAAAATTCTTTTGTGGTACAGACACAAGACAATTACACAGAATTTTACTTACATTATAGAAGAGAGCCTCCTTCGAGTGCTTGCCATACTGCTTGTACAGAGTCTCTTGGAAAATGCCCATTAAAGCAGACATTATTAGGGCAAATGTCAGCATGGAAATACCTTAAATAAAAATAGTAATTTCAGGCCTGTACACTGGTATAGTTTTAAAATCATTCTCCAAAACAGATCTGTAAAGGAAGCTAAACTGATCAGGAAACAAAAAAATCAAAACCTGCTGTTATGGCTCAACAACATAAACAAAAATATACAGAGACCTACAACTACCTATAAGCCAGTACAAGAAAGCATACACTCCTTCCTTTTCTGTAGCAGCCTTTTCAGCACTCTAGGCAAAATGTTAACAAAAAACAAAACAAAAAAAACCCACAATTAAACATAAAGGTAAATACATCTTACAAATCCATGCTTGCATAATTATTGTATATAAGTAAGAATTATATATAAAAATTTATACCAGTCAGAAAAAGATGGCAAAACATTGGCCAAGGTGCTTACCACTTGTTTGGCAGACATGATGGTACAGATAAAGATGCCTACTGATACCAAAAATATGGAGAGGTATTTACTTGATGAATACCTGAACCAGAGACAAAACAGCACATTGTTAAGGACATCCACTGGTGTGAATATATAGATATTATACAGTGCCCTCCTGATTTACTGACACCCTTCATAAAAATGGGTGAAAATGATTGTATAAGCATTACACAGGTTAATTAAACATTTCCAAAAGGAAAAATAAAATGACATTCATTTTAACAACAACAAAAATTGTGTTTTTAAAAGTTATTTTATTGTAGTTCAGGGGCTTTTGTGAAGACTGATGGCATTACGGTTGCCTCTGACAGGAGGTTCAGACTTGGCCATAGATATGGTTTAAAAAAAACCCACACAAAATGAAGACCATCTCAGTCTCTAGATTTGATCCCTACTGAAAACCTGTGATCTGGATTAAAAAGTGAAGCATCTCCAACTTTATTAGACATTACAGGAAGACACTCAGTTCTGTTTAATTCAAATAAAAAAAAATACAATAATTGCAAGGTTGCTGATAATTTTGAAACCAGTGCTTTGTAGAAAAAAACTGCACTACTTAAAAATCTTTTTATTGTAGAAACAAAATATATTTATATAAAAGTATGCAACGTCCCTGTATGTTTGAGGTCAAAATATCACTTACTGCATGTGTTATTCTTTTTATATATACAATTTCACTCATTTTCATAGACTGTGCCAATAATTATGGAGAGAACACTATCTAGCCTACCTTTTTTTCAATATGATGATACCCAGTATCATGTTTGCTATTAAAGAGCCCTGCAGGGGGAGAAATTTTTGTCATTTGTAAGGTGTAAAGCATATACTGATCCTGATCATATAAATGACTGCAAATTGACAGATTACCGAAGAGATGTGGAAGACTTACAGATCTGAAGATCATGTGTAGTGGCATTGCGATTTTGAAGTTGAGGGCGTAGTTGTTTATAACACTTACAGTGAAGAACATGGTCACCATTATCACGTAGTTTCTATAAAGGATCAAAATACAGAGTACAGCATGTAACACGTAATATCAAGGTTGTTCTGACCAGCTATCAGCTGCTAAAACACAGGCTGAGCTTCTCAAACTCATAGACCACCATTTGTAGATGGTAAGTGATTTTCCAGCATCCTTACTTCTTACTAAACTGTTCTAATTGCCTTACTGTTGTGTTATTGTCATAAGAATACTTTGTCTAATAGTGGTCATTTAGAAACAGCTTCCTTTCTACCAGCACTTACTAGCTGGCAAAGATGATCTACCAGTTTGAGACAGCTCGGCCTGCGTTTTGGTAGTTCAATGGATTTTCTTTTTCTTTTTAGCAGGGACAATAAAATGGATCAGTGAAACATCCATCCATCCATTTCCCGTAATGCTTATCCTATACAGGGTCACGGGGGAGCCTGAAGCCTATCCCAGGTAACTCACAAGGAGGGGGACACCATGGATGGAGTGCCAAACCATCGCAGGGCACAACTGCGCACACACACATTCACAGCCTACATCACATCACCGGAGAACCTGGAGGAAAGCCCTGAAGCACAGGGAGAACATGTAAACTCCATGCATACAGGACGGAGGCAGGATTCGAACAGTCAACCCTGGAGCTACGGGGCAAACGTACCAAGCGCTATCTAGTAAAATTAAGTCAGTTGCCCATTCAAAAGCATCCACAGCTGCAGAGTCCCCAACTGGATCCTTCGTTTGGCTTACTGTCTGAGTGAAGTTTCGCATGTACTTCCTGTGTCCATGTGGGTTTCCTCTGGGTTCTCCGGTTTCCTCCCACCTCGGATGGCTATGATAAAAATTTCCAGTAGTTGTGAACATGTGTGTGTGTGTGTGTGAGAGAGAGAGAGAGAGAGAGAGAGAGAGAGTGTGTGTGTGTATATGTGTATATATATATATATATGTGTGTGTGTGTGTGTATGTATATGTGTGTGTGTATGTGTGTGTTTTGCCATGAAATAAACTGATGTCTCATGCTGGGTGTATTCCCACCTCACACA